>NW_005371516.1:422783-461487 GCF_000412655.1 Myotis brandtii
ATATTTAAAGTCTTTAATTTAGAATAAAAAATTTACACAATACATTTTAGGAGCCTCTCTTTTATAAATTGAGCTACATGAATATTTTCTACAATCAAGAAGAATTTTTCTCTAGGTATTCCCTCCCCCCCCCCTTTTT
Source organism: Myotis brandtii (assembly GCF_000412655.1). Lineage (NCBI taxonomy): Eukaryota > Metazoa > Chordata > Mammalia > Chiroptera > Vespertilionidae > Myotis > Myotis brandtii. The sequence goes on from NW_005371516.1 coordinate 422,923, forward strand.
TAGTTTGAGACCCATATTTTGCAGTATAATTGTTTCATGAAAATTTAAGTTCATATAGTTTGTGTTGGAAGACATCTGCTATAGAATGGTCTCTGGTTGAAAATGGACTCTTGCCATCCTATTGCAGCTGTAAGTAATATCAATAAGAGTATAAATAGTCATTTTTTAAATTTTAAATGCAGAAACTGAATAACTAAGCAGCAAGTAATTAGAAATCATGGCATCCAGTAGGCCAACATATTTTTTAAATATTAAAACAAGATGTACTTGTTTCTCTTAATCTTTCATCTCTGTAGATCTTCTGAAATGGGTCAGTGACAAAATGGAATTCCTTAGAACAACATTTTTCAAACTGGCTTTACTTCAAAATGGCTTAAGGCACTTTTGAAATCCCTGGACTCTACCTCGGACATTTTGAATCAAATCTCTAAGAGATGGAGCCAGTACTTTAAAATTCGAACTCTTCTTAGGTTTCCAGCACACTTAGATCAGCCAGAATTAGAAACCATTGCTTTGTTGGGAATGACGGAGGGATGTACTTTTAGTGGCAGGAAAAAAGGCATCATAAATAGGACAGTCCTAGTGAAAATTTACCTGGCTCTCTTTGATTCCTTTTCTTCTGGATGGTGGGATTTTTTTCATCAGCTTGACATTGATGTCAAAGTATCTAAACTTGAGAACATTGATCCAGGGATGTCTCAGAACAGATGGCTTAGGGCAAATTTGAGAGCATCCAGGGGAAAGGCAATGTGGAATAAACGCTTTTCCTTCTGTAGGCCTTGCATATACTTTGTGCTAAGAAGAGTCAAGTGTCCTAGAAATTAACAAGTAACCCTGCTCATCTCACAAAAGATAGAGACGAGTTAGAGATTCAGAAATAAAGTGCTAATTGGTGCCTACAATGCTGCTTTTTCATAATACTCTTGGAAACTTCGAAAACCCTGAGTTATTAGTAAAGTAGAAAAGTGTCATAGATTTCAGGATCATGCCAATTATTTTGGGACTAAAAGGCATGAGAAAGAAAAATCAAAGGTGTATGACAGTAGCAACATCTTAAGAAAATGGGCATTGCCAAATGGCCTAGACTAAAACCCGACACATTTGATTAATCAAATAAATAAAACACTTTCAGGCGTTCAGTTTGGCAGAGAAAGATGGTCCTTCTTGCTCAGTCTGTCAACAACTCCCCATGCTAAAAACTGGGTGTTTACTTTAAGTCTTACAGAGAGTTTAAATCATTATCTTGACATGCATTAGCTGTGTGACTAAATGTAAATTACTTAGTGTCTCTGAGCTTCACCCTTCTCGCTTTAAAATGATGATGCTACCTCTCTTTAAGGGTTAGGTAATGAAAGGTTTATAAGTCATCCGGCATGGTTTCTGGCACATAGATCATTCAATCAGAAGTATTTGAATGACTGCCTCATGCTCCCAGGTATTTGGGATACAGCAGTAAGCGAAACAGAGGTGGGTCCTGTGTCTATCTCCTACGCTGGAAAGTCAGCTCCAATAGGGCAGGGAATTTATCCACTGTTGTATCTTTAGCTCTTAAAGCACTATATGGCACATGCATGCACATACTGCACATCCACATATGTACATAATGAACAAATGAAGCTTAATTTTCATTGGGAAGCCAGTGGTGGTGATGACCTGTAAAGCTTGCTAAGAGAGAGGTTGATATTATTAAGAGCTTGTGTTCTGGAAACTGCTTGGATTCAAATGCTGGTTTTTACCCATTTATCAACTGTGTGACTTTGGATAGGTTACTTAACCTCTCTGGGCCACAATAGTAAAGTGGGACAATAATAGTCCCTTTTAGAGTTGTTATGAGGATTACAAGAATCATTACATGTTAAGTATTTGGAATCTTACCCACTCTTAGTAAGCATTTAATTTATCATCATCATCATCATCATCATCATCATCATCATCATTTGTTAAACCTCACCCGAGGATATTTTTTCATTTGTTTTTAGGGAGGGTGGAAGATAGAGGGAAAGACAGAGAGAAACATGGATGTGAGAGAAACACATCGATTGCCTCCTGTTCTGCAACCAAGGTATGTGCCCTTGTCCGGAATCGAACCTGGGACCCTTTGGTCTGCAGGTCGACACTCTATCCACTGAGCCAAACTGGCTAGGTTGTTGTTGTTGTTGTTATTATTATTATTATTATTATTATTATTATTTTACCAATAAAGTTTTCTCTGAAGTTTCCCAGATAGAATAAGGTTGGTGTGCATCTCTGCAATCCCTGACATTCTGTCAATCAATGTAATTTTTAGAGATTCTTCGGCAGTCTAAATGAGCTATGACTCTCCTTTATATGACAGTCTGTGGTCTGTAGAATAACAAGCAAATGTTTATTTGAAAACTTAGTGTTGGAAAAGGGAAGGAAGACTTTGACATAAATAAACATGCAAGAAATAAAGACATTTTTCAAGAGTCAGCACTAAAATTTTGCCTCTTGGCTGCAAGAGGGAATGTTTAGGGAGCTCTGATTCAAAGGGAGGAGCAGCAGCCAGCCACAGGTTTGTCTAGGTTTTGCCTTTACTGGGTTCCTCTGACCCCATTTGTAAATGAAAGTCAGGTAGACAGAGGGCTGCTGCATCCTGGAAGTCAACAATAATGTAGGTAGTAAGTGTTACCTCTTTAATTACACAGTCTTGCCAAAATGTTGATGGCTCGGTTTCACAGGTGTACTGTAATACTAAATTGCCTATGACCACAACAGGATGTCATTGTCATTCCTTTCAAATTACAGAGCAGTAATTTGGTAATGTGTGAACACCTGGATTTGTACCTCCTTTAACCTGAAATAAAAGGGAGAAGAATAGCTGAGTCTAGTTTTGTCTTTGGCTCTCTGTCCCTTTATAAACATTGTATTTGGATATGTGCCCCTGTATATATGTTTTTATTTTTTTTAGAAGTGCTCCTTGAGGGAACCAATACTTTTGCCATATTATATATAACAATGCGGGTGCTAGATAAATGTTAAGTATTAATAATAACAATAATAGTAATGCATAGATGAGGCATTTGGTGAGTTACCACTTACTGAGTGTTTAGTGTTTAAACTTGGTTTGGCAAATGTATTAGATTATTTCTTATATGAACTTTACTATTGGGAAATTCAACCATTGGAATCATGGTAGAAAAAAGAGCACTTAAAAATTTTTTTTCACTTTTAATTTTGGAACAATTTCAAGCTTATAAAAAAGTTGCAAGAATAAAAATTTTTGTATAATCTTTCCTCAGAGACTTTATCCATGGTTGACCAGTTGTCTAAGTAATGTTCTGTATATACGAAATGCAATCCTGGATCTATTGTGGTACCTGGTTGTCTCATTTGTTCTGTAACAGTTCTTCCTTCTTTCCTTGACTTTCTCAGCCATGCCATTTTGGAAGATTATAGGCCAGTTATTTTGAAAACTGTGCCTCAATTTGGGTTTATTTAATGTCATCTCATAATTATATACAGGTCATACAATTTTTTGAACAAAATTTTACAGAAATGATGCTTTGTTTTTCTGTGTGTTTTTTTTTTTCATTGTATCTAGTCAGATGGCAGGCACACGGTGTCAATTTTTTTCATTGCTTGTGATGTTAACTTTAATCACTTAAATAAGATGGTGTCTGTCTCTGAGGTTTCTCTTCTATAAATGTGTGATTTTTTAAAAATTTTTGAAGTTAATCATTATTTTGTGGGGAGAAATTTTGAGACTATAAAATCCTCTTCCTCAGCCCTCATTCACCAATTAGTTTTAGCACCCATTGCTATTTCTTGCCTGATTAATTATTATTATATTAAAGGCCCAGTGCATGACATTTGTGCACTGGTCGGGGGTGGTCCCCCCTCAGCCAGGCCTGCACCCTCTTGCAGTCCAGGACCCCTCGGGGGATGTCCGACTGCCGGAGCTCGCCCTATAGGAGTGCACTGGCCACCAGGGGGTAGATCCTGCATTGAGCATCTGTACCCTGGTGGTCAGTGCACATCATAGCAACCGGTCGTTCTGCCGTTAGGTTGATTTGCATATTAGCCTTTTATTATATAGGATTAAAGGCCCAGTGCACAGATTCGTGCACCGGTGGGGTCCTTCGGCCTGACCTGCGGGGATCAGTGGACCTCCATGCCCCCGCAGCCCAGTCTTATCTGCCAGCTCATCGAGCTCCAGCCCGCTGTCTGTGTTTATCCCGCATAGCACAAAGTAGTGCACCAAGCAGCAGGCAGCTGGGGAAGAGCCCGAGCCCAGGCTGGGCACCTTGCTGCTCTCGCTCATCCCAGCCCTGCTGCACCTGCCACTGCTGCCACTCAGGTGCGCAGGGGGAGTGTCCGTAAGAGTATCTGGCGCCCATCTGTCAGCAGAGCAGCGCTTCCACTGTGGGAGAACACTGACCACTGACTCCTCCGTTGAGCATCTATCCCCTGGTGGTCAGTGTACATCATAGCTACCGTCTGGTTGTCCGGTCGCTTAGGCTTTTATATACATAGATTGGTTGAAAAATGTTGATTTTCTAATCCTTTCATTCCTTCTACATTATGAGGTATTAATCTGTAAGGAAGAGCTTTTTGTTCTTCCCATTTATTTATTTATCTATAATATTGAGGATTCATGAATTCCTATTTTATTCAATGAGTTATAATTCAGTGGAATCATGCCCTGCATAATGACATTTCTGTCAACAATGAACTGCATATATGACAGTGGCCCCATAAGATTGTAATAAAGATGAGAAATTCCTATTGCCTAGTGCAATGCATTGTTCATGTGTTTGGTGATGCTGATGTAAACCTACTATGCTACCAGTCCTATGAAAGTGTAGCACATACCATCTAGGTTGTTAACTCACTCTATGCTGTTTGCACAAGAGCAAAATCACCTAATGAAGCATTTCTCAGAACATACACCCATCATTAAACAGTGCATGGCTTACTGTTATTATTTTATTTTGATGCTCAAAATTCCTAGATTTGTCCAGTAAGAGCCCCTGTATTGTATAAAGTGTCTTTAAAACATACTTATTGGCTAAGCCTCTCAACAATGTGGAAATGTGGGTTGATTTTACTGCTCTCCAAATAAAAGTTATTGCTCCATGCCGTCCAAGAAAGGAAGTTAAGGTACTTGGAGAAATTGGTTCAATTTTCCATGCTGCAAATACAATGAATCAATCCAGATGAATGAACATTGACCTGTTTTCTCCCTCAACTCATCTAAGGGGTAAATAGATGAAATTGAGTGTCAAATTCTACCTCAGAAAGCCATGTGCCTTGTCAGTATTGGCCTTCAAAAATTTGAGATGCTCAATTTTTAATTAAAATCAATTCACATTAAAAAATATTCTTTGAGCTTACCAAAAAAGGGCAATTGTAATGTAATTAAAAATCCATTAAAACTCTTTTCTCTCTGCATTATAGAAATTGACAGCTCTTTAATATTATATTAACCCTATTACACCACCATTGTATAGGGTGTCCCAAAATTCACGCAAGATTTGAATTTTGCGTGAGCATTAACAACAACAACAACAAAAAATAAAAGCCTAATTTTACTTGGTTTATTGATAAGATTCTAATATCTGTTTCCCTTTGATTTCAATCCCTTCAATTTGATAAGCATTACCAAGTACCAATTATGGCCCAGGAGCAGGGACAATGAAGACCAATGAAGACCACGGCTTTGCGTATGTGCCAGCAAAGCTATGGAGGCCATTTACCCAATGTGCTATTCCATACATAACCCTATACTGTATACTTTATGAATCAATAAAAATTTATAATTTTTAATTATAAACCTGTGTTTTCTATCAAAATTACTTCTTGCGTGAATTTTGGGACACCCTATATATTTTAAAATATAAAGATATTTCTTAAATGAAGGACTAGTATTACTTAGAACTGCATTTGTCTCTCTATATTTGATATGGGGCACGGATACTGATCACATCCTGACAAGGATCTCAGGCCTGTTGAAAGCTGATTGAAACTCAGGGTGGAGTCTGCAGGAAAGGCCCATTATAATTACACCTTGGACACAGCAGAGACACTTTCCTTATAGCTTACAAGTTCACAGAGTTCAGAGGAATTCATATAAACAAAATGCATGAGTAGCCACATAAAAGGCAATTTGTACTTTGGGGGCACCTAGGTCTCAGTTTTCATTCATTTCTATGTATCTAGAAATTGCCACGGTTATCACCTTGGAATCCTGTCTTGGTGGAGGTACAATAAACTCTCATTACTTACTTTGGATTTGGATGATTTTAAAACCAGAATATCACTAAGTCCAGCACAATCACCTTTTTTATTCTTTTAGAAATTTCTCCCTACTTCCTTTGGTTTCACTTTTAACTCTGTTTTTTAAAAAAAAAAAGTCATGTAAGTAGAAAAGAGTTTTTGAAAATCTGCTTTCAAAGCTGTTAAAGGAAGATACTTTTCTGAGATTTCCCTCCTGGATCGCTTTAGTTGGTAGAATACTATCATACAATATTTTCACAACTATTTTATCAAGCATAATATTCAGCAAATTATAATACTAACCTTATCATACAGAGCCTCAGGAAATAGGTAATAAGTATTATTATTTTGTGCTTAGTGATAGAAACATTAAGGCTGACAGTAATGAGTGATTTTAAAATAATGATTAAGTTCTAGCTCAACTAGTCTTTTGACAAGCATTTACTGAAAATACGTATTTGAGAAAACAGCAGTGTAGTGATAGCGATAATAAAACATAGCAGGATAGACTTGCTTCTTTTATGCCTATGACTCTTGCAATGCGTGTAATTAACAACCATCGAAACCACTGAAGGAACATGCTATAGCATGGTTCTGAGAGACCTTTGTCCTTAGATTTATTAGCTAATGATATTCTCTAATGACTTGGTAAATCATTGAATCCTATTGATTCTTAAATATGTGGGAATATATAGTTAAAAATTTATAGTTTGACAGAGGACTTGGAGTTGGCACCTTTTCTTTTAAATTCTTCACAGTAGCTTTCCAACATGTTCTCAGCTTTTATGGAATGCCAACAGTGTTTGTCTCTCAATAAAGGAAATGAAGTGTCAACAAGAGACTTTCATTTTGAAATCCAGCAATTTCATCAGCCCACTGAAATTATGTTCATTATTACAAAACTCCACTAGTATAAATATTACATAACAAAATCATTACTTATTGGTAAGTCAATTCCTTTGAACTTTTGTAACACAAAGGTCAGGAAACAGCACATTCTGCATTTTTTTCTGCCAACAATATCTAATGTATTTTTAAATTATAATATCTACAATTATAATAAATGTCACAGGACTTTGCAAATATACTGGGTGGAGGGAGGCAAAGAGGGGGGAAATGGGGCACATTTGTAATACTATCAGCAATAAATTAAAAAAAAAACCCAAAACAAAAAATATATATGATTTTAAGGAATAAAAGTTGTATGAGGTGTACCAACTCACAGTGGCAGTGAATATTACTGTTAAACTGAAGTATAAAAGTCTGGTTGAGGATTTGTTAAAATAAGTTTGTAAAATGTATTTTCAAGAAAAAAACATATAAAGATAGACTGAAAGTATTTTGTTTTAAACAGCTAACAATGTAAGATAATAATATTACTTAAGACCTGGATCTACCTAAAATATAAACAGAAATCAATAGAAATAAACATTGAAAAGACTCATCCTAAAATTAAAGCTATACAAGCATAAAAGCATTCATTTTTTTCCTTTATACAAGATATACTCTTTAAATGAATAATAGTAATGGCCCTAGCCAGTTTGGCTCAGTGGATAGACTGTTGGCCTATCGACTGAAGAGTCCCGTGTTTGATCTGGTCAAGGGCATGTACCTCAGTTGCAGGCTAGATCCCAGGCCCTGCTCAGGGCTTGTGTGGGAGGCAACCAATTGATATGTCTTTCACATTAGTTTTCTCTCTCTCTGTCTCTCCCCCTCCCTTCCACTCTCTCTAAAAATCAATGGAAAAATATCCTAATTAACCAATAAATAAATATATAAATGAACAAATAAATAAAATAATAATGTAACACAAATAAAAATGGTGACAGGCTCAACTTCCTCTCTAATCCTAGTCTTTGAATACACATACCTCTGCATCTAAATGTAGATACTTCTTGTTTTGTTTTCTACCTCATATGCCAACTTGCTTTTATCACAGTGTTTTTGGAGATCTTGCTAGGTTGGTCAACTGGTCCAGGTTTGTAGGGAATGTCCTTATTTTAACACTGAAAATCCTGAGCGCTGCCCGGGCCCCCAATTCTAGACAAAGCAAGAGGCTGGTTACTGCAGATCTCTGTCAGCATATGTACGGGCACCTTAAAAAATGTATACACACACTTTGAGTAATCATAAAGGCAGTGTTTATTAAAACACATTTCATTTTCAAAATTGAGCTATCAGTTGTTAAAATGTGTATACATTTTCTCGGGACACCCTGTAAATCTGTCTATCTATCTATCTATCTATCTATCTATATCTAATCTATCTCAGTTTTAATAACTGCATAATAGTTCATAAAAGAGGAATACTTCAATTACTAGTCACTGAAATCATTTTCAATTATTTTTGCTATTATAAACCATTAGATTTTAATTTCTTTTATAAATTGTATTTGTTATATATCAAGTATACGAACCATTCTTGCTCTAAGAGAAAGTAAAGCAATGACCTATTCAAGCCTCAATGGTTTTTAAAATACCTAGCTTTCTGATTTGGTGAATAATTTTAGGAAATTTGATCAAATACGTAAAGTATGAAGGACCAACTTTAGATTACCCTCCAGTCATATCTCGAGGTGTCGTGTGTTGTGGGTGGCACATATTTTGTGCTGGTCCCTAAGAGTGTTCCCACCCCTTCCTGTTGTCTCCTTTGAAGTATGGAGTGGAAAATCCAGGCTTCCCTATCGTTAATTGTTTTCTCCTTTTTTTCCAAAATTGCTGTGTTTGTCTCGGTATATTCCATTTCCTCCCCCCCCCCTTTTTTTTAAAGAATTAAGACAATTTTCAAAAGGAATTACATTGTGAATGGGGTAAGTTTAAAGTTATGCCCTGTATGACTTTCCTGATGATGCAAGAAAATCAATTAAAATCTTAAAATTTTCCTAAGGAACTCTCATTTATGGAGCCTCTCTTCCTAAGTAGGTTCTTCTGACCTCAGGTTCACACATTTCTCTCAAAGTGCCTCCTCCTCCTAGCCTTTCCAGTGAGGATCTCTAATATGCTACACAGAAACTCCAAACCCTGCCCTCTCTGCAGTTGCATTCACTACAGCATCTTTCCTCTCTCAGTCCATCTCCATCCTGCCTTCTTTGTTCCCCACATAGGATGTCTCTGGTAGATGGTGAGAAAGGGTTCTCTTGGTCAACTCTGACCCTCACAATTTCTCAACACTGTAATTTGCACACACACTGTTTCTGCTCTAGGGCTTTTGCTATAGCTTATTTCTGGCATGTTGTCAGTATCACATTCTCATGGAGGCCTTTCTCAACCTCCCAGTTTCAGAAGTCTCCCAGGTAGGTATTCAGATAAAGCACAGGAGTTTCAGATAAGCAGTATATATATTTTAAATAAAAGTATGTCCCAGATATTATATGGGACATATTCACACTAAAAATTATTTATTATTTAATTCAAATTGAACTCAGCTTCCTGTATTTTTATTTGCTAAAGCCTGGCAACCCTACCTCTATTTATTTTCCAGGACAACACTCTGTTGTAATTTTCTTTTTTGCAATCTCCTTTCTTGTTGATTTAGTTGCTTGTGTGTTTCAATGCCTGTCTTCCTCCACAGGAATATAGGGTCCATGAGAACAGCAACTTGTCTGTCTTATTTCCTACTGTTAGTCCCAGGATCTGGGTGGGACACTACCTAGTGTACACTTAGGTGTTCAATACACTCTCTTCAGGGGGTAAATACACATCTTCCAAAGACAAATTTCATTTTAAAGGATAGCACATTAATTTTTATTATTTTTAATTTCAATTACAGTGAACATCCAATATTAGTGGTTGGATATTTATATAACTTATGAAGTGATTCCCATGATATTTCCAATATCATTAACTGTATTCCCTATGCTGTATTTTATAGCCACAGGACTATTTTGTAACTACCAATTTGTACTTCTTAATCCCTTCACCTTTTTCACCCAGTCCCCCAAGTCCCCTCCCACCTGGCAACCATCAGTTTGTTCTCGTATCTATGAGTTTGTTTGTTTTATTCATTTATTTTGTTTTTTAGATTCCACATATAAATGAAATCATCTGGTATTTGTCTTTCTCTGTGTGACTTATTTCACTTAGCATAGTACTTCTCCAGGTCCTTCCATGTTGTGTGAATGTTAAGATTTCTTTTTTTATGGCCAAGTAATATTCCATTGTTCATGTGCACCATTTCTTTACCCAATCATCCATCGATGGACACTTAGGTTGCTTCCAAAAATATTCTCCACCGGCCTCGTATTTTGTAAGGAACCTTCCTTTCATGGATTCCTATTGTCACATCATCATAGACAGTGTAGTTTATCTTTTGCTACTCCCCATTTTGCACTTCAGAAGTTCTAGAATAAGAAGAGTCATGAAATCCAGTCAGAGTAAGAAAAGCTTTAAAAAGACCAATTTAAAAACACTCACCCAAACCCTATTACATTATCATATTTACTAATCTAGATGAAGGGAAATCCCATATTTTACCAATTATATATTTTAACTATTTTTTAAAACTTTAATGAAAAGACTCATAAATATATAAAATTTTAACCCACAGGATATTGTCAGCAGATTAGGTTGTTCTGGGGCTAACTTCAAATGTTTTTTGGCAAAAAGCTCACAATAAAGCTTCTTTTAACTATTCATATTTTGAAACTTTTTGGGGGGTAAATGTACCATTATGTTTAATTCATGAATTTTTAAACAAAAATTAATTTGGCCCTGGCAGGGTGACTCAGTTGGTTGGAGTGTCATCCCTCGCACCAGGAGGTTGCAGGTTTGATTCCCGGTGGGGGCACATACCTAGGTTGCAGTTTTGATCCTAGTTGGGGTTCGTGAAAAAAAACAACCTGTGGAGGTTTCTCTCTCACATCGATGTTTCTTTCTCTCAAATCAATAAACATATCATCAGGTGAGAATAAAAAATTAATTTGTTCTTAATCAGTTTTCTGGTAGTTTAAGAAAAGGTAAATCAATAGCGTTTCTTGTTCATCTAGTACATTTTTCCCCTGAATATGTTTATTTGGATATAAGCTCCACAGAACATTAATCGTTTTTAAAATTTTTATTTATTGACTTGAGAGAGAGAAAGAGAGAGAGAGAGAGAGAGAGAGAGAGACAGACATTGATTTGTTGTTCCACTTATTTATGCATTCACTGGTTGCTTCTTGTAAATTCCCTGACCTGGGAAAGAAGCCGAAACCTTAGCATAGTGGGAGGAGCTCTAACCAACTGAACTACCGGGCCAGGGCAGAACATTAATCTTATTAATAGAATATGAAGTTCTATCTGGTCTTTATCAGAAAAAGTTTCCACATCTTTAGGTGAAGCTGACTAAGTGACATTTAGACAAAATGATCTGAGTCAAATTAGATTTGAGCAATTGTAAGGAAAATCTAATCACTATGGACTGATTTTGCATAATTGAGACCTCCTTTTTTAAAATTTCAGATACATGATCAGAGGATTTAAATTACCTAACACTTTCTAAAATGTGCCCTGTTTATTTATCTGAAGCCTAAATTGGTGGTGGCAATGGTGAGTGCGTGTGTAGAACCTTAAAAAGTACATGAGCAAAACCTTGCTAGATTTTAACTCACCAGTTAATTTGTACACAACGAATGTGTAACTGTCAGTATTTTGCTTTCAAAACACAGGTCTCTTTTGGACATTGATAATCAAAGCGTCTATTTATAATGATATTCATTGTAAGACACATGCTTCCCATTTATCTTCATAGAAAAGAAACAGCATGTGGCCAGGCCCTTCCTGAATTTCCCAGAGCAAACAGGATGTGGGGGGTGGGAGAGGGTAGGAGAGCTGCACCGTGGCTGATGGCACATTTTACAGGAAAATTCCCCAGGTGGAGGCTGCTAGAAAGGTCTCAGCCCCATATGCTAATGGCCCAATGGGAGACAGCAAGACCTAGGCGACCTATGGGGAAAAGGCGGTTTCACAGGGCTCAGCCAATGAGGAACCGGGGGAGGGACTAAATAAATAGGCTGTGTCCCTCCCCCACCTGTGTCCCTCTACAGTGGGCACCTGCTCCCAGGTGAGCCATTTCTCACATCCCTAAGTCCCCCCAATATTAACTGGGGGTGTTTGATGCGCCGGCCTCTTTCACCGCAGCTGTGAGTGGTGACTGAGCGCAGTAAAGGGCCCCCCTTCCCCAGTCCCTGGAAGCATCTAGGTTTCACTTGAATGAAACCAGGATGAGGCAGGGGCCTGGAGAGAGGTTGCCAAGAGCGGGTGCTGGGCTCTCCCCGAGCTCACCCCGGGCTGGTCTCGTCCTCTCTGCTGCTCAGTGCGCCAGAACGTAGCCGATGACCCCCCTCCTGCCGGCCGGTGACAGCGCGGCGGGGCGGGGGCCGCCTCCGAGGGCTCCGAGGCCGAGCACGAGCTTCCTTTCCCACCGCTTTCCGCTGAGTCAGTTCACGGCCGGGCTCGGCGGGAGCTCCGGGCCTTTGTGTTGAGATTATTTTACTCGCGGCAGAAGCCACACCCTGTGCTACACAAACAGAACACTGTGTCCTTCCTGGAGGTCTGGACTTCGACCGCAGCCCTGGGATTTCTAAACGGCCTCTCCGGGGCTCGCCTATTGTGATGCAGAGTGTCCGGCCCGGGAGATTCTCCGGGTCGAAGGCAGAGTCTTAGGACTGGGAACTCAGGGACTCACGGGCCGGCGGAGGCTTTGAACGAAGATCCACTCCATCACTTAAAATAGGCTCAGAAATCCATCTGTTATACACACAGGAAAAGCGCAGTGACAGTGAGGAAGAAGTGGATTGATCTGTGTTTTGATTTAGAAAAATTCATACTTTTATTTGTAACAGCACATTCATGTCCAGCAAATACCCACTTCTATGTGCCAGGAGAGTAAAGGAACCTTTGGTGTACACAGGCAGCTCTGGGAAGCGGTGTTAGCCGGGGAGAGCTGACCTTGGAACCTGACCCGAAACTGGAGAACTAAATCTCCTGCTTCCCAATCACCTCTAACAATCACCTTCATGAGATTTTAATCATCTTCCTAGTCTCCTCACACCCTGTTACAGGTTCAAATGCATCCTATGTCATATTCCATTCCGAACTCTATTGTATACGATAGATAATACAAAACTATCTTTTATTGAATGCTGATTACAGGCAGCGTGCTGAATGCTGTTAACGACAAAATTCAACTAAGTAAATGTGAAGATTTTATTGGCTTTATTAAATGATTCATGAGTGAGGCCGGCACCCCATTAACAACCTTCCGGGCACTCTGAGGAGTTGTACAAAATGCAAGGTTTTTATAGAAAGAAGGGTGGGGCAAGGGAGCTATTAACAAAAGAAAAAAAAAAAGGTTATTTTTAGACCAGGATATCTTCCTTTGGAGGAAAGGAAGTGGCAAGGATTTTTACCAGGCAGATTGCTGCTTCTTCCTATGCGGGATGTGGAGGGCCCATGTGACAGCTTACGTCACTGGTGCTTGACCAGAAAATTCCCGACTGGTTGATGGAAATTACATTTCTAGGAGAGGTTGAAACTGCAGTGAAATCAGGTATTAAATCTAGGTTTGATATCATGGGCTTTTAGCACAAGTGACATCATTTTGGGTCTGTGGTTTTTGCTTTAACAATGCTATATTCATTTTCTCATTTAATTTTCTGCATGATGTGGTGGGGTAACTTCTATAATCCTCTTTTCACTAACAAGGAAAGAGAGGCTTAGCGGTGTTAAGGCTCTTGACATGGTCACTCAGTTAGTAATGGGAAGAACTGGAATTCTAACAAGGCCTGGTAGAGTGCAGAGCTCAAGATCTTAACCAGAAAGAAATTCAGCCCATTCATTACACCAGCCTTTGCATTAAAAGGTGGACTTGAGGTGTCGGTCTGCTCAAACCGGGGGCCAAAGGACTTCCCTTAAAGGTGGTCCAAGAAGCATGTTGTTTGTATTAAGATTGGATGCTTACTGGAGGAGGGGATGATGTTGATCAATATTATTAGATAGTTAAGCACCTTCCCCGGGCCAAAGGACTTCCCTTGAAGGTGACACAAGAAGCATGTTGTTTTGATTTAGTTTGGATGCTTACTGGAGGAGGGGATGATGTTGATCGATATTATTAGATAGTTAAGCACCTTCCCCCAGTGGCCTCTCCCCCCACCTAGAATCACATGATCTCTTCTATAGCTTCACAGACTTCATAAACAATTTGGGATTATCATCTTCACTCCAGCCAAGTACACCTTATTGAAGTTTTCCTTTTTATTATCAGATCCCCCTTCTCTGGGATAGGTGTTCACTATTGGCCATCAAACTATATCCTAATCCTTCTGCAAAGTGAACCTCACAAAAACTTATTATCATCGACATTTTTCTAAAGTCTCACACTTAGACTAATCCTGCGACCAATTTCAATCATTGCAAGAAATATTGTAAGGCAACTTACTCCTGCCTTTTTTTTTTTCTTAATAAAATCCAATTGGGTCTGGTCTGAGGCATTGTAAAATATTTTTGGTTTATGTATGCTTATGTGGTTTTTTTTTTTTAATTTTTTAAAATTTTAGATATCTGGCTTTAATTTAGCCAATACCAATGGCGCTCATTTGGTGAGCCCTAAACTGAATGCTAGTAATTCTAGAAGTATTTCTTTTTTTAGGAGAGATGACTTGCTCACCTGTTCTGGAAGCACTCTGTGCTCAGGGCTTCTGTGGCACCGCAGTTATCTTATTTTCTTTCTGCCTCATTTGCTATTTCTCCTTGCTTGTCTTCGCTAGTCTTTCCTTCTCTACTCACCTGCTAAATGCTGAAGGACTTTGGATCTGGCTGTGGTCTCCTTCTCTATCTATTCTCTATCTCTTTCTGATCTCATCTGACCCCACAAATTTCGAAACCTTCTCTATGCCCATGAGTCGAACATTTCTCTCTTCAGTCCTGACATCTTTCTTAGTTCTGGATGTGTAGTCCACACGCCCTTCATCTGTACAATGACCGTGTTTTTAACGTGTACCAAGGAAGACTTTTTAAAAAAATATATATTTTATTGATTTTTTTACAGAGAGGAAGGGAGAGGGATAGAGACTTAGAAACATCATTGAGAGAGGAACATTGATCAGCTGCCTCCTGCACACCTCCTACTGGGGATGTGCCCGCACCCAAGGTACATGCCCTTGACCGGAATCGAACCTGGGACCTTTTTTTTTTTTTTTTAATATATTTTTATTGATTTCAGATAGGAAGGGAGAGGGAAACATCAATAAAGAGAATCTTTGGTCACCTGCCTCTTGTATGCCGCACACTGGGGATTGAACCTGCAACCCGGGCATGTGCCCTGACCAGGAATTGAACTATGACCTCCTGGTTCACAGTTGACACTCAACCATTGAGCCATGCCGGCCGGGTGCACTGCTCTATTCTTCATGGCATTTGCTTCTGCCATTGTATGACTATATGATTCATTCTTTTTTTTTTTTATTAAATCTTTATTGTTCAGATTACATTTGTTCCTCTTTTTTTCCCCCCCAAAACTCCCCTCCTCCCAGTTCCCGCCCCACCCTCCGCCCTCACTCCCCACCCACTGTCCTCATCCATAGGTGCACGATTTTTGTCCAGTTTCTTCCCGCATCTCCCATTCCCCTTTCCCCCCCAAGAATAGTCAGTCCATTCCCTTTCTATGTCCCTGATTCATTATAATCACCAGTTCATTCTGTACATCAGATTATTTATTCACTTGGTTCTTAGATTCACTTGTTGATAGATGCATGTTTGTTGTTCACAATTTGTATCTTTACCTTTTTCTTCTTCCTCTTCTTAAAGGATACCTTTCAGCATTTCGTATAATACTGGTTTAGTGGTGATGAACTCCTTTAGCTTTTCCTTATCTGTGAAGCTCTTTATCTGACCTTCAATTCTGAATGATAGCTTTGCTGGATAAAGTAATCTTGGTTGTAGGTTCTTGGTATTCATCACTTTGAATATTTCTTGCCATTCCCTTCTGGCCTGCCAAGTTTCTGTTGAGAAATCAGCTGACAGTCGTATGGGTATTCCCTTGTAGGTAACTGAGTTTCTTTCTCTTGCTGCTTTTAAGATTCTCTCTTTGTCTTTTGCTCTTGGCATTTTAATTATGATGTGTCTTGGTGTGGTCCTCTTTGGATTCCTTTTGTTTGGGGTTCTCTGCGCTTCTTGGACCTGTAAGTCCATTTCTTTCACCAGGTGGGGGAAGTTTTCTGCCATTATTTCTTCAAATAGGTTTTCAATATCTTGCTGTCTCTCATCTTCTGGCACCCCAATTATTCTGATGTTTGTACGCTTGAAGCTGTCCCAGAGGCTCCTTACACTATCTTCGTATTTTCGGATTCTTTTTTCATTTTGCTTTTCCGGTTGGGTGTTTTTTGCTTCTTCGCATTTCAAATCTTTGGCTTGATTCTTGCGCTCCTCTGGTCTGCTATTGGGTGTAATATTCTTTATTTCAGACCGTGTATGCTTAATTTCTAGTTGTTTCTTTATCATAGCATCGAGGGTCTCATTAGTTTTCGTGAGGCTCTCCAGAAGTTTATTGCAAGCCCTCAAAATTGCGTTTTTTAGCTCTATATCGTCCATTTCTGTCATGTTTTTTTGTCTCCGCATTTTTTATGCTTTCTTGGTGCACCCTCTAGTGGTCTTTGTGCGCAGTCTTGTTCTAGTTGAGCCTTGATTGTTGTAGTTAATACTAGAGGGATTTGACCACCAGGCCGACTGGCTGTGTGAATCAGCTGTGTCTGCCGCGGAAAACTTCTGTCCTCTGGGGAGGTGCTAATCTAGCCTTTGCCTGAGGCGATCCGGCAAATGGCTCTGCGCAGGGCTTGGGCGGGGCGGGCTCAACAGGGCGGGCGGAGGGAGCCGTTATGGTGCCCTCAGTCCTGTTCCCAGAGGCTCTGCTTCTCAGAACCCCCGGAACCGCTGCAAACCTCGGAGGGAAAGCTGCCTTCCAACTGATGCCAGACACTCCCGCTTCTCCCGTTTGGGTCCGAGTCCCCAGCGATTCGCCCGTATCTGGAGCTCAGAGTCTGAGACTCCCCCCTGACCGAAAACGACAACCGCGCTCTCAGCCACCAGCCCGCTTTGCGCGCGCACCTCCGCACCTGAGTTTTTTCCACACTGCGCCTCCTCTGAGCCTCGGTGTGCTGTTATTTTTCCTTCTAGTTGAAGAGTCTCTCCTCAGCCAGCCTTCCTGTGGTTCTGGGTGATGTCCGTTCCGTCTTTTAGTTGTATTTTTGAAGTGGTTGTTTGCGGCAGCAGTCTCTGGTGTTTACCTATGCCGCCATCTTTGAACCTGGGACCTTTCAGTCCACAGGCTGATGCTCTATCCACTGAGCCAAACCAGTTAGGGCACCAAGGAAGACTTTTAATTTTCACTATTTCACTAATTCATTAAAGCACCACCTACCCTATTGTTCAGGCTATTTCATGGCCTCTTGTTTCTACACTTCTCCTCTACATCTCTTTCATTCTTTTCTCTAAAGACCAGCTTTTCTGCTGTATATTACTTCCCAGTGCTAGCAGCCAGGAGAGGGACTGAAGTATCTGAATCCCAACTCTATTCCTGGCTTAGGAAAGCGAATCATTGGTATGAGCTCTTGTTACTTTTCTGCCCTGATTCACAATAGCCAGAATGGGACCAAGGTCTTGTTCTATAATCAGGTCTGGTTATGGGAAGGGTGTTTTTCAGAAAGGGGGAGTTAGTGGTACATGGGTTAGTCTGACATCCTAATAATATTTATTATACAATATTACCAAATTTTCAATAATTTTTATACTCATGACCCCCTTTACTTGAACATTCATGTAAAGAATCATAAAAGTTAATGTTTGGCCCTGGCCAGGTAGTAAAATTGGTTAGAACATCATCCCAAGTTTGCTGGTTCAATCCCAAGTCAGGGCACATAAAGCATCAACCAAAGAATGCATAAATAAGTGGAAACAACAAAAACTGGTCTTCCTCTCTCTCTTTTTAAACAAAAATAATCAATTATAAGAAATAAAGGATAATGTTTTTTTTTGTTGTTGTTATTATTAATGGTTGTTAATCCTCACCTGAGGATATTTTTCCCATTGATTTTTAGAGAGAGTGGAAGGGAGGAACGGAGGGAGAGAGAGAGAGAGAGAGAGAGAGAGAGAGAGAGAGAGAGAGAGAGAGAAAGGAGAGAGAGACATCAATGTGAAAGAGACACATTGATTGGCTGCCTCCTACATTTACCCCAACCAGGGCCAGGGATCAAACCTGCAATCTAGGCATGTGTCCTTGACTGGGAATCAAACCTGTGAGCCTTCAGACACTTAAACCACTTAGCTACACTGGACCGAGATAAGATAATGTTTTTATCAATAATGATTGTAGACAAAAGACTTCTTTTTCTGCTCCATTATTTCTTCTTTCTCCTTACTGATTAAGAACGAATTTAGACTACATGATTCCCCAACACTCCTTGACTTAAGCTCTTTCTCTGTCCTCAGCCCTGCAAATTTTATTTTTATTTCTTCCCTGAACATGTATGCCTAGTTTAGACTACCAACTTTTGTCTAGTATGTCTTTTGGGAGTAATCAAATATAATAGGAGTGGATGGTGATTAAGTAGCCTCGAATTCAGTGGGTTTGGCTAAGGTTAATTTAATTATAAATTTTATAATATGATCCTGAGTAACTGACAAAAAGTGTACAACTGCAGGAATTCCCCAAAAGAGAAGGAATCTAGTTAGAGAGAACAATAGAGCAAATACTCTTAATTTGGACAATTCAGTGAAAGTCTATGGATGGTATTCACCTTTCCTTTGGATGGGATTTTGATCCATATCAAGTCAGTGTGCATCACAGAAGGAAAAGCTGGATTGTACACTATGACTCATCTTTCTAAGAGAAAGTGCATTCATGCCAGAAAAGAAGGGGACGGCCTCTCTTTTCATGAACTGGAATTATTCATCTTATTTCTTACCTCATCAACCTCTCAATAGTACTTTTTAACGGAAATCTACCAGTGTTTTTTTTTTTTTTTTTTTTTTTTTTGGATGGGCCTTCCTGTCTAGCAATGCCACTATTTTCATTTAATTATTACATAATTATTATGGAAATTCCCCTTTAAAGGCATTACTTTAGAAAATTGTGCAATATTTCTGCCTAAACTTCTTTTTTTAAAAATCTTCACCCGAGGATATTTTTCCATTGACTTTTAGAGAGAGTGGAAGAGAGAGGAAAAGACAGAGAGAAACATCAATGTGAGAAAAAAACATTGATTGGTTTCCTCCTGCATGAGCCCTGACCAGGGCCGGGCCCAGTAGGAGCCTGCAACCGAGGTATGCACCCTTGACTGAAATCGAACCTGGGACCCGCAGGCCGATGCTCTATCCACTGAGCCAAACCTGCTAGGGCCTGCCTAAACTTCTTAAAGAATACATATGTCACACCAAGAATAAGAAATGTGAAATTGCTTCTCTGTGACACTGTTGCCTTTAGAGATAAATTAAACAAGTTTTAGTAGCCTGTTACTTGACAAAATAAACATCATCCTTGTCATTCTTTATGAATTGATTTTTGTCTTTTTGACAACAGAATTTTTCACATAACAGTTAAATTGTTTTGATTACTTAAAATGTCACAGTACAAAAGATGGTACAACTTCCTCACCTTTTTTTCTTTATCTAATCCAGTGATTTTCAGCCTTTTCACCTCAAGGCACACATAAACTAATTACTAAAATTCTGCAGCACACCAAAAACT
Source organism: Myotis brandtii (assembly GCF_000412655.1). Lineage (NCBI taxonomy): Eukaryota > Metazoa > Chordata > Mammalia > Chiroptera > Vespertilionidae > Myotis > Myotis brandtii. The sequence continues at coordinate 442,876 of NW_005371516.1, forward strand.
ATGTGTTTTTGCCAATGTGACAAAAAAAAGAAAGGTCTTCTTTTGATTTATTCACATCAGACAGTTATTGTTGTGATTTTTTTATTTGACAATCTAAGGCAGTGGTTGGCAAACTGCGGCTCGAGAGCCACATGTGGCTTGTGAGCCGCAGTTTGCCGACCACTGATCTAAGGGAAAAGAGATTAGCGTCCCTGACTAAATGTCAGGTATTGCATGTTTTAAAAATTCTTGCGGCACACCAGTTGAAAATTGCTGATCTAATCCAAATTGTACACCAAAACTGAGAAAAACAAGTCATTGGATATTGGAAATTCACAAACAAATGAAAACTGAATAATAATAATAATAAAAAGAATGAATCAAAATGCATCTTGTGTTAGATAAATTCTGTTTGTCCTCATAAATGATATTTTTACAAGTTTTCAAGCAAATTGATAAAAAAATCTTTAGCAGAATGATAAAGACTATGGAGGAGATTCAGATAAGGCCCCTGCTACCTTCTTCCTTGCTTTCTTTAATGACAATCTCATTGTTGAAATAAATGGGGAAGAGTCACAGATAAAGCTTCAACATTTCCCCAGGACAGAATTCTGAACTCTTTTCAATAACTTGCTTTGGCCAGATGAGTTTAGGGATCACTGGTGTATACATACTCCATGATTTCAGCAACGGCCCTGAAAGTGTCAGCCCATACAGCCAGCTTTGTCACATGTCCTCCTGGAAGTCAATGCAAACCCCAGAACCGAACTCACAGTTTTTCCCCCATCTGCTTTCCTCTATTCATTTCCTGCCAGATATTCATTCCAAAAACCTTTCTCTTTGTTACCTCCCCTTCCCATCCACCTTGGCTGAAGTCATCCAGGTCTTTAATTTTATGCCTGTCTGATATTTCTGACAAACTCTGTTTTCAGGTTACTGTCCAGGCTCTGGCCTGCCCAGCCTGCATTCATCCCCTTCTTCTAATTCATCCTTCACACTGTCGACACAGATTTCCCACACAAATCTGTCCCAGCCGGTCCCCTATTAAAATATTTAAATGGTTTCTCTTCAGGATAAAGTTCCTACCTCCGCTCTTTTCCCCCAGGTCCCCATCTCCATTACATGAACCCTGTGCTTCACAACTTCCCTGAAATTGATGCTCTTTTTTTCCATCCTGACTGCACGTACTATTTTGTAGAAAACACCCTTCCCTTCCTTGTATGATTGATCAATTTCTTCTCTCAAGGCTCAGCTCTTGTGTAACCTTCCTGACACTTCTGTCTCCACCTTTCTGAATAATGTGCCCCTCCCGCCTTTAGGCTTCTGAAACAGGGCTCTGAGGTAACCCTAAGAGGCTGAAAGATTATTGCCACTGAAATCAGACAGATCTGCGTTTGAATTATGAGTCTTCCATTTATTATACCGAAACTCACACATATAGTTTAACCTCAATACATATCAAATTTTTATTTGTAATTCATTATATTAATAATAGCTGCCATAAAAGTCCATATGTTTTAAGTAAAATAAAGTATATAAGGCATAAAAGAAATAGTACATGCTGTGGTAGGCAAATGTAGTTGGATCTCCCCTTAATCGTGGTTATATGTGTTCTCCTTCGGGTTTTCAAGCTAGAACAGAATTGGCCCTCATATAATGCTGATAAGATGTCAGCATTTTACACTGTTGCCAACTTTCTCTTAAAGCATATTCTCCTGACTTGGATTTTCTTAGACAATTCTCATCTATGTCTCCTATCATCTGGCTGTTATGTTTCCATACATTTCGTTGGGAGTTCCTCATATATAAAAGGGGTGAAAAACTTCCTCTACCCTCTTAGGTTCAGTCTCAGAGGACTGCAAATTAAACTGGCAAAAGACCAATTCACAGGAGGAAAAACAAATAGTTTTATTTTTTACTTAACTTGCATGATATTTTTTAATAGATGCAAAAAGATAATAAGTTCAGTTGAGGAAAAGATTGACCTTGTCAGGGAAGATACTGGCCTAGGAGGTGACTGACTACCCACCATAACTGCTTAGTTAGAGTTTAATTTCAGACCTTCTTTCATGGTTACTTTAGGTCTTTGAGTTTGCGGGACTGCCATGCAGTCCTTCCCTGAGCTTGTCAGGTTAGCATGTGGCCCCTTTTGTCCACAAGGCAGAAATGGGGAGGGCAGAGAGAGCTTTTCTCTGTCTGCTCTTTCTCAATTGCCTTCAGCTCAAAATCTTTATGCTAAGTGGTATATTTTGTGGTGGTATATTCTTATCCCCTTCATATATTTACCCTTTATTATTATGTTTATTTATTATATATTATAATTATTTTAAATCCTCAACTGAGGACATCTTAGAGAGAGGAAGTGGGGAGGGGAGAGAGAAAGGGAGAGAAATATCAATCAGTTGCCCTCCTGCCCTCCCCATATGCACCTTGACTGGGGATCAAACACAAAATCCAGGCATATATGCTAATGGGGAATCGAACCAGCACCTTTCAGTGGCAAGCCTCTTCAAACTTGCGGCCAGTGGGCCACATGCCTTGTTTATGCGGCCGGCCGGCTGGCCGTCCGTCCGTCCGTCCGTGAGTTTGACATGCTTGGGTACAGGATGATGCTCAACCAACTCAGCCACTTTGGCCAGGCCATATATTTAGCCTTTAATTGGTAGAGTTCATCAGATCCTGTCCTAATCCTCCCTCTTGTTATTCATTCTCTCCCTCTTTCAGAGTTTCTTAGAGTTTAATCGGCCAAGTGTATAAAAGTCACCTGTCATCCCTTCCCTGGATACATGCAGAGTAAGAAGAGTCTGGGTTGGAGGGAGGTGGGAGCATGGATCTGCCTTTCTAACAAGTTCTTTGAGTGAATCTGGGACAAATTGCACTTGAAAATTTTGGCCTTAGAAATTTTATTCTCTCCTGTGGCTTTAATTACCATACATTTGCTCAAGATTTTCAAATTTCTGACTTCATTCCACACCTTATATAACCAACAGCCTCTTGGGCTTATCCTTTTGGAAGGTAACTTGTTCAAAGGCAAAATTTTTATACTCCTCTGCTAAGTGTTTCTTATCTTAAAGGAAGCAACTTCTACCCAAATGTTCAAACTTAGGGCCTGCTCTCTGCTTCCTCTTACTTCCTCTTCTCCGGCATCAGAATGCATGCCATATCTCATATCTTTACACTTTTCTCTAACTCCATTGTCACCCCCCCCTAGTCTAAGCCACGGTTATCTTTTATCTGAATTTCTATAGTGGCCTCCTAACTAATCTTCTGGTATCCACAGTAAATAGTAATAAAGTGAGGGCTCTGAGGTCTGACTTCTAGGTTTCAAAATCCTTGCTTGTTCATACCTTGCTTAGCCTCAGTTTTTCCGTCTATGAAATGGGGATCAAATAGTATTTCCCTCAAAGGGTTTTCATAGGTAATGTGTGTAAAGCTCTTTGTATTGTGTGTGGCACTTAGGAAGCTCACAACAATTGTTAGTTGTTGCTACGATCCAGCTCCACTGCTACCCGCTTCAGCCTATCAACCACCCAACATTAGTGATCTTTTAAAAATGCACATCAAATGGTCATATTTCTACTAAAAACTTTTCAGTGACTTTGAGACAGATTTAGAATATTGACCCTTATATGATTTACATGAACCTTCATGATCTAACTGTAATTTAAAGCCCCAATGCTATCTCTCACTACTTTTCCTTTTGATTCTCTCCCCCGCCCCTCCCGCCCTCCCGCTGCCCCCAGCAATTCTGGATTTCTTTTCATTAAACATACCCCCCTCCCTTTTGCATCCAAGCTTGTCTGGCATAGTCCTGCCACCCACCACCCCAAAGTCCCTCAGCCTTTAGTTGTTTAGAAAATTCTACTTTTCTGTCAGTTTTCTTTTAACAGATCTTAAGGGGAAAAAAAATACATCTTTCTTGGGGTGGGCACCTTCCTTTGGATTCAGTTTTTCCTTTTTGTAGCATTCATCACAATTATAATTTTTTCCTTTGGCCATCATTCCCATGTCCCACTTGGATGATGGGGAACATATCTTTCTTCATGACATGTTCCCCAAGTGCACAGCATGTTGAAGGCACTCAATAATATTCATTAAGTGAATGAATAATACGATCAAGGTATTGATAATTTTTCATTTCTCCTCTGTATATTTCTTCTCTCTTAAGTATTAAATCAACATTTTATTTTCTCTAGAATCTCACTTTGATGATCATATTTGAATTAGTAGTAAGAAGCACTGAATAGTGTTCTAAACATCCTGAGATTGTTTTTTTCTCAGAAATGTCTACATCTGCACAATTTTCCTTAGAGAATAAGTTCCCAGGAATTAGACATTTTTGATGTTTAATAAATAAATTATTCATTCAATAAAATTGAGTGTTCTTGATTATAAAAACATTTTAAATCATGCTCAGGGGATATTGCTATTCTATTTCATATGACAAAACTGCCTTCAGACATATTTTACCCTCAAAAGAGGGATGTTGGGTTTTATTTGGATATGACGAAACATTTTATAAAATTTATTATAATTATGGTTTGACCTTTCCTACTCTTTAATATGATAGTTTATACACAGAGAATTGTCAGTTCTGTAACCTAATGGAAAATCTGGGGTCTATTGTATTGAAGGAAGTGGGACTCCTTAGCTTGTTTTATTATTATTTTAACAGCAAAGAGAATCTTTAGCTTTTTCTTCCTCCAGACTTGTAGCAGGACATCAGATTTGTTCACAGCTGCACCTTTCACCATTCTGTTGTTTTCTTCACCCTTTTCAAAAATCCCCTCCCTTGTCTCACACAGCTCATTAGAACCCACCCTTTTAATTAGTTACACTCTCTTGGACCCTGAGCTCCCAAGCCTGCACCCACATTGCCTCTAAGATTGATAGCCCAGGATGGTAGCCATAAATAGCTTATTTCTATCTACACTTAAGTGTTTTTTGTAGTAGTTGTTGTTTTTAAGGAGCGTTGCTGTGGGTAAGGTCAGAAGTAAGGTTCAGTGAGTTGTGGAATTCTGATAGGACTGCTAACCAGCTGCTAAGTAGCAAATATGAGGAGAGCCCACGGTTTTCACTGCTCCTACACTGTCATAAACCTTGATTCTGATGGCTCTTATAACATTTATTTCAGAGTCCCTCGGTGCTTCAGATATTAACTCTCTCCCAGGATGCACATAGGTATTTCTGAAATGAAGAAAGCGCATATCAGATCAGCATGGTTGAGTAACACGCCCAGATTCCCCTGTACAGTAAGTTGTGGGGTGTGGTGTTCAACCCCAGACATTCCCGACCGTAGAGTGTGTTCACTTTCCAGAGTACCTCAGTGCTTCCCCTCAACATGTGGAGCAAGACAGCTCTGCATCCAAGTGGCTGATTTCATAAATGGTCCTTCCCTTTTCATGTCTAATGCAGTTCTTTGACCCTCCCCCACCAGGTAGCATCCATTGGCTCCTCCTCGGTTAGCTTTCCCTTCTACTCAACACCTCCCTTCCTTGAAGGCAAGGTACTATTTCCATTAAGAGATAAGTCCATGAAGAGCAGAGTTTGTTCATAATAAAATAGCCTGTTTTTGAACAAAGTATAAAATGAGGGAAAGCCTTAGTCAAAATATATTCACAGAAATCTCATCAATAAATCTTCATTTGACTTTACAAGTCACTTACAGCTATGTAATTTCCCTGGAGGGTTAACACTTCTTGCCACTATTTAGCTTAAACTGAATGTTTTCATCAATAGCTTTCCTTTAATCAATAAGCTGAGATGAGCTTTCCTGAGCAAAGAAAGTTGTTGTTGTTTTTAAGATTTTTTTTTAATTGATTATCTTTAAGGGAGAGAGGAAGGGAGAGGGAGAGAGAGACATTAAGGTGAGAGCTAGATATCCATTGGATGCCTCCTGCGCGCACCCTCTACTGGGTTCGAGCCCACACCCTTTTGGTGCATGTGACAATCAATGCCCAGCCAACTGAACAAGACTGGCCAGGGCCCGAGTGAAGATAAGTTTTAATGTGGGATGGGGTATGATGGTTGGAGTGGGAAGGAGGACATAGGTAGAAATGGGTGTTACTGTATTAGAAGTTCAGTTTTGGAGTAGAGGCTTTTCTAGGACGAGCAGTTCTGGAACAATGCTATTTTCTTAACACTAATTTTGCCAGAGGTTGGCAAACTCTGATGTGCCTTGAGAGCAGGTAACATGAGACACAAGGAAGATGTCTGGTCTCAGTCTTGGAGATAAAATGTTTCCCAATGTGGGTTAAGGGCAGTCCCTGAACTCTGAAAATTGTTTGCATTCCCATCTTCCCCCACTAGTTTTCCCATAGCAAAAAGGCTTCCATCTGAGCACACTTTGTTTCATTCTAAGTCCTATCTGTCTTGGTGGGAAATTACTAGGTTGCCGTGCTACCCACTCAACCTGGCTTAGGAATTTTCTAGGGAGCATCATGGTGGCTCTCATGAAAGAAAAGTGCAGGACATGTAACTGGGCTCACACAAACTGGACGTTGGTTAGGAACTGACTGACTCTGTTTTCATCCTTTCTTGGGCCACAGGGACTCTTGTCTCAGCTTCTCCCTGGGAGTTAGCTGCATTCTTTGGTCTTCAGAGACGAATTTCCTATAAACATTTCCAAAATTTCTGTATAGAAAGGGTTAGAGACAACATTCTCTGGTGGTTGTGGTGGGAGTGTAATGGGACTTGGACAGAAGATTTGAGCAAACAGTTTTAAATTAGGCTGTATGTTAATTTTGGATGAGATTATGGGGGCGTTTAAGCCACCCCCTTGCACACCATCACGCACCCCCTGCACTGGGCTGCCTGTGAGTATCCTGGCAGAGGACTCGATGTGCCCTTTCAGTGTCCTGATTCCAAGTTCCTAGGCCAGGGAATATTGTCCCAGCTTCAGTTTCCATCTGGTAAAAAACACATCACATCAGCACTCAACCTGTTGTTCATTTTCCCTTCCTCTTCCTGCATGTTTCAGCCCAAATCAAGAAAAGCTGGCACGAGGTTGCAAGTGAACAGCGTTCACTTGAAAAAGCTTGGGGCTAGTGCCCTCCTAGATGTTATCACCTTGGTGTTTCTGGTTTGTACATGTGGAAGGCAACGCACGTATCCTGACTTAGCATGGAAAGCAAAACAAAAGTGCCCATTGGGAGAAGCCCTCCTCAGATTCCCTGAACCAGACATCTCCCATTTCCTGTGCTTAAGCTCATTTCCTGACATCCAGCCTTACGCCTGTCTGAACCCTTTTACTAGAGTTTACGAAAAAACAAGTGGTTCTCCACACGCCTCTTTGCACGCTGACATCATCTGCAGGAGGTCGTTTCTGAGACTTTCCTCTGTGTGAATTCTTTGATGTGATTAAATTTTATATACACATTAATTTTAGAGTAGCTGTTCACTAATACTTTTGAAAGTCTAGAAATATAATTGTTGGCAAAATTATAAGCCTTTTTATTTTTCAGATTTTCTTCTTAACCACCAAGAAAAACATTGAACTCTTGCAGACTTACTCCAAGGAAACTGTTTTCTTTTCTCTGTAGCTTCCGGCAGGAGAGCAAACTGATTTTTAATTTTTTAAGTTTGTGTCAATACGTGAAGTTAATATTGGTGATATGTTTGAGGATTTCTTTCAATAAGTTGGACATGCTTGACTCCTTTCTTTATTTCTTTCTTCTTTAGCCATGCTATTCTATGATAATCATTCACCTAAATTTATTTCTTATAACATTAGACAATCATCTAGAACTCATTTTTCTGGGGTTTCTCTTTTAAATAAATAAAAGAAAACGTCTGTCTGTAGTGTAGGTCAAAAAGTGTGTGATCATTCAAAGCAAAACAAAACTAAACCACACACGCAGGCTACAGCTCTGGCCGGTTTCCAGGACTCCCTCAGCCAGACAATGGGTGGCTCTGGCTGACAGGCGGGAGGTGAGGAGTGGGGGTTGATTTACCCTCTTTGGGGTGTCAGGACCCTGAGCAAGGTCAGCAGCAGGTTGAGGCTGGGAATGGGATAGAACAATTGTTTTATAAATGGTTGGTGGTAAATATCTGCATGTCCTGCTTCACTTAAACTTGCATTAAAAATGAATTACATTTAGTAGTGCATACTTAGAAATCCATTATACAAGTTTATTTTCCCCCCTCTTAGAACTGTACAAACTAAACCATGGCCAATTTTGGAATAACTACAGCCAAGCAAGGGATGGCTTAGCAGGAAGCTAAAAATAGATGTCTTCCGTTAGATTTTTTGTCTTGTTTATTTAAAAAAAACTTGCCTGTGTATTTGGGATTATAGTCTGAAGACTAAGTTAGTCAAATAAGATAATGAAAAATGCAAGGAATAGCATTTTCTTGCATAAAAAAATTTGCTGCTTTCTATATTTGGATTTCTGAATTCTTATGAGGGGATATTTTAATTTTTAAACATAACATGTAAAACTCAGTTTACCATGTGTTATTTCAGTTACTCCTCCAGGTAAACCCTATAGTTCCTAGAATGTATAATCCACCAAGGTGGGGGGCTTGGATTACTAATCATGGCATCCACAGATCGCGGGAGAAGGCTGGCTTCCCAGCACCAATATGCAAGCTTCTCAGAAAGGGAAAGGGAGAAGAAATTACTTTCTGAAGTAGGACCTGACAAAACTATGTTGGTGTTTCACATACATAATCTCATCTCCTAACACCCTCAACCACCCCCTCTTCGCCCCAGAGTTAGGAATTTTTTTTTTATCACATTTTACAGATGAGCAAACAGAGGCTGAGATAAGACTTACCCATTCTTATTGAACATTTCTTTCCTCTATTTCATTCTAAACCACAACACCACAAAAATTAAATGCTGAAAGTTGCACAGCTTCTAATTGGCAGACCTCGTACATCTACCCACATGTTACATCTCCAAGTACAATCCTCTTTCTCCCAAATATCACCTGTTTACTGTATTTTTTTTAAACCTATCATTTTGTAGACATGGAAAAATAGGGAGACATCATTAAAACTGGGCTGGAATAGACAGAATTTAGGTTTCACCTTGGGAGGTCTGGCAAGGGTTTGGAAGGAAGATTGAGTCTGGGAATGGGATAGACCAAACCTATATAATGAAAGCCTAATATGCTAAGTGTCCGGTCATCCAGTCATCCGTTCAGCCAATCAAAGTGTAACATGCTAATGATATGCTAAGGCCGCTAAACCGCTCGCTATGATGTGCACTGACCACCTGGGGGCTCAATGCAGGAGCTGCCCCTTGAGGGTCAGTGCGCTCCCACAGGGGGAGCACCGCTCAGCCACAAGCCAGGCTCACGGCGGGCGAGTGCAACAGTGGTGGCAGGAGCCTCTCCCACCTCTGTGGCAGCACTGAGGACGTCCCACTGATGGATATCCCCCGGGGGCTCCCAGACTGCGAGAAGGTACAGGCCGGGCTGAGGGACACCCCGAGTACATGAATTTTGTGCACTGGGCCTCTAGTTGTTTTATAAATGGTTGTAATCCCTCCTAGTAAGATTACAAAGGGTAGGAAAACAGCATATATTCGAGTACATGAATTTTGTGCACTGGGCCTCTAGCTGTTTTATAAATGGTTGTAATCCCTCCCAGTAAGATTACAAAGGGTAGGAAAACAGCATATATTCCCCAAATTGGCACAACTAGCAGCAAGGTAGGAAAACAGGATCCAGTCTTTCAGGATCCCTGTGTTCTTGCTCCTGCCTTGCCCACTGCTCTTTCTCTGTTGTGAAATACTCATTGTTTGAGATCTACTCCTTTGTCACCCTCCTCTTTTCTCTTCTCCTCATCCTTTAATGAGTAGCTGTCTACCCCAATCTTTTAAAGAAAAAACTAGGGCCTTCTGGCTTGGGCTTGGAGCAAAGGGTGAGCATCTGGGGAGAAAAAGATTCACAAGTCTCATGCATCAACATGTGTTACTTGGATATCTGAGTTTCAATGTTAAGGGTATCCCAGTCACTTTACAAAACATTCATTCTAGGTTATTTCTAGCATATGAATGTGGCCAGGCAGGGGGAAGGCAGTGCTGATACATCAGGAAGAAAACACCACGCACGGGGTAAGGCAGGCTGTTTTCTGTAAGTAAGCAGGGTCTACGTGACCTAAGGAAAAAACAAAAACAGCAAAAATTGTTGGCACAGTTCACATAACTTTCTGCCTATAACAAGAACAAAAAGGAATACTCTAATTTTCTTTTGCACACTTGTTATTTTTTTAATTTATTAAATTAATTGGGGTGACATTAGTTAACATGAACATATAGGTTTCAGGTGTAGTGTATACTTTGTTTCTAAAGAAAATATATTAAAAAATATCTAATCCTTACGGTGTACTCATTTTTCTTCATTTCTTCTATTTTTGTTCTATTCTTTTATAGTTTAACATGTTTTATTCTGAATGTAAATTTGGTCTAATATATTGGTAAATCTAGATTTCCTGTTTGGAATTTTAAGAGAAACTAATACTAGTTGACTTCACAGATATTTATTTTCTTTTTAATAAACAGGTTTCTATGTTTGTTTTGGTTTTTGCCTTTACTTAGAACATGTTTGTGTGTGTTTTTAATCAAAGGATTACAGGTTCTTCAACCACACCCATGCCCAGGAAGTCTCTTGAAAATATTGATAAAGCTAAAGCTGTCACTATAGACACATTTTTAGGTAAAGGGAAATTAACACATTACTGGTGTTGGAAATTTGTATTTTAGAAAGAAAAAGGATACTCTCTTTAAGTACAAGGTCTAGCAAAATATTAGAAAATATGTACACGTGGTTGCATCGATATACACTTTTTAAAATTGCCATCACACTTTACATTCTGATTTTACTCAACTTCACTGAACTCCTCTGAGACATTCTGACTTCCACAAGTAAATTAATTGTGTACAGAAGTTTACAAACCTCATTTTGGTGAAGTGAAAAGGTTAGTACAAAATAAGTAATGATTCAAAGTCAGGTATTTTGAAGCATCTATTATGTCTAGACTATAAAACAAGTACAGATTAAAAACAAGCGTACCTCTAAATTCGCCAGCAGCTGCTGTTGTAAAGGAAGATTTGAAGAAAAAGTTTGCATTCAGTGGAAAAAACTGGTTAATAGCTGGTTATTAGCTTATTATCATCTCTTTATTTTAACATAAAGAGTACATCAGTCTAGCCTGCATATTTCCCAATTGGTTTATAGATATATTCTTAAACTTCTTCAATCAAAATTTTTCTTTAGCCTTTTAACTTGGTTGGTGTATCGGTCAGAGTTCTCCAGAGAAACAGAACAAATAGAATGTATGTATCTGTCTGTCTATCTATGGATCTATTGTGAAGGAGGAAAAGTAATTTCCCCGCTACTCTTCTAGGTTCTTGGCTGAGACCCTCCTGTAATAAAAGACAGGTTAACAGGAGGAAAACACACATATGTGCCTCTTGTGAACATGGGAGATACCCAGGAAATTTAGCAACTCCCTGAAATGGCCCATACCACCATCTTAAACTCCATCTCCAGCTAAAGACAAAAGAAAGCTGTTGGCAGAAGGGAGGCCAGTTATGGGAGGTCACCAGGAAAAGCACAGGAAAGGAGGGTAGTTGTTATGGGGATTTAGGTTGGTGCCTTTTCCACTCCTAAAAGTTTCTAAAGACTTGATACACCTCCTCTTTGTACTGAGGGAGACACCTTTACAAATGAAGATGTCCCTTATAAATATAAGTGTCTCTTATAAAGGAGTAAATTTTACTTGGTTTTCAGAGCTTCTCCTGTGTCTGCAGGAGAGGCACATATTAAAAATAGCAAATACTACATTTGCAGGGATTGTTTCTATAGTTCGTTAAAAATGGCAGAGCAGCCCTAGCCGGTTTGGCTCAGTGGATAGAGCCTGCGGCCTGAAGGGTCCTGGGTTCGTTTCCCGACAAGGGCATGTGCCCTGGTTGCAGGCTCGATCCCCAGTAGGGGGCGTGCAGAAGGCAGCTAATCAATGATTCTCTCTTATGTTTGATGTTTCTATCCCTCTCTCCCTCTCCCTTCCTCTCTGAAATCAATAAAAATATATTTTAAAAAATGGCAGAGCAGAAGAGAAGAAGGAGTCTGGTTTCTTGAAGGATCGTCGAGTTAATGCACTGGCCCTAAATTACCCACTTTAGAATTTCCTGTTATGTGAAAATGTAAACTTTACTTGCTTAAGCCACTATAGTTATGTTTCTATTACATGAAGCTAAACAGAAGCCTAAAAATTATTGATTTCTGTCAGTCTTTTGGAATCAAATTCAGGGAATACTTTGGTCCATTTCTGTAGGATACACATTCCCCTCTTCTTGTCTATGAAAAACACTCCTTTTTGCTTCCTGATTCCTGAGTGAGTTTGGAGATAGATAGAATTGTGTCCAAGCCAGTCCAATTGTATCCATTGAGGAAATGATACCATTTTTTTCTTCTTTCCTTTTTTCCTGTATTCTTTGTACTTATATACACACATATGTGCTTCAGCATAGTGTGAGGAAGAGGGAAAATTCCCCTTTCCTCTGGTTCTTTATGGCTGGCCAAATTGTCAAATCAATAGGAGGCAGAATGACTAGAGAAAATCAAATTTAATCTTTTGCCCACAGGAAGCCCACATACATGAGAGAATCAGAGACCCTGCATACATTCGAGGTTCAGAGATAGAAAGGGGGGGGCTGAAGTATATAAGACATCCTGGGCTAGGGATGAGGTGAGGTCTCTTGGGGGCTTCAAGAGGTCATTGGAGGATAAGAAGAACAGACATTAGTAATTAATAAATTAAATGGCTGGCTCAGTGGTTGAGCATCGATCTATGAACCAGAAAGTCAGGGTTCAATTCCTGGTCAGGGCACATGCCAGGGTTGCCAACTCGATCCCCAGCAGGGGGCGTGCAGGAGGCAGCCAATCAACGATTCTCTTTCCCTCTCCCTTCCTCTCTGAAATCAATACAAATATATTTAAAAAAATAGTTTGTTCTGGCCTATAGAAAAGCCAAAAGAAGTTATTTCTTATAGTCGCTTATAGGCAAGGCCTTTAATTCAAATTCTTCTGGATAGTTAAAGAGAGAGAAAGAAGTTTCTCTTAAGCCTGAAGCTAAAATCACCTCTAGCTCAAAGTAATCTGCAAACCACTGAAGTACATCTCGAGGTGGCTTGTTCTGGACCCCAAGAACAGTTAATTTTGTCAACTACCAAAATAAAAGGATGGTTTACACTGATAACAACCATGGAAGCAAGAAAAAGGATTCCCTTTGAATCTGCCCCAAACCCCTATCTTTAAATTCTGTTCCAAACTCTGTTGCTCTTTATTAGACCAAGTAAATTTAAGAAACAAGATTGTAGTCAGTTACTTTTCCAAGAGATCTAGTGAAAAGTAGGCGTTATTGAAAAGTAATTCAATAGGATTTAGTAGTCTGTGAGGCTGTACTTGGAACAAATGGGGAAAAATGTACTCTTAGTTATTTCTAGTAAATCAAGTACTAGATACAAGTAAATTAGGTGCTTGAACAACATGGATAATTGTGGTAAACATAAATACAAGTATTTCTGTATCTAAAAAGTAATGCAGCTCTCTCATGAGAGCCAACAGAGTTTATGTTTATCAGGTACAAAATAAATTTAGTTACCTTCAAAGGTACATTAGGAATCATAATCCCATACAAAGTCTTTATCATCCACCCATCCCTGGACCTCTGCTCACTTCAAAGTAATTTGTGAGTTGAAAGGGTTATTTGTGGCAAATAGAGGATTATATCTAGTCCTTTTATTTTAATTAATTTTTAAAATATTTTTATTGATTTCAGAGAGGAAGGGAGAGGAAGAGAGAGATAGAGACATCAATGATAAGAGAGAGAATCATTGATCAGTTGCTCTCTACTGGAGATTGAGCCCACAAACTGGGCATGTGCCCTTGACCAGAATCAAACCCTTCAGTCCACGGGCTGATGCTGAGCCAAACCAGCTAGGGCCTTTCTGGTCCTTTTAGATCAACTACAGGTAGAGAACATAGTGTTTGTTTTAAACCAAATAAAACCACACCATCCAACCTTTCTAAACCCTAATTTATCAGGATAAAAAAATTAAGATGGTCATAAATACAACTCATTTCTGAGGGATGTTAAAATAATTTACAAGAAAACATTAATATTCTTTGTGCAAGAAAACAGGTGTTCTATCATATAAATTGTTTCATATTGTTTTTCAGGATATAGGAAACATATTTCTTTAGTGAATAAAACCATATTTGACAATAGTCAGGAAGTAGGTATATGAGTTTTATCCCTGAAAGGAAATGCAAAAAATAATAATGTTTTAAAAGCAATTTGTTTTTTGGACAATATATATTGACCATTATTACACTTATAAATTACACTATTATATATAGCTTATGAAATTTTAGAGAACCCAAACTTAAAAGACATGAAAATAATTGTATTTTTCACATGTTAATAGAATCACTTAATGTTTTAGATTATAATTGTATTTACAACACAGTAAATTTTAAACTACATGGAAAATAACTACTTTCTGACTTAATATTGTAGGGGTCCAGGATGAGTGACCCTTATATGCAACTCTGTGGCCTGAGATTATTTTGAGCAAAAGGAAAGTTTCCCATAGAGGAAAGCTTCTTCTGCCTCCACAACACAATGACATCAGCTCTGCATTACTGGTGTTATTGAAATAATACCTGAAGTTCACTTAAAATTAAAATAAAATAAAGTTTTATTTTAAAATTATTTAAAATAACACCTAAATTCCTTTTATATAGAAAAAGATTCTAGTTCTTAGAATTTAATTGACTAACAGCCCGGATGCAGCTGTGCTATGTGCAAAACTAGAAAATATGTTTGTACTCTACTTTAAGATCTAAGAAAAATGTTACAATCTTTGATGGGAAGCCAAGATTGGTATTCCCTGTATTCTTTAATAACTTTAATATTTACTTATTTACAGATTAAAAAAATAGGGGAAAATGATAAAATAAAAAGCTCCTAAAAGGAGGCGTAGGGAATGACAAAACCACCCTGGCACTGTTTTTGGTCACCTCACATTTAGTCTAGTTTCTGATTTTTGGGGTTATTCCTTAGGGCAGCAGTGATTGGCATCTGTACTTTGACCAAGTCCTTTTGTCAGATTAAGTAGTTCCAATTTGTGTTACAAAGACCTGTGTAGTCTTTTTTACTGTGTTCTTCATATAGCAGATTTCAATCTATTTATAATTGAAACCTAGTCTCTTTAGTCTCTTCATCATTGCTTTCCAAAGACTTCCCATCATATTCGGGGTAAAAGCCAAAATATATTCAGTGACCTACAAGGCCATACATGAGCAAGACCTTGCCTAATGTCCTGCTGTGGCCCATTTGGCTTTAGCTCATGTTGGATTTCTTGCTGCCTTAATGCAGGGCAAAGTTTGCCCTTATCTGAATCTTTGCAGTGCCTTCCCCACTGCCTAGCACACTCTTTTCCAAAGCCTTTTCTTATTTATCTCCTTCACATCATTAGGTTGTTTCTCAAATGTCACCTTACTGAGAGATTTTTCCTTTAAAACTCTGTTCCCTTTCTACTCTGCTGAAATTATATGGTTTTTAAATATATATTTTTTTATTGATTTTAGAGAGGAATGGAGAGGGAGAGAGAGAGAGAAACATCAGTGGTGAGAGAGTCATCAATCAGCTGCCTCCTGCATGACCCACACTGGGGATTGAGCCCACAACCCAGGCATGTGCCCTGACCGGGTGTGGGAAGCCACCCACTGCCCATACTATCATGAGAGTGCAGCAAGGAACGCGGAAGCTGATGGACCTTGGGCGTTAGCAGGGCTAATGTCAAGCATCATTGTTCTGTTGAGATAGTGGTGGCTCAAAGCAATTTCCTGACCTAATAGCCTCAAAGTAAATGTTTACTGAACCTTACTGATCTTTACTGACCTTAGAGACAGGCTCTTTGCTACCTGTTTGCCCTGCTTTATTGAGGGCAAGATGTGTATCTAAAATTGAATAAAAAGCAGACAAGGCCAGGTTTCAGTGTGCCAAGAGAGAGGTCTCCACCTGGCCCCCCCATGCCTTCTAAATTCATGTTTCTTGTCTAGTGTTTTCATTTGTGCATCGGCCCCTTCTTCAAATCCTGAACCCCCACCACAAAAGGTTGCGGCTACTGGGAATCGAACCGTGACCTCCTGATTCATAGGTTGACACTAAACCACTGAGCCACGCTGGCTGGGCTGAAATTATGATTTTAAAAACATGTTAGGTGTCACTACCTGAAATTTTATGATTCACTTATTAAATAAGGGTGGCACCTAATTTAGCTTTTTCACATCTTATAGAGTTAGCACCTGGCACATAATTAATACTCAATGAGTGTTTGTTGAATTAACAAAGAATCTAGTAACACTGTAACACTGTGTGTGTGGTTTTGTAATTCTTAGTGCATGGAATTGGTAGGAATCTCTTCTCATAATGTTTTATCACAGACATTTTGAAATTGCTTATTCAACTTGTATATTTCTTTATTCTTTCTTCAGAAATGTAGTGAGAATTTATTCATGAGCTTTGTTGTTAAAAGGAGAGATTTAGGCCAGAGCCGAGCATTCCTGCTATGATCGGGTTTACTTACCTTCCTAAAAATATGTTATCTCATTTTGTTTTTTAAAATGGTATAGTACAATTTCTTTAAATTTTTTTAAAAATTGATTTTAGAGAGAGAGGAAAAGAGAGAGAAACATGGATTTATTGTTATTTATGCATTGCTTGATTCTTGTATGTTCCCTGGTCAGAGATTGAACCTGCAACCTTGGTGTGTCAGGATAACACTCTAACCAACTGAGCTACAAGCTGGGGCTGTTACCTCATTTTTTAATTTTAAAAGCAGGGGTAATGCTTTCTACCTTGTTGAGAAAATATTGACAAATAATATATTTAAATGTGTCTACTATAGAATTCTGCACGTCCTCAATACGTGGCAGCCTTTCCCACCATTGCCCCACACCATATACAGCCTTCACACACATTGAATTTTTTTAAAAACAAGGAATAAATCTGGGCATTTGAAGGTTATGTGATAAAGTAAAAAAACCCACTGGGTCAGGAATCAGAGACCTGGCCTCCAGGCCCAGCTCTGTCACTTACCAGCTTTCCTAAGAGGTTAAAAGCATAGTAAGCCCTTTGATCCTTTGAATCTTCATATATAAATTGAAGGTTGTGGGGTGGGCATGGAGAGTGGAGAATAACTGTATTATTTTTAGATTTTCTAGGTTCCACCACACTCTATAAGTGCTGTGATTCTGTATTTATGGAAAGCTGTTTTCCAGTCTCAAAAGAACTCGATGAGAGTTTCTGTGTCAAACTTCATATATTTCAAAATGGACATTTCCCAATGCAGTTTGCATTTCTTCATCATTTGTGGGGTGATTGAGATAAGAGTGTGGGATTGAAGCCACTGGTGAAAGAAACTGATGTTTCCAGAGATTATCTGCACGTATCTCAGGCTTTCATTCTAGTTTATCTAAGATGTTAACTGCAAGTATTGAAAGCAGGTGTGACTTGCTGGCCTCTTCAGGCTTGATTTTGGAAAATGGGATGTTGGTACACAAAATCAGTCATTTTGGTCACTAGTTGTGTGTGAACAGATAGGTCTGATGAATTTAAGCCTTCTTCATATGTGATACGTCTGTCAGGGTATTTTCCATAGTTTAATTGAACTCTGACATGCTCCTAAAATATGTTGTGATATGCAGAATAATGGCTCCACAAAGTTGTCCATGCTCTAATCCCTGGAGTCTGTGAATATGTTACCTTGCAGGGCAAAAGAAAATTTGCAGATGTGATTAAGTTGAAGATCTTGAGATAGACATATTTTCCAGGATTACCTGGATGATCCTGATGTAATCACTGGATCCTCATCAGAGGGAGGCAGCTTAGAGGAGAGAAGAGGCTTTGAAAGTGGAGGAAGGGGTCACAAGACAAGGAATATAGTTGGACCCTAGAAACCAGAAAAGGCAAGAAAACAGATGATCACCTGGAACTTCCAGAAGGAGCACAGTGCTTGGACCTATTTTATACTTCTGATTTTAGAGATTGTAAAATAATGATTGTTGTTTTAAGCCATTAAGTTTTTGGTAATTTGTTATAACAGCAATAGGAAACTAATACATTTGTATCATAAAAATGACTGTATAATGCGATTTTCATTAGAAAATCTTCCTACTAAATTTTATAATTAGAAGGTTCAATAAATAACTTTAATGAAAAACTTAAAATTTTTTTTTAATCATCTGGAAGTACTAGCATATGTAACAAGTTACCTATAGCTATATTTAACCACCAGAAAACCACATGGAATTAACTCTTTATTATGAATCATACCCTTTAAAAATTAATTAATTATATTTGGTAAGAACACATAGTATAAGATCTACCTGCTTAACCAAAATTTGAGTGTACACTAGAGTATCCTATATAATAAAGAGGTAATATGCAAATTAACACTCATGCCCTCACAAGATGGCTGCCTACACCAGGCCGGCAGGGGGGTTAGTGAGGGACCACCAAACGACTGAACAGGCAGGCTGTGTGGGGCAACCAGGTCGGCGGGGGGGCCATGAGGGGCAACCAGGCCAGCAGGGGGATCAGTTGGGGGCAACC
>NW_005371516.1:461751-490569 GCF_000412655.1 Myotis brandtii
TCTGGATTGGAGAGGGTGCAGGCTGGGCTGAGGGTAACCCCCCCCCCCCCCCCCATAAATTTTGTGCACCAGGCCTCTAGTTGTTAACTATAAGCACAGTGGTGTACAGATTTCTAGAACTTATTCATCTTACATAACTGAAACTTTATACCCTTTGAACAACAATTCTGCATTTCCCTCTACCTTAGCCCCTGGCAACCACAATTTTACCTTTTGCTTCTATGAGTTTAACTGTTTGGCTTATACTACTAATATAAATGGAATCATGCAGTAATTGTCCTTCTGTGACTGGCTTATTTCACTGAGAATAATATTCTCAAGGTTCATCCATTACTGTTGCACCTGGTAGGATTTCCTTCTTTTTAATGGAGAATTATTCATCTACTTTTTGAACTTTTTATTTTTTTAACTTTTATTGATTTCAGAGAGGAAGGGACGGGGAGAGAGAGATAGAAACATCAGTGATGAGAGAATCATTGATTGACTGCCTCCTGCACGCCCCCTACTGGGGATCGAGCCCGCAACCTGGGCCTGTGCCCTTGACTGGAATCGAACCCAGGACCCTTCAGTCTGCAGGCTGATACTCAAACCTGCTAGGGCTTCATCTACTTTTTGGATGGAGATTCCAGATATTGTATATGAGATTGCTGAGATAAGTGACCTTCACATAGGTTTCCCCTGTGTGATAATTTTAAAATATGTCCACAAATTTCAAAGGTTGAACACAAGATTCCTAGAAGTCAGAAAAGGCAAGACTTTAATTAGTGGGTTGGCCTAACTAACTTGCTTCTAATAAAGAGAGAATATTGCACAAATGATGGCATGTGACTTTCAGGACTAGGTCTAAAGGCATTGTTCACACCCGTGATCTTATTCTAGGAGAAATCAGCTTGCATGTCCTGAGGACACTCAAACAGCCCTGTGGAGAGGTGCCTGTGGTGAGTTGCTGAGGCCTCCTGCCAAAGGCCGTATCAACCTTGGAAATGGATTCTTCAGCCGCCGTGGGGCCTTGAGATGACTGCAACCTTGTTCTAGGTCTTGACTGCAACCTCCTAACAGACCCTGAGCTGGAACCACTCAGGTGTGTCACTTCCATCCTGACCTTCGGAAAATGTGTGAGGTGAATAAATGTTTATTGTTTTGCATTGTTAAGATTTGGGATAATTTGTTATATATTAATAGAGAAAAATACACTCTTTCATAGTACTTTTTCAGAGCTAAATTATACAGGGCGGGCAAAAGTAGGTGTACAGTTGTTCATATGAAAAAAGACATGCAGGTTTTGATGATTACAATAGCTTTATTCATTCTGTGTTTTGTACGTACTCACAGCTGTAAACCTACTTTTGCCCAACCATGTATTATTATACTATGTGAAGAAACTGTTCTAACATTATTGAGATGGTTCATTTTTTTTATTTTACTTTTTCTCTCTTTTTTAAGAGTACAGAGAATGGGAATGAGCCAGCCTGGATTGTGCTTACTATTTAGAAAAAGGTGGAAAAGTAAGAAATCACAAATTCCTTTTGAGAAGCAAACTATAGAATTCACAGGAAAGTGACTAATGAGGGATGAAAGGGTCAAAGAAAAAAGGCTTTTCTTCTGCCTCCTTTATTCTGTCTGCCCAGCAATTAACATCATTTACCTTCACAGTTCACAATCAGTTCGTATAATTAGAGAAGGATTAAGCTCTTATCTCTGGGAGAGGATGGTTAATTTAAACTGTTTGGAAACTACTTAAAAAAAAATCACTGCTCTGAGGGATGGAATCTAGATATCATGGCCTATATGTGACCAAAGCCAGGACGATAACTCCACACCAGTACCTGTGCCAAATTGTCTCAAGGTGAAATCACGGCCAAAAAATTTGTTATTTGTAGTTTGAGTCTAGAATGTTGCCTTTCATTGCTGCCAGTGTGTGACTGTCTTACCACTTATTGATAGGACATCATAATTTATGTCAGATAGTGTGATTAGAGTTCACATAACTAAATTCTTTAAGTTTTGTTTTGTTCTTAGATAGTCTCATTCTTTTTGTATTTATTTTGAGTATCTACAGGTGTCAAAATAAGGATTCTAGACATTTCCCGCTTGGCGGGTGGAGTGACTTGAAATTTGTACTTTGAAGGAAGTGGCAGCAGCAGCCTACCACCCTCTGAAACTCAACTGTGAAAACACTGAGTGGCAGAAGGACACTGAAAACACGATGTCTCATCCTCAGTGTAGGTGTCCAGCTGCAGAATAGATTATGTTCAATCTTGTCAGTTGCTTTGTTGAATCCAAGTCCTCAAGTAAACAGAAAGATCTCATGATAAAAGTCTCCTTGATAAAAGCCTGAAATTGTGTGTCTGGCATAGAGGTCAGACTTTAAACAGAATGGAGATCACTCATTGTCCTTCATCTGGAACAGTGTGATTCCTCCAGCTAAGACAGGGACAGGAGATGATATGAATATGGCTTCAATCTAATCCTGTTAAAATTCTCCACTTCTTTCTCATTCTCAATGAGAGCAGGCACACAAGATCCGGGCTTCCAATGAGAACTGCTTCCTAGAGTCTGTTCAGCCTTATAAATTAGTCTACAGCTGCATTTGCAACTGAATCTTTGAAGGACCTTTGAAGGAACCCCCAACCTGTCTGTGTGCCTCTTCAGTCATTTTATTATAGACTAGAGGCCCGGTGCACAAAATTAGTGCACTTGCAGGGGTGGGTGAGGCTCCCTCAGCCTGGCCTGCACCCTCTTGCAGTCTGGGAGCCCTCAGGGGATGTCTGACTGCTGCTCCCCGGAGGAAGTGGGCCTAGGTTGGCAGTTGGACATCCTTGTGGGGAGCGGGCCTAAGCCAGCGGTTGGACATCCTTAGTGCTGCCATGGAGGTGGGAGAGGCTCCTGCCACCACCACTGTGTTCTCCAGCTGTGAGCCTGGCTTCTGGCTGAGTGGCACTCCCCCTGTGGGAGCGCACTGATCACCAGGGGGCAGCTCCTGCGTTGAGCATCTGCCCCCTTGATGGTCAGTGTGCGTCATAGTGACCGGTTGTTCCTATGTTTGGTCAATTTGCATATTAGCCTTTTATTATGTAGGATAACAGCGTTATTGATGGCGTGAAAGAAAAGGCAGATGGAGGCCC
Source organism: Myotis brandtii (assembly GCF_000412655.1). Lineage (NCBI taxonomy): Eukaryota > Metazoa > Chordata > Mammalia > Chiroptera > Vespertilionidae > Myotis > Myotis brandtii. Next base: position 464,877 of record NW_005371516.1, read on the forward strand.
TGTTTTGGTGTCACCAGTTCAGGCAGCCACATCCCTGCACTCCTAAAGTGGAGTGATAGGTCTGGGACAACATTCCCAGCATAGAAAATGCATGAGAAACAAAGAAATCTGGCTGACCATGGAGACACTGTGAGTGCCAGGTCACACGGAATCCCTGCATCACTTTATTGAGAGATGTTATGCTGCAGCTGTTTCCTCTAATTCACTCATCTCGTGGCTGGGGCCCTAGGTCAGAGCTTAGTACTCCATCCCCTCTGTTCAAACCCCTGATGTTCCATCTCCTCTCTGAATGTACTCCAGGAATGCAAGAAAATAATTTTATTGAAAGCACAACAGATTCACTGTGACTTATCAGACTATTCATCTAACTATACTTACTTAAAAAAAAAGAAAAGACTGCAGTAAATGACCATGATTTTTCTAGGAAATAAAATAGAAAGAACTGTGAACATGCCAAGCTTTGCTGGAATTTATACAATGATTATATTTGAGTCAAATATTAAGAGCAAAATACATATTTTTGTCAAGTTTACATGTACTTTCCTAACATCCTAACTTGGAGATTTTTTTTTTACTTTCTCTGTCTTTTGTTAAAAAATTCCCCCCCTTACGTTTGACCCACTGACCACCATCGGTTCCTGTCTAGAGGACACATATTTAAAATGTATTTGAGGAAGAAAATAAAATAGTGCCAGAGTTGAATCAAGATGTTAGAAATATCCCATGTGACAGCAGGGTAACTCCCGAATACTTTAATTTAAAAATAAGTAAAGAAAAGAACCAAAATCAATATATATATATTTCTCTTTTTTACTAACCAAATTAGTCACTGAGAATGATCGAGTCAGGCTATGTTGCCAATATTTATATTCTAGAAAACAACTAATCTTCCACGAGAATAATTCACCTGCTATGTGAATTTTATTTGATTGCCCCAGAAAACCCAGCCCTGTTATTAAACAGTGTTCTCAACATTTCTCCTTGGATAGTACTTAACACAAATAAATTGCAGGATTCATTACTAATATCCTCTGTTCCCACCTTGCCCTCTTCCTCCATCCCCCAAGTTCATGGCATTAATGGTTTTGTCACTGTTTCTCAGCTGCATTGTTGTGAGCATATTTGTAAGACAAAGAATAAGCAGAATAACCAAAGAGCTTCTAAGATGGGATGAATGCAAGTAGAACTGGCAGGAAAATAAAGCACCATTTGCAGCCACTTCAGAATTCTTCTTTTGAGATAGGACAGCTGTGCAAGTTAAAGAAAAAATGATAACCATTAATCACTGTTAAGGAATGGGTGTGCTCATTTTCATCACATACATCAGTAACCAATAGAGTAAATAGTGGATGGTATGGGGACTAAAAAAATAATAATAAAATAAAACTTTTCCTCCCAACTCCCAAATTCTTCTAGCTGGGCTAATCAAATTAATAGAGACAGATTAACAGGAGAAAATGAAATTTTAATATGTGTACATGGGGAATAAAACATAAACATAAAAATCCCCAAAGTGAGGTAACACTGGGTATATATGTTATTTTGGACAAAGGATAAAGCGGGTAGGGGGGCCTGAGATTTCAAAAGTGAGAATGGGCAATTTACAGGTAATTGGGGAAGAATAGAACACACACACACATCTCAGGTAAATGCTTCCTTCCGTAGAACATATTTACTTCAAATCAGGATAAGGGCAACACCCTAAGCTTTTCTTCCTGGAGTAGGCCTTTCAGATCTCTTCTTTAAGAGTTTTATTTCTTAATAACCACCTTAAAATCAGTAAACCAAAAGGCAGCTTTATGGTTTTGGTCCCCCTCAATGGTTATAATGTTAGCCTTTGAATGTGCAGTGTCATTGAAAAATTGGGCACTATATTTTATAGGAAGATACTTGTTTATATGCTTGGTCTTTTCAGCTGACTTGACCCACAAAACTTGTTTCTCCATCAGTTAGATATCACAGGTTGGGTTCTCTGGGTAGCAGAGGCTAAAGCGAAGTTTAGGGTATAGTATGTTTACGAGGAAGTGTTTTGGGAATAACGTCTGTAGAATAAGGAAGAAGGAAACAGGACTGGGTAGAGGAAGAGATTGAACTGCTATGCAGATTTCAATAGTCTTGGATAGAAAGATATGTTACTAAAATGTCCTGTCAGAGTTGTCTTGGTTTGGAACAAAATAGCCTGGTCTTTTTTTCCCCCATGTCAACTGTTGGATGTGGGACACCCTAGGAAGGGTGAGACCTTAACTGAGGTGTGAGGTGGGCCTACAGCAGAGACCACCCTGAAGGGGCTGATAGCTGAAGGTGTTTGATGACAGCCCTTTCGAAACTGGACATCTGGGTGGCTAATCTACATGTCCATTACACCAAGTCAGTGACTTTCAACAATTTTTTACTAAGATCCACAATAAGAAACACCTTTTGTACCACCACCCAGGCACACATGCATGCACACATACAAAAGTTTCACAAACTAATAGTTTAGTACTTGTCTCTGTTGTATGTGATATACTCTGATATTTTCTATTTCAAATTTGGTTTGGTTCCATCCCGTATTATTTTATTTTCCTTTACTTTTAAAAATGCTATTTACAACACACTAATTTGATTTCCACATGCAGTTTGAAAATATGGAATTGGATTGATTATGGAAGTAAACCAATTCATATTGAGCAAGTTCTCTAGTGTAAGTAGAATGGGCCAGCAGAGTGTTCCTGCATGTGGTTGGATTATTTGCATTTCTAGGAAACAAGAGAAGTGCCACAGAACAGCTTTGCAGATCTGTGGGCCCAGAGAGGGTGTGGTTCATCACAAATCTACAAATCCTCGAATGCCTCGTTTCAGGTGGAGTGTCATTTGGATTACTTGTTTTAACAATCTGAGCTCCAGGCAAGATTTTCAAAGAAGGATCATAATTACTAGGGAATAAAATAGTCACTGTCAGGGAGTATCATGACTTCCACTTACTTGTACAGTTTCTGGATGAGGTCAGGTATAAATACTTTAGTTTTCCAGACAGTGGATACCTGTGATCTGTTTTACATTACAACTTTCTCAGGAGAGGAAGTACTAAAAGAAACGTTTGATGTCATGCTATAGAGCATATGAATGTTGAAATATATAGGGTAAATGCCTGAATGGGATCGTATGGCTAAAAATTAAAGTTAAGAAAAAAGACTCAATTTTTAGACAAAGATATAAAAAAGATCAAATTCAGGAAGATGACAAATCAATAAATGTTTTTTCTCTGGGCCAAAAACAACAGTAACAAATGAAAAGAAGTCCTGTGTGCTTGGAAATAAAGCAATGAGTTTAGGGTACTTACTTGTACGACATTTACACAGGAGCAAAGTAGAAATTTTATTACATGGACTTAAAATTTAAGATATATAAGCAGAATAAATATGGTTCCATTGGAGAGGTATACAAGCAAAGATGTAATAAGATATCTACTACTTTTCATGTTTTATGCGAGGTTGTCTACAATTTGTATCACATTAATTCTTGCAGTGACCTTCCAGGTAGACTTGGCAGCTTCCAATTTTATAAATGAGGAAATTGAGGCTAAATTGTAAGTGACTTAGCTAGCTTGGTGGATTCTCTCTTATTATTGATGTTTCTGCCTCTCTCGACCTCTCCCTTCCTCCCTCTGAAATCAATAAAAACATATTTGAACACAAAAATCCAGCAGCCAGGTTTTTATCAACTCAAAATAATAAGGATGCTTATAAACTGAAAAGGTTGACATTGAAGTCAACGAAGGATCTGAAAACCAGTGAAAAGTTTTATGGTATGGGAGTCCAGAATGTGCCACCCAGATATGTGCCTTAGTGGTATACAGATTACTTTGAGCTAAAGGCAGTTTTAGCTTCAGGGTTAAGAGAAACTACTAGAATAATTTGAATTAGGGGCTTTGCTCATAGGAGGTTATCAATGGTGACTTCTTTTGACCTATCTATAGGACAGGGCAAACTTCTATTTACTAAAGGTTTGCTCTACTTATCATCCTGCATTGACCTTTTGAGGGCCCTAAGGCACCTTACCTCATCCCTAGCTCAGGTGCCTCATGTACTTCTCCCTTTCTCTCTCTGAATCTCTCATGTATGTGGGATTCCCTGTGTGCATGAGATTAAGTTTAATTTTCTCATATCAATCTCCCTCCTATTGATTTGAGTATTTGGCTTGCTGACAGAACAAGAGGAGGGAAAGGGGAATTTTCCCCTTCCTCACAAAAGACATATTCCATATCAATTATATGTATATAGTAATATCTAATATATCTAATATATATATTTAATTGGTATCTCTCCAATGACTGACTGTTTTCAAGCACATCACATCTAAAAACTGTAGTATCATTTTTAAAGGCAATATCAGACTATGTTTGATTTGGCAGGGTATATCCACTCATGAACTTATGTTCACTTCAAATGTTACTGGTGTATTACTAACATTAGTTCTACAAAAGGCAAAAGAATTTTATAAAGGACAGACTTTAAAAAATCATTATTAGCCCAGTTCCCTCAAAATAGCACAAGAAATTAAGTGATTGACCTCATTAAATTGCTCACCTCACATTTTTTATTCTCTGAAATTAGCTCTGAGCAGTGTTAGAGGACAAATTTAATGTCAACAATAGAGATGAAAAATAAACTAGAAAATGAGTTCAGAAGTTGATGGAGATACTAGAAAGGGTAAAACATAATCACGTTTTCTGTTTGTTTTGTTTTTTTAATTCTCCCCAGAGGATAATTTTTCTATGGATTTTTAGAGAGAGTGGAATGGAGGAAGAAAGAGAGAGAGAGAAACATCGATGTGGGGGAGACACATGGATTGGTTGCCTCCTGCACTTGCCCTGACCAGGGCTGGGGATCAAACCTGCAACTGAGGCACATGCCTTTGTCCAGGAGCCACACTGGTTAGGGCATAATCACCTTTTCTGTATTTACATTATCCATACAAGTGAAATTTCTGGGTTGGGTTTGTTGTGCAGTGGCTTTCATATTTCTACTAGAGGCCCAACACACAAAATTTGTGCACAGGTACGATCCCTAGGCCTGGCTTGCGATCAGGGCTATCTTCTCCAGCTGCCTGCAGAAAAATTGGGCACTATATTTTGTGCACAGGTATGATCCCTAGGCGTGGCTTGCGATCAGGGCTATCTTCTCCAGCTGCCTGCAGCCAGCCCCACCTCCTGCCACCACCCACCCCTGGTCCCCCATTCACCATCAGGTGATTGGTGCCTGACGGCCAGGGGGAGGGACCGAGAGGTCGGCTGTTCCTGCCCGCTTGCCGGCCCTGCCCCCACTGTGGGTGGCCATCAGGCGATCGGAGCCTGCTCTGGGGAAAGGGACTAAGAGGTGGTCAGTGCACCTCATAGTGACTGGTCCAGCAGTCATTCTGGTATTCTGCCGTTAGGGTCAATTTGCATATTACCCTTTTATTATATAGGATGACCTTGATTATGCAACAGTTTTTATATTTCTCTTAACTTGGTCAAGTCATAACACTTCTGGGTCTAACTTTCCTTCCTTGTAAAAGGGCCAGTATTTTTTAAAAATGTGTGTTTTGAGCTACACTATTGTTTTTTTAAGCTACATTTTTCATCAGAGGAGTGATTATAAGAGACTGTATGAAGATTTTCAGAGTCTTATACTTGAGGAACAGAAGAGAGCAGTTTCTTGTTTGAATTCTAATGGGATTCTTCTATGTGATCTTGAATAGGTCACTTAAATTTTTTGTGACCCGATATCCAAACAATAAAATGGAAATACTAATTCTGGTTGAAACTGTTTTATTTAATTAAAGTATTATTATCAAATATTAGGAGAGCATTTTAACTTATTTTTTTATTTAACAATTGAATCCCTACAATGACTAAGTACTGTGCTTTTCACTATAGTACCAGGATAACCAAGATGTGTCTTATATCTTCAAAGTTGTTTCTAGTTGAGTTAGAGTGAAAGGCATGTACCAGGATAATAAAGGGAATGAGAGGAGGCAATGGCTGATCAGGGTGATGATGTGAACGAGGGTGGAGTGTGGAGCTCCGTATATCCCCAACTTAAATGCTAGCTTAACGATGCCAATGTGCTGACTACCCCTCCCAGCCCCTTGATTGGCTTTGAGAACCCTCACCAAGGATGCGTCTGTGTTTTACAGACTCATGGACATTTACGTGGAGAGTCATTATGATAGAATGACTGATTCCAAAGGCTTTCTTATAAGAGAATCTTTCTGTGCTTAATAACAAAATAATTCATAACAATCTAGACATCACACAAATTCTAGCATCTCCTGACAAATGTATTTTCTTTCTCTAATCCTTAACGTCAGCATTTAGAATAAAATGAAGACAGCCACTTCACAAAATCATGTGACATAGGAAAAAGATGAAACCATGAGAGACCGCCACTGGCTCAAATCCTGGCTCTGATATCTAGTTCCCAATTGACATTGGGGGGAATTTCTTTCCTTCTTTCTGCCTCTCTTAGAGCCTGTGAAACAGTCCTATAGCATCTCACTCAAGGGATTATTGTGCAGGAGGTAGCATGTGTACTAGTAAGTCTAGGTTCCTCCCTTACATCATCCCGTGGAACCCTGCACCTCCCTTTGATAGCACATTTTGCACTTTGTAATTCAGTAATTGTAAAATGTGATCTTGTATGAATGTCTCCTCTGCCTTCTGCTGGGAGACACACTTCCTGAGGGAAGGAACCGTATCTCTCCTACTTAGCAGGTATCTAGCACCTCCTTGAGTAAATGCTGACTGGGCGAAACCAGAGCAGTGTATGGCATGTCTGACCCTGTTAGTAAACATTGCCTCCCTTCCTTCTTAGACCAGACACCTGACAGTCTTCTTTTCTTGTTCTGTTCCTCTCTGCATTTTGGGAGTTTCTGTGCTGCTCTTACAATACATGGTATTGGTATTTTTAGCATATTGCCTGCTTATAATGCTTCATAGGGGCTCCTCATATGTAGTAGCATGGGCCTTCTTCCTCAACATTAAACTCTTTCTGAACCAAAAACATTATCTCTATGACTTTTACTGGTCCTTAAAATGGGATTTTTCCTGAGTTGTTTCTAAAAATGATAAAGTGATTTCAGTATCCAGTTATATGATTTTGAAATTTAAAAAAATTTCATTTCATTTAAGTTCATAGGATAAAGATTAGTCTGATCATTGGTAGCTTTGGATCTCACTGCTATTGTACTGTTTATTATTAAGTAAGAAACCCAAAACTTATAGATTACTATATTATATTTAACCCAAAGGAGAAAATTAAAGGTGTCAACTGATGCACTGTGTGCTCTGTTTACTCATTTTCATGTTGACTGGCTTGTTTACGAATATAACAATTATTTCTTGATTTTATCAAGTCATGGCAGCATTAAAATAGATCACAGCTCAGGTTTGTCTTTTGCTTGCATTCCTGATGAGGGCTCTGAAGAATTGCACATTCCAGGAGTGCAGTTTCCATAGCAACCCGGACAAAGGCATAGCAAAATCATTCTTCGAGGCCCACAAGGAAAAAATAAATTCCACCTTGCGTTTTGTTTGCGGATCTGTGCCCCCTGAGCAGTTCAGCCGGCCGGCACTGTCCCTGCTCTCTAGGAATCCCTGTTTGAAATTTACATACAGCATTATGCATCTCTGGAATCTGCAAAATAGGATTTGGTGAGAATGACTAGAAAGTTATTTCTCAAGACGACTCAAACCCAGAAGTTTTTTACAATAAGATAAAAAAAAGTATACATTTAAGCAGCTACTGAGCTTATGAACATGTTGTTGCTCTTCAAATTATAAAAATCTTTGAAATAGGTCTTGAAGAACAGAGTTTTAGAGTAAATAAATAGAATTAATTATTAGAGGCAATTTGGTATTTCAAGATTATTATTTTTTTATTAGAAAACTAAGATCAGGTCAAACTATATCTGATGAACTTGTAGGTCAGATGTCTTGAGTAAAAGGAAGTCATAGAGTCTGTATGAATTTCTTTGGAAAATGATGTCTCTCCCATTGGTTTGCAAGGTTTCAAAGCAGGCTGACTGTCTTATTCATGTATCTTTCATTGTACTGCGCACAGTACTTTGAAGCTATTTTAGGGCCTGGATTGATGTAGTGAATAGTCACACAATGCTCTTCTACAGAGATTTCTTTAGCACCACAGTCAGAAACAGAATACTCTGTGCTTCTGAGGCACAGCTATTGGCCCTACTTAATAAACTCATAGCACAATCCACACTTCACTTTCTTTTCTTTATTGAATTTAATTGCAACCATGTTAAAAAATATGTTCACTCTTTGAGTCATTTTTTCAACAAATAACTTTTGAAAAATGATTGTACACTAGGTACTATGCTAGGAAGATGCCCTCAGGGAGTCCACCCAAGACTACCAGATTAAGAAAAATAAAATAACAAAAAAGAAACACACAAAAAGCAAAATGTGACCATTACTACACACTCTAAAATTCCATGATATTGAGGCTTGTTCTGGGTTTTATGGGGCAGAACAGGGGCATGTCTCTGCTTCAAGGTGGTGGTTGCATTATATGGGGGTTAGATCAGGTGAGGCCTTCAAACAAAGACGAAGTCTGTTCTGAGTCTTGAATCAGGCAAAGTGGGGGAAACACTCAGAGGAAACAGATAAAAAGCACAAGGATATGGGAGAAAGTTAATGACGTAGGCACTGGGCATAGGTCCTAATGTAGGGAGGAAGGGAAGTGAGCATGGAGAAGAAGGCAGGAGCCAGGTCCTCAAGGGCTTTGCAGAGCTAAGGAGTGTGAATCTTACTCTAATGATCGGGAAGCCACTGAGCCCATTCAGCAGAAGTGTTAAACCTGTACAGTTGGTCTGGGGAAGTGTTGAGGATGAAGAAAGTCACTTATAGCAGGGAGACCATTCAGAGGCAAAGGGCAGTGTGGAAGAGAGATGATGAGGGCCAAAACTAAGGCTGTGGACACAGAGCTGGAGAGGAGAGCTAGAGTTGGAAGGAAGGATGGACTTGGTAACCAATTGTTTGGGTTAAGGTACAAAAAGGAAAGGAAGACTGGAGTGGATTTCAAGTTTCTAGTGCAGGTGCTGGGAAAATAATATTATTAACTAAAATTAGTATGAGAAGCAAAAAATCCATAAAAATTAAGAGTAGGGCTTGAATCCTTGTGCTGCCCACCTCTCAAGTGACTTCAGGCAAGATTCTTAAGCTATTCGAGCCTCAATTCCTTTGAAATGATCCCATGGGGATTGTTTGGAGAATTCAATGAAATAACACTTATAAAACATTCATACTTTTGCTCAATCTACATTTTTGAGCATTTATTATGTGCCAGGGTAAGGGGTTCAGAGGGGTAGAAGACAAAGCCCTGCTGGAAATTCTACTGGATGAGTGAGGAGGTCGATATACACAAGTTAATAAATAAATAAATGAGCCAAATCAATGATAGATTTGCAAGAGACACCCAGGGGACTGCGTGCACAGTCTTGTTTGGAAAGGTCAAGGAATAATTAGGGGCACCGCCTTCGGCACTCCCCTAAGTCTCCCCTAAGTCAGAATTCCGATAAACAGGGCAGGTGGCCTTCCTCACACTTCCCTTTTCTCAGAATGTCCTCCTTACAACTTTCCAACCAAGTCTCTTGTGCTCCCCAACATGTTCCTATCATGAATGTAAATAAAATTGTTAGTGGAAAGTGGGGGAGGAGCTCTTTAAAGGAGAATTGAGGTTTATTGGCCAGGAATTCCCATGGGCACATCATAATTAATAATATTCTTCTCATGCCCTGGCTGGTTTGGCTCAGTGGATAGAGTGTCCGCCTGCGGACTGAAGCGTCCCGGGTTCGATTCCAGTCAAGGGCACATGCCTGGGTTGCGGGCTCAATCCCCAGTGGGGGGCGTGCAGGAGGCAGCCAATCAATGATTCTCTCTCATCATTGATATTTCTATCTCTCTCTCCCTCTCCCTTCCTCTCTGAAATCAATAAAAATATATTTAAAAAAATATTCCTCTCAACAGCTCTAAAAATATATTTTCCTTTTATTTTTCCAATTATTATTTTTATTTTTTTACTAAAGTTTTTTTATTTCAAGAAAAATGATTTTAAATATAATAATGTTACATGCAATCAACATTAATATTTTAAGAAAAATGATTTTTTAAAAAATATATTTTTATTGATTTCAGAGAGGAAGGGAGAGGAAGAGAGAGAGACATCAGTGATGAGAATCATTGATTGGCTGTCTCCTGCATGTCCTCCACTGGGGATTGAGCCCTCAACACAGGCATGTGCCCTTGACCGGAATCAAACCTGGGACCCCTCAGTCCAACGCTCTACCTACTGAGCCGAACGGGCCAGGGTGGGCTTATGCTTGTTTAGAGAGCTGAGCCTGCTAAGTGGTTATGATTTTAAATAATAATGTTACATGCAATCAACATTAATATTTTAAGAAAAACTATTTTAAATATAATAATTTTACTTGCAATACTTTTAAAAATTTCAGTTATTTTTTAAATTTCTTTGAACCTGACTCAACCTTAAGACCAGTTTTTCTTTCAAAGATGGGGGACTGTTAGCTATGTTTTTGAAGTCTGAAATTCATACAGTCATATGGGAAACTCTATTTTAACCTTCATGCTTTTAGTAGGACTCTCTATTATTCACGTCTACATTTTTTCTGTGCAGCAATAGAAGATATATTATTTGCATGATCAAAATATGATTATTCAATATGATTTAGTGTTATGCATTTTTAAAATTGTAAATGGAAAATGTTACATAAGAAAAACTTAAGTAACTACACTATCCTGTTGTTAAGCATCATGTCTAAGAATTTATTGTATTACTTGCCAAGAAAAGATTATAAACAACTTCTGTAATACACCCACAGAGCCATCTAAAGTTGATATGAATCCTAGTTGAGATTTTCTGCTACTTATTCCACTTATTTAAAAAAATATCTTTATTGCTTTCAGAGAGGAAGGGAGAGGGAAAGAGAGATAGGAACATCAATGATGAGAAAGAATCATTGATCGACTGCTTCCTGCACATCCCACACTGGGGAATGAGCCCGCAACCCAGAAACATTACAGTTTGATAAAGATTAATGCATGGCATGCATTAAAACATAGTGATAATATAAATTAAACATTTAAACATGAAAGGAGTAGCTAGAAAAGAATGAGCTAAGTAGACACAGAACTATATAAAACAGGGATAGTATTGCTCTAGAATTAGGTGAATGACAGCCTCCTCATCTATTCACAGTGAATTCTAACAAAGAGCTAATGAAGATAAACAGTCTATTTAAGTGCTGCTGGAAAATTCCCCTTCAGCCAGCAGCTGGCTGGACTGTTGTCATTCAAAGGGCGTAAGTAAATATCACATAATTGAGTCATTGAGAAACTGAGATGACAATGAGCTACATTCCATTAACACTGTTTAAAAATTCTTCCTTGGACCATTAAATAGATAATGTTTAATAGTGGTATTAAGTAAAGAAAAACTACAAGAAGTCAAAGTTTAAGTAGGTCTCAGCTTTTTAACCGGAGGTTCCCAGAGAAGGTGGCTGTGGCTCTTGCATGCTAGGACAAATGTGTTTCTATGAAAGGACACTGATAAGATTCCAAATCACCATCTTTTCTAGATGTAAGAAATACAAACTTCATATGAGACAACTAGAGGCCTGATGCATGAAATTCATGCAAGGGGCTCGGCCCTCACAGCTGCAGCGGCTTGCCTCGGCCCTTGCAAGCCCCAGCTTCATTTAGAAGGTCGTCTGGTCTAATTAGAATATTACCCTTTTATTATTATAGACTAGAGGCCCGGTGCACGAAATTCATGCGGGGTGGGGGGGCGTCCCTCAGACCAGCCTGCACCCTCTTCATTCTGGGACCACTGGCTCCTAACCGCTCGCCTGCCTGCCTGCCTGATCGCCCCTAACCCATCTGCCTGCCTGCCTGATTGCCCCAATTGCTCCCCTGCCAGACTGATTGCCCCTAACTGCCTCTGCCTCGGCCCCCACACCTGGGACCCAGGCTTCCCTCCTCCGGCCGGCCGTAGGCACCCAGGACATGGGCTTCCCTCCCTCTGGCCGGCCACAGGCACCAGAGACCCAGCTAGGCCTGCTTCGCCAGGGTTGGTCGCAGGCACCCGGGACCGCGGGCGGCTTCACCTGGGCCAGGTTTTGTCAGGAAGGATGTCCGGAAGGTCGTCTGGAAGACATCCTGTCTTATTAGCATATTACCCTTTTATTAGTATAGATGTGGTGCTTCAATCAGGTACAAGATTGCCATATTTTTGCATAGACAGTGTCTTCTAAATGCACTTCCCACCTCTGTACATGAGAGGAAGAGTGCTCTCCTGTTTTTAAAGGAACCCTAGGCCAGTGATGGCAAACCTTTTGAGCTTGGCGTGTCAGCATTTTGAAAAACCCTAACTTTACTTGGGTGCTGTGTCACATATAGAAATTTTTTGATATTTACAACCATAGTAAAACAAAGACATATTTTTGATATTTATTTTATATATTTAAATGCCATTTAACAAAGAAAAATCAACCAAAAAAATGAGCTCGCGTGTCACCTCTGACATGCGTGTCAGAGGTTCGCCATCACTGCCCTAGGCCAACACAGTGCTCTTTGCCAGAATTAAGTTGGATATTCTCCTTGTCCCCCAATTTCCTGCTTCCTCATTTACCTTTGGCTTTCATCCATGACTGTTAACTCATGTACTTATGCATTCATTAGTTGGTGTCTTCTAGCTTGACGTCATAATTGACCTTGGCTTTGCCTCTTGATTCTGTCTTTGCTTCTGGGATGCAATTGAACACTGAGTCTTTGGAACTAAATCCACACCTTTTCCTGGTTTAGTCTTGCTACACCCTTCCTATAATACTCTAAAAACTGAGAGATGAAGTCTTATATCTCACCCCCAATTTAGCAATATTCCCCAGGTACTGCATAGGCATATTCATTTAATATCAAAATCCAGCAAAAGGTCTGGACTTGGTTTTTAGAGTTAGGCTTACTTTTATTTTCTTTGTTTTTGGCTTTAAGTTTTGAAAATTCAAAGACCATCAGGCATGCCCATATTATGTACACATAGGGGTTTTTTAAAAAAGGGGAAAAAATCCCACTAATGTAGATAACAGAGTTTCTAAATACCCAAAATGTCATACACACGTGCAATTGCAAATAATATATAGGGATAGGATAGAAGGTTTACAAAACCCATTTTAGAGAAACTTAAATAATAGAGGCTTTAATGTCAAATCCCATACATCCTTTAGTGACAAAGAGAAGTAGAGAATTTCTCCACCTTTCAAGTACAAAAATGTTCATAGCAAATTCTCAGAATCTTAACGGCTACTTGTGTTTGAGCTCAGTGGCATAAACTATTCAGCTAATATGTAGGAAGAAAGAACTCCTCATTTATAACAAGCCAACTAAAGCGATTGTCCTGCATATAATCTGAATATTTATAGGATGTTCATTGAGGATGTCCTTAGTTAAGAACCAAAAAAAGTAAAATTAATTTGTAAACATCACTATAAGTTACATATAGTTGATGTGTTAAAAGAAACCACTAAAAGATAAGTTCTAATAATTCATAACATGATTATTATTTTAAATCAAAATATAGTCGAGGTTATCTTAGATATATAAAATGTGTTATGATGGGAGACATCTGATTTCATGGCCCACACTTAAATAACAGCCTCCCTGTCTTAGTCAGATATAAAACATGTCCAGTAGTGAATGTTGTTGCTGTATCCCCTTTACTGGGTCTGACCACCCATTCCCCAGCTTCTTTGCTAACAGTGTTGCCACTGACAGCTGTCACCTGCAGCCCTCTTCCACAGCCTGTCTTTGGGCTGCTGAGCTGCTCTGCCCAGCAGCTGGGAGACTGAATTGCTGGAAGTGTCTGGGAGTTCACACTTGCCGGGGTGGCCCAGGCCAAAAGGCCTGACTGCGCATGAGTCCACAAGCCCAGTTCCTGGGCAGGACACAGTCTGACATTTTCTGCCATAGACAGTCTTGCAATGATTCTAAGAAGCACACTTTTCACATCTTTACATGTTTGAAGTGGGATGTAAGTTACAATTGATTTGTTTTACTTTAATTGGCAATGTATTTTCTTCCTTGGTATATATGGATGTATCTGACGGTGGATGGTGAGTTAGAGTTAATGAAATCAAGGGCTAGAAAAGTGAACAAAAACGTCTGTTTGAAAAGAGGCAGGAAAGGATTTAGGGAAGAACTAGCATCTGAACTGGCGGCATGTGGAAGTATTAGGCAGATTGTCCTATTGTTTTGAAGATGCACTCAGGTGGAAGTTAGGCCAATCATAGTTTAGGTTGGGTTCCTACTATGTGTCTAGAGCAGTGGTTCTCAACCTTCCTAATGCCGAAGAAGTTAAAGGGAAGGAGCCACTTTTATTTGGGTTCCTACTATGTATCTAGAGCCGTGGTTCTCAACCTTCCTAATACCGCGACGCTTTAATACAGTTCCTCATGTTGTGATGACCCCCAACCATAAAATTATTTTCGTTGCTACTTCATAACTGTAATTTTGCTACTGTTATGAATCATCATGTAAATATCTGATATGCAGGATGTATTTTCATTGTTACAAATTGAACATAATTAAAGCATAGTGATTAATCACAAAAACAATATGTAATTATATATGTGTTTTCTGATGGTCTTAGGCGACCCCTGTGAAAGGGTCGTTCGACCCCCAAAGGGGTCGTCACCCACAGGTTGAGAACCGCTGATCTAGAGCATAGGTTCTCTGCCTGGAGAAACTCTTTCATTCTTATAATAACCTTTTGGGCCATGAGATAACATACTAAGAAAGACATGTTATATAGAAGACAGTAATCCCCAAGCACATGCTTGGGAATCACTGAGTCCATTGGCATCAAGATGGTTTTGCAACCATCTGATTTTGATGACTTCATTTCTCCCAGCAGCCAGACCCCTATTCTGGCTTTCAAAGCATGCAGATTTGGGTCAAGCCCAGTGTTTTGATTTAATCACTGCATAATGTTGAAGAAATTACCATTTAAAAATAATTCGAAACAAATTATATCTATCCTTAGCCTGTAGTACACATTTGCACATATGCATAATGAATATTAGTTCATCTTCCTTTCCCTCTATTCCATCCTTCTTATTTAAAATGTGTTTTCTTAAAAAACAAGAAGGCAACTGAAACCAGGAAACAAACTCAGGGACTTGGGGAGCAGCGGTCAAGTTCAGTGGCCACGCCATGCCCTGGGCCACAAGGACATTCTCATCTGTCATTGGGAAGCCAGTGGTCACAAAGAACTGGACTGTACAGGTTTAGCCTGTTGTATCCATCCTCTCCAAGGCTGGAATTGGTATGAAGTGGGAAAGAACCTACAGTTTGGAATTAGAGTTAGAGAAATAAAACAATTCACAGTCAGGCAGACCACCTTTGGAGTCATTTACAGTCTGTTAGTCACATCGTAATTTACTCTTTTCATGAACTACAGTTATGTGAAAGATTTTTTCTATCAAGTGGCATTTAATCATAATTTATGTTCCCATTTTTATTTATCTATAACTTTCAAATGGAGCTACTGAGCAGTATAACATCTGCAGGGTTTCCACTTTGATATAACCCATCCATCCTGTCATCCATCATCCTTTCCACAGACACCTCTTTCTGTGTACAAGTAGCATATGGGTAGAGAGAATACAGTGTGGACACTGCTGCTCTCCTGTCTTGAGGCATCTACTCTTCAGTGGAGGCGAATAACAACATCGGAGTGTTTTGATCTTGGAATGGGATCAGGGCACTGTGGGCCCTAACGGAGGGACTGCCTTAATCTCTTTTGTGACATGAACCTCTTCTGAGAAAAAATAAATACATGAAAGAAGATGTATATAGTATTACCAAGGAAATGGATTATAATGAAATAAAATCCTGCCCATGGAGGCCACAGATCTCAGATTAAGAGTGCCTGGGAGGAAGTTTGTTCTAAGCTAAGGGAGAACATCAGGAAGAAGTAGCCAAATGATGGCAAGGAGGCAGAAAAGTGTATTCTAAGCGAGACAAGATTTCGTGAAAAGAACCTTCACTAAGAGGACAGGGCAAAGAGTTTGCTTTCTGAACTCAAAAGTTGAGGCTGGTGTAGGTCCAGAGACGAGCAAAGGCCTTTGTTGTTTTGAATGTCTGTGCAGGCGCATTACAGGCACAGGTACGGTTTATATGAGGCTCTGTTACATGAACAAGACATAAAAGTCTTCTATAAGATGTTCTCTATGACTATATCCTAGTGAGAGAAAATAGTTAAAGTATTTTATTATCTCAAACTACAAATTTTACTATGCCACCTTTCAAAATGAAAATGATTTAAATAAATGACATATACTGATCTGAAGCACTTTTAATATAAATTATTATATAGAGAATCAAGCCACAGCTGGGGACCTGTGTGTATAAATCCTCTGATCCCAGCATATTCACTCTGAAACACCTTCGGTAGAAAAACAAAGGATGCAATAGTAGGCTTCTGTTTTTCTTCTAGTATGTTTCTGGAAATTAGGGCATTATGCAGATTTCTAAAAAAAATTACATGTATCAGCTATGATGTGCCTATCACTTGGGCACTCAACAAGTACCTATTGAAGAAATACTTTTCACTGACTAGGGAAGAAAAGGCCATGCAATAAACATACAAAAGTTCTCTTTGAGGTTATAGAGAGAGCCACTTAGTCTTTAAAATCAGAGAAAAAAAGAGTCTGAATCATGACCCTGTTGTGTACTCACGTGTGTGGCTGAAAATCCTTCAGACTCAGTTTCCTTATTGGTAAGGCAGGGTTATTAATAACTACACTTTGGGGTTCAAGAAGAGAATATATGCAGAGCACTTAATACACATGTGCTTTGTGCTAAGTGCCCTCTTCTTTTACCTGGAATTTTCTGACTTTTCTGCACTTACTTGCACAGAACTCAGTCATTTATAGAAATGAGTGCAAGATGAGGGGAACAAGGTTTGAATGGAGAACAGAGACTGCAGTTTTTATGTAACATTCTCTAGGCTGTTGATTTGAAGATCATGCTTCCCAGGTACTTTACAGATATTTGCGTTAAATATGTGTGAATTTTAATCATTTAGGGATCCCATATACGGTTGCTGTTTCTATGAGACTGTAGTAAAGGGGCAGTAAGAATAGGTAGATTAAAATGTCTTCTGGAACATACTTTCTGAGACAGAACACATAAACTAAAAACTATGTATACCTAGCAATTATTCTTCAGATATATTTTGAATTCTTAAGCTTTATTCAATTTGGCACTATACTCAGGACCTATTAGGTGTCAGGCTGTGCACGCAGTAATTCAGATCCCAAAGTAGATAAAATATGCTCTCTGGCCTCAAATAAGTCTCAGTGGAATTGAGAATTGGGGTGCAGATGGGGAGTGAGGGTGGGTGGGTAGGGGGTGGAGGGTGAGAGGCTGTGGGGGGACAGAAATCACTAAAAATTTAATGCCATGAATGTAAGTATAGTTGCCCTATAGGGACACAGGTAAATGGACTATTTAATTCTGCTTGCGGCAGGAGGAGGAGCCTCTTGGAAGGTGACAGGCTCTGGGACTATAGGAAGAATTTCATAGACCCGGGTGGGAAACAAATACCCTAGTTGGGGCTGAGGACAAAACCCAGTGTGAAGAGAGATTAAGATATTTTCTCCAAAAATCGAGACAGAATGCTGCATTATGACAGAAATGAGTGTTCTAGCGTAATGGTCTTATTTTGTCTCCCGGCATACTTTTGCACACACACACACACACACACACATTTGCATTCTGCAGCACTTTGAAAACTCTGTTTCTGTGTTCCTTCTCACCGCAGGGAAAAGTGAAGAGTGACTGAATTCCAGTGTCTGTCACTCTGTTACAGAGAAGGAAGGAGTTCAGTTTGCACAAAGGCAAATTGAAGCTTTACTCACCTTTAGGTGGGCCTCATTTACTTATGTAAATAGGTTCCAGGAGACTATTGCTAATGGGCGCCCTAATCTTCATGTTTAAACGAGGTCCATGGGCCCTGGCCAGTTTGGCTTAGTGGATAGAGTATCTGCCTGCGGATTGAAGGGTCCCAGGTTTGATTCCTGGTCTGGGCACATGCCCGGGTTGCGTCCCCAGTAGGGGGCGTGCAGGCGGCAGCTGGTCAATGATTCTCATCATTGATGTTTCTCTCTTTCCCTTCCTCTCTGAAATCAATAAAAACATATATATAAAAAATAAAAAGAGGTCCATGGATGGCGCTTCCCCCCCATCCACCTATGAAGCATCTGTTTCCTAGATTTCTTCATGGTTCTTTACAGTGTACTTGTTCATTGATTCTGAATTCAAATGAACCAAAGCAAAAAACTACTTTAAAGTGAACAAATGTGTTTAATTACTTAACTTTGAGGAGCAAGGCAACCAAGAAAGGCAAAATCAGTTATGCCACACTAAACCAACAAAGACCCCTTGGAAAAGACCACTGCCATTTCAGCAATATTTATTGTTTAGTTTTAATTAGAAGCTATACCCAAAGCTACAGCCCTCTTCAGAGTGAGATACTCACAAATGCAATCACCCCATTTTGGGCTTGTAGATTATTTATTTATTGTTTTTATCATTTTTTAAAATATATTTTATTGATATTTTACAGAGAGGAAGGGAGAGGAATAGAGAGTTAGAAACATCGATGAGAGAGAAACATCGATCAGCTGCCTCCTGCACACCCCGCACTGGGGATGTGCCCGCAACCAAGGTACATGCCCTTGACCGGAATCGAACCTGGGACCCTTCAGTCCGCAGGCTGTCGCTCTATCCACTGAGCCAAACTGGTTAGGGCATGTTTTTATCATTTTTACCATCTATCCGTTCCTCTTCCCATGATCATACCTAATATTCCATTTCTTAAGAAAACTTCTTTTTATTTTGTTCATTTGTTTGTTGCTTTCTGCTTTTTATATTCCATGTATCATATGATTCTTTTCCTTCTTATTTATTTAATGTAGCATCATACTCTCAAGATCTGTTCATGTTGCAAATGGCATTAGTTCATCTTTTCTTATGGCTGAATGATGGAAGGAGCACACAATGCAATATACAGATGATGTATTATCATATTGTACACTTGAAACTTATATAATCTTATTAACTAATGTCACCCCAATATATGTAATAAAAAATAAATTAAAAGGTTGAGAAACCCTGAAAAGAAATGAAGACATCTTGTTGACTAAGCAGTTATTAGTTGTGACCCCCATAGAAGCTGCAGTCACCGGGGTCTTCTGGCCTTTGCTGCTGGGGTAGGGAGGAGGCACAGGAGGGTGGTGAGTGGACAGAGATATTCCAGAGCAGTGGAGCCTGCTGTGGCATTCTGCCACTTTTTCTTTCTATCCCTTCTTCTTCTGCTGGAATCCTCTGGCTTCCCTCCAGTCACCCCACTCACTGCACAGATAGCTTGGCAAGTGATAGAAAGGGATAGAAGTGAGGTAGAATTGAAGATTCAGGCAGACAGATTCTAATTTCCATGTAAAATCTCCTAGGCTATTGATCTGAAGGTCTCAGAATATACCTATTCATTTTCATTGACAAAGTTACTTAAACTTCGATGTAAAAGCGTCACATTCTAAGGGATGTAAAAAAGAACATGTCATGTCTGCTATGAAAGGATAATTGCATACCATCATCACTGTGCCATCAACAAATGGTTATTTTTTTAAAGTGAACTAGGGCTTGCTAGATCATAATTAATTCTAGTCCATGAGACACTCTTCCCTACTAACCTGTGGTTTATTGTGGCATTTTCTCTGTTTAGCTTGACAAGTTCACCCTCCAAAACCCATCCTTTCAGGGCACATTCAGCTTCTGATGCTCCTTCCTTTGCAGAACTAGATTGAGATTTCAATGGTCTTTCTAGAAACATCAGTTCGCTAGCATTTTTACTGCACAGAAGTAGCATTACTTTTTCTTCTTTTGACTTTCCATAGACATAATTAACAAGCTGTTCTATTTTGTTGGCTGGCTATTCTGAAACTTCTGCTCCACATGTCAAAATGCAATAGAGTTATCATAATAAAATATGAGCAAGGCAGTACCGCAGGAAATATTGTAATATATTTTTTGTAACCAAGGCTTTGCATGTGAAAAGTTCCCAGATCTCTTCATTACAGTACCAGCTGATAGTGTATTTCTCAGCTTGCATTGAAAAAAACCCCAACCACAAACGTTGTGGATGTGTGATTCTGCTGAATAAAGCTGTATATAAATGAAGTATCTGCAACACAATCATAGGAAGCATAGTTTTTGTTTCACCAGTATTTGCTTGTGTTACTCATATGAATAATATGATTGATTTTTACTTTATCTCCAACTGGCAGCATGGTCATAAATCTATCTGTGAGGTACCCAGTACTGAATAAAATGTTATTTTTCCTCACTGTGGTCTCATTTGATTACAATTGCAGCCTTGCCTGGCCGCATTCCATCCATAATTAATCGTCGCTTTGGTTTCCAGTTGCAGGGAGGCCAGGGCTGTAGCTGTTCACATCTTTAGATAACGGTCTACTATGCCAGCTGGCAAATGAATGGAGACCTTTCACACTGAGTCTAATGGGCGCAAAAGCCTGAGCTTTTGTCAGGGACAGCTCTTGAAATGATACTGGGCCAGAGAAGGTCCAACTTGCTGTGGCTGACAGTCTCTTTGGCACCTCACCCTTCTGAGTAAACACCATATGCAGAGAGGTTTCATTTTGCCAATTTATTTTAGTGCCTCTCATTCTATGATGATAGAAATTATTCCTGGTTGTGGTAGGATAATGAATTTCTTTCAGGCTTTACGTCAGCATCCAGGTCACTCTCTCTCTATAGTGATTACTATTTTGTCATCACATAGTTATATGTTTTCTATCATATTATTTATTTATGGGGCATAGTTTCACAGTACTCCCAAGGGAAGAAGGTGAAGTATACTAGGCTAAAAAGTGAGGTAATTATCCCTCCACAACCAACGCTGACATTTATTTTTGAGCAAGAGGGCATGCTACAATTCTTGGTACAAAGATATATTAGATGTGATTGTAGATAAGATGTATTTAGTTACTTGATTCACTCTCTGCAATGTTACCTTAAAACAACAACACACTGCATAGCTTAGTGTTATTTGCTACGAATCAGGGAAGAATCTCATAAATTATCAGAATTCTAAGTCATTTGTGATTATCCAAAGAAAATGTAAGCCAGATTTTCAAACCCAAATGTCTTTAAGAGCCACACAGGTAACTCTGAGTAAAGTGGACCAAGTATGAGATTCTGAGAGACCAGATTCAAAAAATTAAAAAAAGGGAGCTGATTGTTGGCATGTGAGGGAAATGAAGAAATGAGGAAAAGTGGGTTTAGTCATGCCAGATCTTTTAGCAAAGGAATTCAGCTATTTAGATTTTTATCTGACACCTCTTGCTTTTACATGATACAATTACAAATAGTTTAATTAAAAACAACAAAACCAAAAATTATTCCATTTGTGGAAATGGCTGGAACTGCAAACAAACTTTACATTGTACCAAAAGTCTTATAACAGAATAAGACATTTAAAATATGCCTCTTCAACAAATTTACAATCATATGTATTTCAAGCTGATGTTTAAATGTAAAAAAACAACAAAAACAACCTTCAAATTCATAAAAATAACAGTGATTCATTTAAACAAGGCAATATGTTTTGACTGTCTATAAAATCCTTCCAACACAGCTGTCATCAGAGGATATATCTTCTATGGTTTTAGGGTGAAGGAATGTTAGGCTGATCTGGAGAGGAGGTGGATTGTATTGCTTTCATGAGCTGTGCTGTTTTCTTCCATATTCTTCCCACCCAATTTGCAGACATGGCCATATAACATGAAATGACTGATCAACAATGAATTTTGCTTGTTATAAGTTTTTGCCTCTGTATAACCTACTTTGCATATTACAATGCTGAAAATCATTAGAATTAAAGATTAGCAGAACATCTGATACTGTTAATGGAACAATATATTCTGTAGTGCAATCATAATAAAACCTAGAGTTGGAATACAACAAATACACTACTTTGCTCATGATTGTAAGGAAAGTTTTAAGGAGGAAAGTATAGTTCAAAGCAGATTCTGAGGGAGAGATAATGTACAAGAGTGGTACATGGAAATTCAAGGAACTTGGGAATATAGAGATCTTTCTTTTTTAAAGGGAAGTAGAAATAAAGATGTGAATTCGGGACTTGATAGTTTAGGGGGAAAAAGGATATGTAGATAATAGGTGTAGTGACTAACTCAAAAATCTTGGATGTATACAAATTGAAACATTTCTTCAAGCCAAATTTAATTTGATGCCAAGCCTTTAGTCAGCAGGGCTGCCAGGAGGAGGTCCGTGGGGCTGTCCCTCTCTCAGGTTTCAACAAGGACCCAAGGGTCTAACACAGAGTGGCACTCAGTGAGGGTCCTCTGGTCTTCGGGTCTGCTGGTACCTGTGAGATGCTGAGGTTCCAACTCCTCCTGAGCCCTTGAAGTCAGCCACCTCCATAGCTTGTGGTGTATTCTTGGGCATATGAATGTTGCTCCAGGGCTGGAGTTCCGGGGCTGGGGTCGAGCTTTCCCAGGTGACACAACCCTCTGAGGTTCCTCTCTCCTGGCAGAATACAGTCAATGAGCAAAGGCTTATGTAAAGAAAGCAATGAAAAAAAGCGAACAAATCCCCAAACTCTAATATGTATTCTTAGATAGCGTCAAGGAGAATTGCACGTAGAAAGCAAGAACAGAATGCAATGAAAAGGAACAGTCAGAAGAACAAGTGTCCTTAAAAGTTAAAAACATAATTACCAAACATATTGATATTAGTGATGAAAGATAAACTCAATGAGATTATCCAGGAAACATAACAAAACCACAGAGACAACACAAGAGAGAAAAAAAGAAACAACAAAGTCAACTCAAAGTGTCCAGCATGTCAGTAATTAGTATCCCAGCCCGACTGGTGTGACTCAGTGGTTGAGTGTTGCCCCATGAAACAGGAGGTCACGGTTCAATTCCCAGTCAGGGCACATGCCTGGGTTGCGGGCTTGATACCCAATGTGGGGTGTGCAAGAGTCAGCTGATCAGTAATTCTCTCTTATCATTGATGTTTCTATCTCTCTCTCCCTCTCACTTCCTCTCTGAAATCAGTAAAAAATATAGAAAAAATTGGTATCCCAGAAAGGGAGAACAGATGAGAGGATACTACAAAAGTGATACTAATATTATTACTACTAATATGGTGATTATACTACTGATAATACTAATATACAACCAATGGTAATAACAGTAATAATATAATGCTCTGCTATTTACTGAACTGTATTAATTAATTAAATCCTCATATCAGGTAAGTTATAAACCATTTCCAATGGCCTGAAGTTAGTATGGTGGTAGCATGACACTAGAGGCTATGGTCCTTACCAGTGATGAAGAACATTAGTCAGCCTAACTGGTTTAGCTCAATGGTTAGAGCGTGGGCCCTGGGATGGTTCGATTCTGGTCAAGGGCATGTACCTTGGTTGCAGGCTCCATCTCTGGCCCCGACCAAGTCGAGAGAGGGAGGTAATCAATGAATGTGTCTCCCTCACAATGATATTCCTCTCTCTCTGTCTCTTCCCCTCTCTTCCACTCTCTCTAAAAAAATTAATGAAAAAAAAATCCTTGGGTGAGGATTAACAAAAAACATCAGTCAGTGTTCAAGTTGATAGGGCCCACGTGCCTAGGTCAGTTATTGAAAAAAGCCCAACAAGAAGGTAGAAAATTAGTCAAACTTAATGTTGTGAAGGATAAGTAATGAACTTAAAAGTTTCTGAAGAGGGAAAGGAAAATCAACCAAAACTGGTTATCAGACAGGTATTATATTTTCAACACTAATCCTAAAGTTAGAAGATAATGTTCAAAGTTGTAGTAAAAAAATGGTGCCCAAACTAGAATTCTATACTTAGTCAAAATTTAAAATACGACTAAAGGGAAATAAAGATATTTTTAGATATCTAAGGACCACAGTATTTATCCCTTCTTGGGAAGTATCATTAGACTGTATTCCAGGAATATTAGGATACATCTGACAGAGGACTGCATTTAAAAGATTTGAAAAATTTTTATGACTCAATAATGAGAGAATCAACCCAATTAAAAATAAGCAAAAATATATGTTAAATAGGTACTTCACGAAAAGAGGTTTTTAAATGACCAATGAAAACCTATGTCCATGTAAAGATTTGTACATGAATGTTCATTGTGGTATTATTCACAACTAGAGGCCTGGTGCATGAAATTTGTGCAAGGGTGGGGTGTGGGGGGCTGTCCCT
Source organism: Myotis brandtii (assembly GCF_000412655.1). Taxonomy (NCBI): domain Eukaryota; kingdom Metazoa; phylum Chordata; class Mammalia; order Chiroptera; family Vespertilionidae; genus Myotis; species Myotis brandtii. The sequence continues at coordinate 489,257 of NW_005371516.1, forward strand.
CAGCCCAGCCTGTGTCTTCTAGCAATCTGGGACCCCTCGGGGGATGTCAGGCCTAAACCAGCAGTCAGACATCCCTCTCACAATCTGGAATGCTGCATGCACCAGTGACCATTCTTTTCATACAGATGAAAGACATCTTGCTGTTGTATGGGCAGCTACATTTTTTTTGCCCTGATTATAAGATGTAGTACATAACATGATGCTTCTGAGGCAGTAGTACCGTTTTCCCCATCTTATGGGTGGAAAAACTGAAGCAGAGAGAAGTTAAGTAATTGGCTTTGGCACACAGTTATAAGTGTCAGAATCAGGGCTGACCACAAAATGTGCAAGCCAGAGTCCATGCATGTCATTGCTTCATCATCCTGTTTCTTCAGTGTTAGAGTAGCCTTGCCAGGTTTTAATTTTTAAATCTAAGAGACTGTTCCCAATATATAGGGTAGGGTCCGTAGGCCTGACCAGTGATCAGGGCCCTCTGTGGGGCAACCAGTGGGTGGAGCGATTGGTGGGCCCCCCGCTGACACCAGCCTTGGCTGGTGGCCTCTGTCTCAGTGGGCAGATGCTCAGTGCAGGAGCTGCCCCCGACCAGTGGTCAGTGCACCTCATAGCAACCTGTCGTTCCACCGTTTAGTTGATTTGCATATTAGGGTTTTATTATATAGGATAGTCTCCAAGTGGAAACATTAATAGGTGAAATGAATAAACAAATTGTGATATAGCCTGGTAATTTTCAACTGGTGTGCTGCAATAATTTTAAAACATGCAATACCTGACTATTTAGTCATGGCACTGACCTCTTTTCCCTTAACTTGTCAAATAAAAAAATTGACAACAGTGAATACAATAATAGCCGTCAGGTGTGAATGAATCAAAATTATATCTATTTTTTTTTGTCAGATCGGCCAAAAATATATATTTTGGTGTGCTGCAGAATTTTAGTACTGAGCTGAAAAAGGTTGACAATCTTTGAGATAGCCATATAATGGGTGCAAACTACTGATGCAGTAACAACATGGTTGAATCTCGAAAACATTATACTAAGGGAAAGAAGCCAGACACAAAAGAATACATACTGTATCATCTTATATATATTAAATTAAAAAAAGAAAAATATAATCTGTAGTAAAATAAAAGCAAAAGAAAGTATTTTTTGTTTGTTTTTTGGCTGGACAGGGGAGAGATTGAATGGAGATGTACATAAGGAAATTTTTCTGGGTGATAGAAATCTTATATTGGTGGTGGTACACATTTGCCAACTGTATATATCTGCAGAAATCAGAGTGATGTAATTGGAAGGTAGGAAGAGCCAAAGATAA
>NW_005371516.1:490604-501059 GCF_000412655.1 Myotis brandtii
GAGCCCTGCCAACACCTTGGTTTCAGACTTTTTTCCCCCAGAACTGTCTGAGAATGATTTCTGTTATTTTAAGCTACCTAGTTTGTGGTGATTTGTTACAGCAGCCCCAGAGAACTAATACGGTAACCACATTTAAAAAAATATATATATATGTATGGAAGTAACTACCAGAAGTACCCAAAGCAGTTAAAAGCTATTGTCTTTAAGGAGAGAGTTTGTGAGAAAGGAGAGATATTTTTCTTGCTTTTGGTGTCATAAAAGTTTTGATTTAACACTTATATGTATTACTAAATTAGACATTTTACTGGTAAAAGGAGTAACTAAGTTTAAAAATATCCAGGGTCGCCGAAACCGGTTTGGCTCAGTGGATAGAGCGTCGGCCTGCGGACTCAAGGGTCCCGGGTTCGATTCCGGTCAAGGGCACGTACCTGGGTTGGGGGCACATCCCCAGTGGGAGATGTGCAGGAGGCAGCTGTAAGTTTAAAAATATCATCCAGGGTCTATAAGTGAGCAGATAATTAGGTAAAGTTCATGTGGCTGAAAAAAGGGGCTGATTTGATCTGAACATAAAGACTTGAACTTCTAATAGAACTGAGTATCCCAAAGGGCACAATGGTATAAGCTAATTGCTTTAGTAAATGACTCAATAACTAAGCTGAATTACTCTAATTTATCTAAAGTTTCTTTGGTTTCGCAATGATAAAAAGAACTTTGACCTCCATAGTATGTAACTAAGCCTATGATGTGCTAAGGTTTTCTCTGAGGGATAGAAGGGAGGCCAAAGTCTGAGAGATTTTCCTTCTCCAGTATTCAGGCTCTTTGCGGAGGAAAAGAATTGGACATGAGAGCAGGGTGCCCATGTTGGGGGATACACAAGCGGGATCACTCTAGTTAATGCTCTTGGTGCCTTTGCTGACTCCAAAAAAGCCTGTCGAGATTATAGCCTCCTTTCTATACGTTTCCTCACCTTGGCTTGCTCTGCCTCTGGATGTTTCCAATGGTCTCAAACGATCACAAACCCAAATCAATTTCACATTGTTTTGTGTTAACCAGGAAATGCATGACTGACAAGTATATGTGTGTGTGTCTATATATGTATATGTATACCTAGTTAAATTTATTATTATCTACCTGGGCATCACCAGAGATTCTGTTTCAACAGGTGTGGGATGGGGACTGAGATTCTGTATTTTTCACACAAAAAATTCTTTCTTGAAGTTCCTATAAGGGACAGACTGATTCTTTGCCTCTAGTGCTAAACTAAACACAAGTTGCCGCAGAACAGACTTTAATCCATCCCTGGTCTACCAGTCCTTGGCTCCATGCACCAGCGCCGCTTCAGTGCCCGGACCTGAAAAATCAGCCAATCCCTGAACTGCTGGCTCTCCCTAAATGTGGCATGAACTGGGCTCTTTGCTTCATTCAGAGATTGTTTTCTGCCAGCAGTTTCCCCTTAGCAAGTGAGAAATTCGACTTTGTATTATATATTGCAGGGGCAGTCTCTTCTCTTGACACTTGTCAAATGAATCTCAAGGCTTTACATATGTCATATTTTTTCCCTTTCTTCACTCCATTTTTTTTCTAGAGCTGAAATATGCTCAGAATCCCCTTGGCAAAAGCGTAATCTGAGCCAAGCCAGCCTTCTTTTCCTGATTCTAATGCAGTGGACTTTACGCTTCAGGGAGGTGGCCTCCAGGGCAGGTCTCAGCACCTGCCTTTGTATGTGGCAAAGCTTTTATTAGTCCATAGAGAGATGAGAGAAACAAGGACAATCTTCATAAATCAGTTCATGTTTGTTGAAGTAAATAAAAATGATCCCCAGAATGTATAGTATATGGATTTATTCTCTAGAATAATTTTATAAAACCATTACGTTTACAAGGTATTTCAAGTTAAGAGCATTACAATACAAAATTCAAAAGATGTATTGAAAGAAAATGTTATACACTAAAGAATAATTGGTAAGTGTGCATTGTAAAGTAAACAGGAAAAATATCCTTAAAAACGTATTAGAGAAATTAAACTTCATCATAAACCTTCATTTTCTTAAGAGAATGAAAGACAACCATGAATAGGAAGAAAATGCATGTATGACAAAGGATGTATTTCTAGAAAATATACATTACTTTCAAAATTCAATATAAAAATACTACCAGCAATCCATTTAGAAAACAGGCAAAGGACAGGAACAGATGTTTCACCAAAGAGGATATAAAAAGATGGCAAATAAGCACATGAAAAGATGTTCATCATCAGCCACCAGAGAAACCACAAGAGATCACCACACCCCTATCAGAATAATACCCAGCGCTGGTGAAATTGCAGAGTAACTGGATCATCATGCATTGCTGGTGGGAGTGTATCAAAGACACAGACACTCTGAAAAATAATCTGTCAATTCCTTAAACTAAAAATGGGCTTCCAACACAGCCCAGCCATTGTACATACTTCAGAGAAATGAAAACTTATTTTCTCACAGAAATTTGGTCATGAATGTTCATAACAGCTGTAATAGCTAAACACTGGAAACCACCCAAATGTCCTTCAATGGGTGAATGGTTAAACATCCAAACCACAGGATACTAATCAGCAATAAGAAGAAATAGGCTATCGATACACACAGTAACTTGCATGAACCTTAGGGCAATTATGCTGAATGAAAAAAAGCCAATCTCAGAAGGTTACATACTACATGGTTCTACTTATATAACTTTTATTAAATAACACAATTATGGAGAAAGAGAAGAGATTAGTAGTTGCCAGGCCTTAGGGTTTGGGGGTGGATGTGGCTATAAAGGGGTAGTAGCACAGGCTGTTTTGTGATAATGGAACTTTTTATATTTTGACTCTAATGGTAGATACATGAACCTACACCTATGATAAAATTGCTTAGAACTAAACACACATGTGCACACAAAGGAGTTCATGTTAACTAGTAAAATCTGAATAAGCATTTTGGTTTGTTCAGATGTTGACTACCTGGTCTTACTATTGTACTGAAATTATGTAGGCTGTTAAACATGAGCTGGTAGGATCTTTTTGTAAAATTTTTTTTTGCAACTTTTGTGATTCTATAATTATTTCAAAATAAGGAGTTAAAAATATTAGTAATGCAGTTTGTTTCAAAGTCTGAGAAGTCATTTGCAATTCTTGGGAGTTTATTAAACCATGTTTAAATGTATTTGCTTTGGGAAATTTGATGATGCAGTTGTTTAAAACAATAATTCATTACTTCTGTCAAATAATACAATTCCAAAAGCAGTATAAGTAGAGATCAACTGGAAGAGATCTATGATAAGGTCCACTATGTTATCAAGAAAGTTTGACGATTTCTTGGAATTTATTTAATGCTTAACTCTGGGCTTTCCAAGTTGTTTTTTGGCTGTGGTAAATGTATGCAACGGACTCAGCAGTATCTATTTGAGGACAGGCCATTAGCAGAAGGAGCGGGACCCTGCTCACTGATAAATCTAGAGACTGAATTAGTTCTGGCCAATGCTGCTGAAGCCTAGTGCTTGTACCCCAGTGACATGGAACATGACTTCAGGTGTTTCAAGGAAACATTTAAAAAAATAGTTATATATTCATGTTACCATGTATTATAACACAACTAAACTTTAAACAAGTGATTTCACATATGTTATTGTTTAAGAGGAGTAAAGTAAAGAAGCACATTTGTTTAGCCCTGGCCGATGTGGCTGAGTTAGTTGGAGCGTTGTCCTGTGCACCAAAGGGCCACGGATTCGAATCCCCATAGGGCACATAAGCAGGGGTATGTACAGAAGACAAACATGTAGATGTTTCTCTCTTACTCTCCTTTCCTCTCTCTCTTAAAACAATAAACATATCCTTGGCTAAGGATTAAAAAAAAGGGGGGGGCAGAAAATGAAATGTATAACTAAATAAGCAGCTGTTTACTGATTGTTTTCCCATTTACACTTCTTCAAATCTATGAAGTAAGTATTGTTATCTATAATTTGCAGGTTTCAAAATCTCGAGTGGTGGAGCAAAATTTCAAATATAGGTCTTTCTGCTTCCAAAGCATAAAACCAGGTAGCCATTGAGGAAGTTGTGCCGGATTTCTGGGTCTGCACACCCCACTTCATACACCACACATACAAATGCACACACACAAAACACACACATACACACACCACTACCATGCATACACACACATCCACATAGTCATGCCTTAAAAACGTGTAAATGAAGGCAATAAATTTCCTATTATGGGCAATAAACTGCCTACTTAATCTACATTTAAAGGCTCAAAGTTGAGATATATTATGTTGCTTCAAAGCCCTGTTTCTAAATGTACCAGAGTGTAAGAATCAGCTGGGGCATTTAAAAATACAGTCTGCCCTGGATGGTTTGGCCCACAGACTTAAGGTTTCAAGTTCAATTCTGGTTAAGGGCACATATTTTGGTTGTAGGCTAGATCCCTGGCCTGGGAGAAGCAAGTGCGGAAGGTAACCAATCGATGTGTTTCTCTCTCTCTGTCTCTCACTTCCCTTTCACTCTCTCTAAAAATGAATGGAAAATATCCCTGGGTGAGGATTAACAACAACAACAAAAATACAGTCTGGGCACTGCCTCCAATTCGGAGCAGAACCCGCAGAGAAGGGTCTGAAATCTGTATGTTTAACCCCCTTCGAGAGAGGATGGTTCCCTACTAAGGCTTGTCTAACTTGAGTGAGGCAGGGTTCTACTTATCCAACTATGATGAAGCTTAAACTTCAGGACCCACACTCACTAGGCTCCGCTCAAGGCCTACTGTGTTCTCGGTGGAGAAAGATGGCCAAACCTGGGGGTTAGAAGTCCGTTCTAAACTGGTTAGGGCCAGTCTTGGGGCCAGGAGTGGGCCTCCACTTCCAGAAATATCTCCATGGGCCCATGTGGATCTGGATACATCATAGCACTAAGTTTGACCCCAAGGAGAAGATCTGGACTTGAGGCTGAAGAGCAGTTTGGAAGCTCCCACAACCCAGGTTCATGGCCATCTTCTTCACTCCTTCCCAGCAGGACCACAGGGGCAGAGTGGGTAGGGAAGTGAGACAAGGGCTGATGTTTGTGCTGGAGCAGCTGCAGCAGCAGGGCGCTTTACGAGTCAGGGAGATCAAAGGGCTGGGGTCCTCCAAGGGGGCCCCCACTCATTCCCCGCTGCCTGAGCAAGAAACCAGGGAGGAGGATACAGATGTGGCATTATAATAACAACTTGAGAAAGTAAAATAAACTTTTCTAAACTTCTATAATACAAAACAAATTTTGATATGCCGTGCTAGAGGAAAGACCTAAATATCTTTCTATTCTCTCTGTAGGAAATGATATTGCAAAATTGTAGTCATATGAAGAAGGGATTCAAAATGTAAGACAAATATTAAATGGTAATCAGGCAGTTAGTTAATATTAATGCAAGTATATATTTTTTTGTAGATTTTATAATGCTTTTTATATTTATCAGCTCCCTAAAGTTGTAAATGTGGTTTCTTTTGTCCTTCTAAATAAGTAAACACTTCTATATCTAATTTTATATATATTTCCCTGAGGAAAAAAATCTAGTATCAACCAAATCTGGGTCTATTCATGGAATTCTAATGCTGATCAAATCTGGGGCTATTCATGGAATTCTAATGCTGATCAAATCTGGGGCTATTCATGGAATTATAAAAAAAAGAATAATCACACAATCAGTACCAGCTTCCATCAAAGAACTCTTTATCCAGGGGAGATGTTAGCTTGCCCAGCTTATATAGCTTCCTGGTTACTTCTCAAAAATATCAATTGTGTAGAATAAAGTCTGTGTCTGTCAATCACAGTGAGATTCCACTAAAGGACCAAATCATATTCCACATTCATCCAGCCACTGCCTGTTCAATGGGGTAGTTAGTTTCATTGGTTGACACTTGCTATACATTAATAACCTGGTTTATTTATCAGTCCTTAGGGACTTTTGTTAGTGTGAATTTGTATTCTTGAGAGTAAACTATTCTGGAACATAATATCAAATGTCTAAGCTGGCAAAGCTACTGAGGAGCAGACCTTGAACTCTGGTGTATGTCCAGGGCAATCACCACCTTATGGAGTACCTGTTTGCACCTGGCAGAAGGTACCATTCCTGTAAAAACTGTTCCAAGGCACAGTTTTATTTTCTCATACAATATACTCATTTTCTACAAATCTTAGTATTTTATAAAAGTGCACAGGCTTCTTGTCAAGACAAGTATCTCATGTCTCAATTGTAACTTAAAATGAAAGTGAATTATTGTCTTTTTTCCCCTTTTGTTCTTTTCCAGAACTCTGGAAGGTAGTATTTAAAAAGTTTTTGTGTGATGTGTAGTAACTATCCTCTTGACATATATTGTTTTAACACATGTCACAGCCAAATAATATTTTTTTCTCAGATTAGAAAAATGTTTCAAGAAAATTGAAATGTAGTCTCAAGATATGTTCATTTCTTTGTCAAACATAATCCATAAACCCCCACTGTGGTTTTGGAAAATGGCCTGTATTTGTTCTTATCTATTTTTAAAGTTCACTTTAGTTATTCGTGGGCCTAGAAGATAAAGGACATCTCCTGAGTATCTTCTGACAGGAGCATCAGGAGAGAATGAACTCATAGGAACTTGTAAGCTGAATTAATCCATTTCACAAAAAGAAGCTAGAAGAAGATTGTCCAGTGTCCTGAGAATCTTTCTGTCTTTTCTGCCAAATTGCAATATGCACACGATATTCTTCCCCACTCCATTCCCCTCCCCATACTGTCCATGTACTTTGGATGGGCTCTTCCACATTAAGAACCAAACCACACTACAAAGTTAGGACAGGTTCAATGAAAACCTATTAGGAAGTAAGGATTTTTAAAAAAATTATTATTCTCATTAGGTGACTCAGAGATAAGTTCGAAGAATGATTTTACAGTTCAGACTTCCAAGAGAATTGGTTGCATGCGAATTATCATAACACCAAAGATGATTAATTTCTTTGAAATTATTTTTAAAGATAAGATTTACTCTGTCAGTTCTCTCTCTGAGTTTTATTTCATGTTAGTTTATGAGAGATAGATTAATGGTTGTTATCATAGAGATGCTAAAGTTTAAACTGTTTGGCTTACCAAACTAAATATAATCGCTATTTCATTTAGAATAATATCCTAAAAATCCTAGGCTTGTGAAAATTTTATCACTGTAATGGATGCTGTGGAGTACTGCGTATGTGTCTTCCTTATGATGTGAGCACTCATTGTACCACTTGCTGAAGGCTCACACATCTGAGTGTTTCTCAGGACATTGGCCTCTGCTGAAGGGAGCTACTTCACCCAAGTTTACAAACTCTCCCCAGGACTGGGCCAAGTCCCTGGTGGAGGAGGGGAGCGGGGGAGGCCTGGACTTGTTGCCTCATCCAGCACAGCTCTGAAAGGCCCCTGCGTTTCCATAGCACCCTGTGGGAAGCTTCTGTTGCTTTGAAGTTCAACTTCTGCCAGATCCTGCTTCTCTCATTCCCCTAAAGGGACTTCATCCCCAGAGCATTCCCCAGTAAGATTACTGCACTCAAAGGTCTGTTCCTTGGTCTTTTTCTTGGGGACCCTCTGATTTTCATCTTGTCTTTAGTAGTAGTACCAACAAAATAATATGTTCCAATCACGGTCAGTAGTCATAAAACGGCTAATCTGAAATCTCTTTATAGAATCCTTTAGGCCGAAAATATATATACTTAAAGATCAGTAGTCATAAAATGGCTAATCTGAAATCTCTTTTTATATAGAATCCTTTAGGCCGAAAATATATATACTTAAAGGCACAAATGCGTTCACGACTAGTAGGATCATCAATGACTATTAAAATGCTACCAGTGACATATTACATAGTTTCTTGATGTTCTGTTTAGTTTCTTTTATAATCCATTTAGAAATTCCAGTTTGTGCCTTGATATGCTAGGAGAAATTTAATTCAAGATACATTATATTTCAGTGTTCCCATCCTCCAAAAACAATAAGAGTACCTAGATGGTGAATGGGGTTGTCAGAGGAATTACATGATTTTAAAAACTTCTATGATTTTTGAAAAAAGAAGATCATGAGAGAAATAACATTCCTATGGTTTGGTAGATAAAAGTCCAGGTTACTGCTGCTTCATAGGCTAAGAAAACACGTGCAAACAAAATATTAAGCTATCTCCACTCATGGCATAGATCCCTCAGTCGCTAGCCAACTTCCTGTTACCTCTCTTACGTCAAAGTGATTTATGGCTTTTTCCCAAGGACTGTTGTTAATAAAAGTGAGAATAATGACATTTCTCTGTAGGGAAATTGTGTATATTGTCAGAACCTGTTATTGCTTATTTTAATTTGGGAAAATCATAACCGTCCTTTGTATATGTGACAGTTGAGAAATGTGGTAAATCTGACCTTTTTTTTTTTTTTAACTTATGAGACTGTTTAGAGGCCAGAAATAAAAGCTTATGAAACCCAGTTCTGAAGCCAAAATTTCTCTCCAGTGTTTTTTGAGTGGGGACAAAAGTTTATATTTATTTAAATTCAAGGGCTAGTCACTTAGAAATTTTGTCTGAAATCAAATTTTCCTTATTACAAAAGTATATTTTTTGCAGAAGTAATAGTGAATTTTTTTGCTCCAGCTTTGTTTTATGAAAAACTATAATTATTTTATCAGCAATATATTGGTAGGATTTTGGTAGAATATTTAAATAGACAAGAAAAAGTTCCAACAATGTAAAATATATTTATTAACAATAGTATGTACTATTGAGGGATGGAATTATAATTGGACTTAGAGCCAAAAAGATATTTAAAAAATTGAATTTTCTCTAGTTTTGTGTGACATGAGGACCTCTCTTATTATCCAAAGAAATGTCATGAAATTATTAAAATATGCAGTTGTTATTTTAGCCAAATCACTAACATGTGAAAGTCATTGAAACCATAGAGTGCTCTGAGGTAGGGAAAAAGATGTGTTTGGACTTCAACATAAATTTTTATATTGCAATGAAAAGTCCATGCTGTCCAAGCCCCCCTTTGCTGTCTCACACAGGATTGTGTACCCTTATATATCCCTTATGAAGTGTGGTGCACTTTGAGGATAAATTCCAATCCATTGAAAATATGGCAAACCCTGAAAATTATGTCACATGAGATGAGCTTTATTTAGGAAATTCATTCTCTAACAACCTTTACCTCTCTTGTGCTTTGATTCCAATCCCACTCTGTTAGACACATCTTTGCCTTCAGTTTACTCATTGTTTTGCCTCCAGTGTAATGATTTGTCCCCTGGGTTCTTCTGGCTTTCAATTCTTCTCATTGCAGCAGTTCTTGGACTGACAGCATAAGCATGCCTCCTTTAGGCTCTTCCCCAGGGATTTAGCTTCCATTCCCTCTCCCAGAAGCCCTCTTCCCTTCCCTCGCCCCACCTGCACCCATATATGTGTGTGGGCCTCCAAGGCAGCTTTAACTGAGTGAAATCCAGACCTCTTTTATTTTTGTTCCAAACTCAGAGAGATGAACCATGAAAATCACACCTCTTTCCTTATCCTGGCTCTACTTCTACCACCCTGCTTTGTTTATCTTGATCACTGAGGGATTTTGGTTGTCTAAATGCAGACGTGTTGTAGAAGTGTGTGTGTTGTTTTTGTGTATTTATATTTTGAAGGATCAGTTCCATAATTCAGCCATTTCAAAGTGAGATGTCATTCTGCCAGTTACGTTAGTTCCTACCCAGCTTTGAAAATCCATTTGACTTATCAAACTGTTTAAATATAAATAGTAGAACATTCTTATAAGGAAAATTATAGTAATCTATCTAAGCAGAGGAGTTTGCTCATTTTCAGAGGAATAAAATGAGATGATCATTGTCCTACTTATATCTTGTGGGGCACACTGAGTTTTTTCTACTTAGTACATCAAAGGAAATGCTACTTGCTATGCAAAGAGGCATACCTACATGTCCATGGAACTAAAAACCCAGAGTCATAGAATTTCACCAAAGAGATACTGTAGACAAATCCTTTCAACTTTTTAAAAGTGGTCTCCAACCAAAATCTCACACAAAAATGGAAAATGTGGAGTTGCTCTGATGGTGACGATGGTGACAATGGTGGTGGCAGGGTTGCGTGGAGGCCTAATTGCCACCTCCAACAATGGCTACTGAGTCACCCCTTCAGAGTTTCAAATGCTCTTCAGATCATGATTTCAAAACTATATATTAGTCCAACCTGTTCATTTTACAGAGAAGGACTCTGAGGCATTGTAAGTGATATGACTAGGTAACCTGTGGCAGAGACATGGTTCAAATCTTGTGACTCTGCCTCATAGACTAGGTCAGGGGTGGGCAACCTTTTTGTGAGTGCGTGCCAAAACCAGCAAAATCTTTGACTCAAAATTCTTCTGCGTGCCAACCCTAATTTTTTGAGAACATGTTACTCCTACTTGATATCTCTTAAGGTGTAC
>NW_005371516.1:501820-527307 GCF_000412655.1 Myotis brandtii
TCAATCCATGTCTATGGTCTTTAAGATAACTTGTTATGTAAAATTATTTATTTATCTAAGATGCACCTACACTGAATTTATCTGAAAAATAAAAAAGTCGATATTAAGAAAAAAAATTGTAAATGGAAGATTATAAGAGAGGGTTTCGTGTGCCAGCAAAAGTTACTGGTGTGCCATGTTTGGCACGTGCGACAGGGGTTGCCCACCCCTGGACTAGGTGCTTTTTCATCACACGTACACACAGACCCTTACATGTCTACTAATACATAGGGATAATAACATAAATATTGCACAACATTTAAGTTATGACTATATATGAATTTTTGGAGAGAAAGTATTTTCAAAACATCCCCAAATTCTCAAACAATGAATTCATTCTCAATATTTGAATCATTTGAGTAATTTAATGAGGTCTAATCAGATATTTGATAAAAAAATATTTCATGAGTTAAAGAGTCTCCTTTATTTAAGTTAGTTCTGAATTAAATTATTCCATGGATGGCAAAGGAAATATAAATAGCTCAAAAGCATTTCTGCATTTATCTAAGACCCAAGTTGACTGCTGGTTGGCAGTTTTAAGCTGATAAAGAATAAATACCACCCTATTTTAAGCTCTTTACCCAGTTAGCTGTCTGAAATGATTTCACAGCTCAGGCAGAAAGGCTAGCTGGGTAAACAGAACATTCACAAATAAGTTCTGTGTGGAAATTGAAGAAGCCATGAGAATGTCAGGCCTTATGACAACTGTGGAATTTGAGTCAAAAATAAAAGTACTGCTTGTGATTCCCCATTGACTCAGGGAGTGGTTGCCCAGCCCTAGAAGTTATTTCTTTGTGTTCTGTTTTTAGAGGTTTCTAGCTCTATCTAAAAAAAGAATATTGGAAGGCTTTAGCAGGGTATTAAATTCAGCTTTTATAAAAAGATGAAAAGAGCATTACTCCATAATCTTTCTTACTGGTCACTTCCGGTTGGCCATTTTTGCCCATGGGGAAAAGCACAGATGTGCGGATTTTCTTGTCTGGGGTCTGAAACCATGCTTTCAGACTCCTTAGAGCAAAAGAGAACTCACACATATTTGGGCTCCATGTTGTTTGTTCTCTAGGCAGACGAATCCCTAGTCAAGCAGCACATTCCCTTTAAGATTTCCTATGATATCATGATGTCTGCCTGGAGTCATTGACTCATCTAATTCTATCAAGATGTAAACTCATTGGCAACAACATCCTCCTACGTGAGTAGGTGTGATTTTAATTTTACTGTAACAACACACGTGTACAAAGGCAGGTGCAACTGAGATAGTCATTGCCCCTCCGGTAATTGTAGTGAACCTACAATCAATTGACCATTGCTCACAGCTGTCCTACAGCAAGTAGGAACAGGGGAATCTGGGAGGCTGGTGAAAGTATTACTTTGGGTGAGGCATTGCATCATTGCAGACATAATAAAATGCTTCCTCTGTGGAAAGGTGTAAATCTCAGGTGCAAAGTCCATAGGTTCTGAAAAATGGCAGGGCTGTCTCAGCAAGAGAGGGGAGTGGGAAGAACTCAAAGATTGTATTGAATCTCTCTATTTCCCTTTCTCCTTAGACATGAAGCTCCTTCCTAACGAACCCACTTCCTTAACCTCTAGGATTTCCCCTTTAATATTCTACCAGATAGACATTAGATTCTGTATAATTAATCTTCCCCTTTTATATTTTTAATTGGCTCTTATTCTTCCTACTTTCTGCTGGGAAAATGTTAACCTATTTTGGATTAAAGTGCTCAATAGCAATGTGGTGATGGATGAAGTGAATGGACTTTAGAATCAGACAGGCCTGGGTCAGTGATTCACCGTGTATTCTCTGAGTAAATTTGAAAAATTACTTGAACTACTCGAGTCTCAATTTATCTTTAAAATGTGGATGATAACTGATAACTCATAGGGTTATTTTAAAGAATAAATAAGATAGGCTATGTAGGGGGGGCTTGTATTAAAAAATATTATTTCCTTTTTTCCTTTCCAATTCACTATCAGTGCTATCCAACATTAGATTTTAAGCAGTATTACATCTCTGAAGTATCAGATGGTGGAAATTTTGAACATAAAAGACATCAATAAGGTACAAGTTTTCAGGGAAAATTATTTTCTGAGTGTTTTTCAAGTTATACATGTAAGTATATTTGTGTGTTACAGAGCATGTGTAGGCACAGCAATTTAATCATATGTGTTGGGTATGTTATTAGGCCTCCTTTTTCTATCTTGATCTTTGCCCCAGGAAGTTGACTCATTTATACTTTATCAACTGGCGCTGTGCCTTCTGGCTCTTGGTTAGGTTTGGCCATCGGAGAATCCCTATAGGGAATCCCGGCAGGAGTACCAGAAGTATTTACTCTCCTTGATACCTTGTGGAGAGGTATCCTCAAGTGGCACTGGTGACTGAGGCCATTAAAGCTGCCACTCCCTCTATGCCTTCTGTTGGGTTGTTGAACAGGAGACAGGAAGAGAGTAACCTCCCTGACAGATGCTCTGGGGCTGGCTGTACTCTCCTTGGAAGGTCGCTCATCCTTTTAAGGGGAATGTCTCTGTATGACTCTCGTCTGCCCCATCCAATGACTACTCCTTCTCAAGTCCTTATGGACATAGGGTGTCAACTTGTGACCAGCTCAGCATTCTCACACTATCCTTTGTGACTCTCTGATACCCACACTTCTGTAAATAGTCCCTTTGTAAATAAACCCTCCTCAAATTATCCTAATTTGAGTGCACCATCTGTTTCCTGTTGGAATCCTGATTTATACACTAGTAAACAGAATGGAATTGGAGAAGAGGACTAATTCCAGTAATGTAAGCTAACAAGGTTTGTACATCAGAATTCCAAAATTTATTGTGTGTTCTCTAGGACATGCTTTGACTTGAAGTGTCTCTGAGTAACAATCATTATTGTTTAAACTTTCTCTCTGATCTTGCTTAATACTTAATCAATGTTGCTTGTGAAGCAAAATACAAAAACAGAAGAGAAACATGAGCAAAGGCCACAGGGTGAATACAGATGTGTGCCGTGTACTTTCATGCAGATATTCAAATAAATGTGTTGAAATAAATTTAGATTGTCCTTTGCAATTGTACCCTTAATTATAATGAATTTCCTTTTTAATCTCTTTGAACTCAATGTTATATCTGGGATATAGGGTTCCTCAAACCCCTTACACTGGATAGTAAGAAAAGTCCCACCCAGACTATTGGAAACGAAACAAACACTATTAAGATATTATTTGCTAGTTCTATGAGTCTTCTCTTTGTGTTGCATCTGTTTCCTTTAGGTTTAGTCTTGGAGAGATTTGATGAGGCAGTACTAGATAGAACAAGGCACTTTGTGAGCATTTAGGAGCCTAGGATGATGTTGGCATTGATGAAAGGCCACACCCAGCCCAGACATGAACTTAGTCAAGTATGGTGAGGAGAGAGGGTCTCTTATTAGGCCCAAACTTAAAAACCCAGCTAGTATGGGTCAGTGGATAGAGCATCAGCCTGTGGACTGAAGGTTCTGGGTTTGATTTTGGTCAAGAGCACATGCCCAGGCTCCCAGCTCGATCCCCAGTTTAAGTTCTTTTCCTAAGTGCCCATTGTTTTCTGGTTTCATATTTTATTTTGAAATATTTTATATATTTGGAATTTATTTTTATATAATGATCTTATTTCCCCCCACAAATAACTAGCTAATTGATTAATCCAGCCTTTTCTAGCTTATTTGTAAAGCCATCCTTATCATATACTAAATTATCACATGCATTTTGCTCTATTTTGGGGTTCTACCCTGATGAACTGTTTGTTCCTGAAGCATGTTTAATGTATGTTTTAAATACATAAGGGGCTAGTTTTCCATCACTGCTGTTTTTTTCTTTTATGTCTATTGTAGCTATCCCACCATGCTTATATTTCCATATTTTTCATTTCTATTTTCCCCATAGAATTCTTATGAAGTTCCAAAATATAAAATTTTATTTGTAATTTTGTGGGTAATCACATTGAATTTATTAATTAATTCAGAGAGATCTGCCATCTTTACAATATTGTGTCTTTGTATCCAAGAACAAGATGTATTTCTATTTATTTTTTCCTTATTAGAATTTTCAAGTTCTCTTTACCCTAGACCAGTGATGGCGAACCTATGACACGCGTGTCAGAGGTGACACGCAAACTCATTTTTTTGGTTAATTTTTCTTTGTTAAATGGCATTTAAATATATAAAATAAATATCAAAAATATAAGTCTTTGTTTTACTATGGTTGCAAATGTCAAAAAATTTCTATATGTGACACGGCACCAGAGTTAAGTTAGGGTTTTTCAAAATGCTGACACGCTGAGCTCAAAAGGTTCGCCATCACTGCCCTAGACCCTATTTTAGAATATTTTACCGGTTATTTCTATTATTTCAGAGTTGTGTTGTTTTCTCAAATGCTAACATCCCTTCTTTTGTATTGCATATATGCACATATATATTTCAGTATAGGAAAGCTATTGATTTTTGTGAACTAATTTTTTAAGTAGCTTAATTAATAAGCTACTTATGGCTTCTAATAGTTTTTCAGTTGATTATTTTTTGTTTTTCAGATAAATAGAGTTTTCCCAGGAAATATATATATACATATATATATTCACACACACACACATACACATATATGCATACATATATTTATGTAAATATGTATATATATTCCATATATGTATGTGTGTATATATATATGTGTACATATATATGGCCCTTTTTAGTTTTAATTTTATTTTTGAACAGATAATATATCCATATGGTTCAAGAATTTTTGAAGAACAAAAGACACAAAAGAAAAGTATAAAAACTCTCTCCCACACCTTTTCCCAGATCCCAAAGTCCCCTCATATGAGTTAAAATGTCTTGTTAGTTTTTGTTAATTCTTTTAGAGTTATTCTATGTATATACAAGCAAATACAAAAATATTTGCTTTTCACACAAATGATGGTGTGTTGTATATACCGTTCTACACTTTATTTTGAGGCTAGAAATGCCTGGATGAGAAAAGTAAAGCTATGTTTGGGGAAGAGATCTGTTTTCTTCAGTTTCTACTCACAGTCTACTCTCTGTCATAGGTGTCAGACATGAATCCTTGGGAACTGGGACTGGAAAGCAAATCAAAGCGACCGAGACCACAGAGTGCTTTGCTTCACCCTCCTGACATACTCTGGGTTATTGGGCCAATCTGCTCTGCCTACTGTCCTCCTCCTGTTGGATTCCTGCCATAAAACCCTTCATTTCCCCATGTGGCCAAAGCAATGATCTATCAGCCATGCCCAGACCTACCTGGACCCAGTTGTGGGCTTGAGACTAGTGTGCCATCTGAGACCAGCAAGACGATCAGTACACATTTCTGAAGGACTGGGCTAGTATATTCCAAAATGTTCACTAATCCAGCCCCAAGTCTCTGCAGGATGCCACTACAGTGATTCAGAAAGGTCACCACACTCCCTTCAACCATGATACCCCCTGGCTTCTAGCATCATTAGTCTTCGTTTACTTCCTCTCCAACAATGTTCTTGGCACCTACTTTAGGAATAAATGTGGCTTTTTTGTGTGTCCTTAGCAAAGGAGTTTAGTTCTGCTTGGTAGTTGAATAGCAGAATGATTTGTGTAGGATGAAGTAAAAAATTTTAAGGGCCAGATATATAATCAAATTGAATTCCATGTATGCAACATCATATGATTGAGAATACAGTCTCAGAGGCAGGGCTTGAAGATGTAATTTGTTCTGCATAGTTTCTTTTAAAATGCATCCCTTAAAAAACAGCTTTATTGAGATATAATGTAAATGTATAGACTTCACAATTTAACACGCACAATTCAATGGTTTTTAGTGTATTTTCACAATTGTGCAACCATCACCAAATCAAATTTTAGAACATTTTCATCATCCCCCCAAAAGCTTATGTATGCACTTTAGCAGTCACTTCCCACTAGCCCACCTTTCTTTTCCTCTCTGATACTGCTGCCCAGCTCTAGACAACCACTAATTTATTTTCTGTCTTTATAGGTTGGTCAGTTCTGTACACTTTATATGAATGGAATCATTTAATATCTGGCCTCTTTCATTTGCATGATCTTTTTGAGGTTGATCTATGTTGGAACATTAATAATACTTTTTTTTGTTGACAAATGTTATTTCATTGTATGGATATAAATATGTCATATTCAGTTTGTTCATTCACCAATTTTTGGACATTTGGGTTGTTTCAGTTTTTTGGCTATTATGAATAATGCTGCGGTAGACATTTATGTGCAAGTGAACAGATGTTTTCAATTTCCTTGGATTTATTATCTAGGAGTTGAATTGTTGGGTCACGTGGTAACTCTATGTTTAACATTTTGATGCATTATTTTTCAAAGTGGCTACACCATTTTACATTCTCACCAGCAATGTATGAGAGTTCCAACTTCTCTACAGCCCCATGAAAAACTCATTGTCTACCTTTTTTTTTAATAATAGCTATCCTAGTGCTTGTGAAATACTATCTCATTATGGTTTTAACTTCATTTCCCTAGTGACACATGATGGTGAACATCTTTTCATGTTCTTAGCACCTTGTATATCTTTTTAGGAGAAATGCCCATTAAAATGAATACCCGTTTTAATTGGGATGTTTATCTTTATTTAGATTAAGTTGCAGGAGTGTGTGTGTTTTTTTTCATTTCTTTCTGGATATTAGACCTTTATCAGATTGATTTAAAAAATATTTTCTCTCATTCTGTGTGTTGTTTTTCTCTTTCTTCATGATATTCTAATGCAGCAAAAACGCTTTTAAATTTGATGAAATCTAATTTATTTTTTTGACTTTGTCACTTGTGCTTTTGCAGTTAAGACTATGATCCAATTTGAGTGATTTTTTTTCAGAATGGTGTAAGGTAGGTATCTAATTTCTTTCTTTTGCATTTGGGTGTCTATAATTTTAACTTATGTGAATGGTACTCAACATGGAAGTAATTGCCTTCTCTTGAGATTACTTGAGACCTTTAATTCTCTCTATATACTGTGTTTAGACTTGACATAAGATAGTTCAATAAAAGGTCTGCAGGGATAACATTTAGGCTTATGTATCATATTATATCCTGTATCAAATTCATTCATTAAAATTAGTTTTGAGGACAGTTTGTAGCATGTTTATTTTCTAAAGTTATAGAAAGTCTAATGCCACCGAAGGACTTAAAGCATAGCAGGAATGGAAACCCTTTCTTTCTAAGTCACGTCTTTGTTTTAGTGCTTGCAATAACTCATTTCTATATTGAGCCTAGAATTCAGAAAGTTTTCTCAGATCAAATGGTATTAAGAAAATTTTATAGCAAGAAAGAGTAAAAATGAAATTGTCATTTTAACTGCTTTGAGATGGTATATTTACTTAGCCGGTCTTATCTTTGTTTTCCTCCTGGGTTTATGACTCAAACCCTTAAATTCACATAAAAAGAATTAAGGTTTTTTGATATGGAGATTTTTTAAAGTTCAAGTTTGTGCACATGAAAAAGACAATGAATCTTTTTAAAGGAAATGCATTTTATTAAGTGAATTATAATATTTTTTTCCTTTCAGTTGGGAACAACATTGATGTAAATGGAATTTAAGGTGCCAAAGAAGAAAGAGGCTACTGACATTTGTAGTAACTATTATAAAAAACATATTAAATGAACTTTAATGCATAGAAGTTAAAGATGGTCAATGCAAATCAATGGCCAGATCATTTAACATGACTTCAATAGATAAATTTTGGTGAAGCAATTTCACATAAATGACTTTGAGTTTGAATACATTAAATTTCACTCTCATGGCCAATAGAATTATTGAGAACTAGTGTCCCAATACATGGATTTGTGCACACTGAAAGGGAATTAGTCTCTCCGGTGCAGGGACTAATGCAGGCGGTCCCGGGTGGTGGCAGTAGGGGCAGGACTGGGCAAGATGGGCGGACATGCCCTGAAGCCAACCTCCCGTGGTCCCTCCCCAGCCGGCCAAGTGAGCGGGATCCCTCTGGCAGGTGGGGTCCCTTGGCCTGGCCTGCAGGGATTGGGCCAAAACCGGCTCTCCCACATCTCCCGAGGGGTCCCAGAGTGTAAGAGGAATTGCAAGGAATCGGGCTCCCTCCTCTTTGGTTCTGGGGTGCATCACCCAAGAACTGCTGCTGCCAAGTGACCACAGCTGGGCAGCTCCTGTGTTGAGCGTCTGCCCCCCTGGTGGTCAGTGTGCATCATAGCTACTGGATGGTTGGACAGTTGGATGGTCGCTTAGCCTTTTATATATATAGACTGCATAAATTATTAAGTCCATTTGTTTGCATATATTCCCGGTGACTATCCAGGGAACATAAAGACACTGGACCAATAATAGCAATTCATCATGACTCAATTTAGCCTTCACCTGCTTAGCATTCGGTCTTAAATGGACATCTTCTCATTCTCTCATGGTCGGACAGTCGGATGGTCGCTTAACCTTTTATATATATAGACTGTATAAATTATTAAGTCCATTTGTTTGCATATATTCCCGGTGACTATCCAGGGAACATAAAGACACTGGACCAATAATAGCAATTCATCATGACTCAATTTAGCCTTCACCTGCTTAGCATTCGGTCTTAAATGGACATCTTCTCATTCTCTCAATTATTGATGGCAACTAACCCAAAAAAGTTTTGGTCCAGTACTTCACTAAGCTTAGATAAACAAATACCTCTCTGTTTCTCTCTCTCACCTAATTATCTTTCTTTTTTTGTTGTTGTTGTAATTAGTCATGATGTATCTGTCCTGCTTTTGAATCCATTATAACTACTGGGAGTGATTTTCCTATAATTTGTTTCCCTCTGGCTGTCACGGAGGCAGGATGAGGTGGAGCTGGTGATTATTATGCTCAAAATACTAGGGGATAAGACGCAATTATCCCAGTTAGTGTGGACTTCGGCAAGCTTGTGCTGCTTCCTTTCAGTAGAGGGATTATTTTTAGACATTAAGCTCCTTTGTATGATGTTAACTTGTTCATTTAGGAGAAAAAAATCAGAAAACTCCAAGGGTGGAATTAACCTTGATGAATCAGCACTACTTATGAAAAGTAGTGAAGCAAAAACCAAAAGGTAATTTAGCAAAATGGCTCTTGAAATGATTAAAATTAATTACAGCCTCTGGCAAGAGTTTAGTCTTGAGCCAAGGCACCTTGCATCTCCTCTCTAGTCCACCCTAGCCGGCCAAGTATTTACCCTCAAACACTCCGTTCTGTCCTACCTCCCTTTCTTTAGTAACTCCCCATTTTCCCCAAGTTGGCTGCTTGATGTTCCTGAGGGCCCTTTCACTTCCTGTTCAACACCCCTTTTGTTCTGTAACAGACTAAGAATTATTCCAGTGCTGCTTCGTATGTTATAATTAAATATATAGGTATATATGCATTATATATAACATATATAATAAGTAAAATATAGCATATATAGAATGATACCATTTTGTAAAATATTATCGCCACATGACAGATTCATAGAAACATTCTGGAAGAATAGATATTAAAAGTTTAATGTGGTAAAGGAATTGTGGGTGATTTTATTTTATTTATTTTTATATCTATTTTTAAAAATTAAAAAAAAAATCACATGAGGGAGATATATTAGTTTGTGGCCAGAACAAAATATTTCCACTAAAAACCTGTCAAAGTTTGGGAAAATTTTCTTCAGAGGCCCCAATTTCATTATAAAGAGAATTCGAAAAATATTTGAATGACAGCATTACTGGAAAAATAAGTACATATAGTACAAAGAAGGTAGACTAAACTTTTATATATGTAAAATGTTGGTTTATTTTTAGAATTCAAATAAGCACTATATTGATTTATTTTTTTTTTTTGCCCCGAGCATACTTGAATTGTTACTCTCCACATTCAAAATTAATGGCAAATAAGAATTTGCAGTATTCAAAATATACATCAGTTTACTTTGGCTTTGGATGAAGAGAAAAAATTCCTCATGCTTAAATAAGTTCAACCATTCTATTAAAACATTTAAAATGCCATCTTTATCCTCATTGGCTTCTTCACTTAGTTGACAAGTCTGGATGAATTTGGTTTTGTTCTAAGTGCAGAGCCAGTGGCCCTGAAGTGCAATGAAGTGTTTTTCAGGCTTTCTCACAGCTTTGTACTTTGATCTCACTCTTCTGTTCTCTTGGCCAAATCCTTCCCTTCCTTTTGTATCCCACAAAGCTTATTCCATATCTGAGTCCTTTGAAGTCAAAGGCAAAACAAGACTTGGATAAGTTGATTTTCCCACATCTCTCCAGATGAGTTTTGCTAGAGACCGGATGTATTACCAAGCCTCAGGTAGACATGTTCTCCAGCAAACAGCTACGGGTGATTCCTAGTGTTTGTCTGTGATGAAGAATAGGGAGGAAGCATGGGTGTATATGTGTTTATAGACATAGGGTATAGCTTCCAAGTATGTTCTCTGTAAAATTAACGGAGGAAAAACTATCATAAGTGTGTTTGCTGCAGAAAACCTGTAGACCAAGATAGGGAAAGACCCCCAGAGCTATGCGTCCTTGAAGATTCCTTATCCTGCCAAAAATGAAAACTCTTTTTTTTTTCTTAGCAGGAAGTCAGGTTCATTATAAAATTATTTGTTATGTTATCATTTATCAATTTATCTTTATTTTCAGGTAATTTCATTATAATCTATAGAAAGTCAATAAATACCTATGAATAACTAACTATTTTATTATTCATGTATTTGTTCAGATTAGTTATTAATAACTTTGAGAAATCCTTAATTTCAATATGAAGAACTGTTTGAAATTAATATACATGGCAAAGGAAGATAAGTTGTATATAATTAAGTGATTTGGAATCCCACCCCTGCTGCATTATAATTCTTTTTTACCTTACTTTCCTGCTCTTCATACATTAGGATGAAAAAATGCTTTTTATAATCTTTTTTGTTTGTCATTAAAGGGATTTCCTAATGTCTGGGCTAGTTGTACTGCTCTTCAGAAATCTTTGGCTTTTTGTGAAACCGTATTTTGGAATGAATACTACAACTCTATTTATATTGCAATAGTGCAATATTATAACACTGTTGTGATTTTATTTTAAACTGTGATGCAGATGGTTTGAGTGGGCAAACATTTATTTATCGAACACCCAGGATTTCCACAAATTGTTTTAAAAGCAGCCAGGATTTTATTGAATCCCCAAATAATTGTTGTTGCTTTTTCCAAAATAGAGTTTAAAATAAAGATATTTATATAAAACACTCACATTTAATATTTAAAATAATTTTTTAAAATTTTCTTATATTGAGTCGGCCTGGTGGTCAAATCCCTCTAGTTTTAACTACAACAATCAAGGCTTAACTAGAACAAGACTGCGCACAAAGACCACTAGGGGGTGCACCAAGAAAGCATAAAAAATGCGGAGACAAAAAAACATGACAGAAATGGAGGATATAGAGCTAAAAAACGCAATTTTGAGGGCTTGCAATAAACTTCTGGAGAGCCTCACGAAAACTAATGAGACCCTCGATGCTATGATAAAGAAACAACTAGAAATTAAGCATACACGGACTGAAATAAAGAATATTATACAGACACCCAATAGCAGACCAGAGGAGCGCAAGAATCAAGTCAAAGATTTGAAATGCGAAGAAGCAAAAAACACCCAACCGGAAAAGCAAAATGAAAAAAGAATCCGAAAATACGAAGATAGTGTAAGGAGCCTCTGGGACAGCTTCAAGCGTACAAACATCAGAATAATAGGGGTGCCAGAAGATGAGAGACAGCAAGATATTGAAAACCTATTTGAAGAAATAATGGCAGAAAACTTCCCCCACCTGGTGAAAGAAATGGACTTACAGGTCCAAGAAGCGCAGAGAACCCCAAACAAAAGGAATCCAAAGAGGACCACACCAAGACACATCATAATTAAAATGCCAAGAGCAAAAGACAAAGAGAGAATCTTAAAAGCAGCAAGAGAAAGAGTCTCAATTACCTACAAGGGAATACCCATACGACTGTCAGCTGATTTCTCAACAGAAACTTTGCAGGCCAGAAGGGAATGGCAAGAAATATTCAAAGTGCTGAATACCAAGAACCTACAACCAAGAATACTTTATCCAGCAAAGCTATCATTCAGAATTGAAGGTCAGATAAAGAGCTTCACAGATAAGGAAAAGCTAAAGGAGTTCATCACCACTAAACCAGTATTATACGAAATGCTGAAAGGTATCCTTTAAGAAGAGGAAGAAGAAAAAGGTAAAGATACAAATTGTGAACAACAAACATGCATCTATCAACAAGTGAATCTAAGAATCAAGTGAATAAATAATCTGATGTACAGAATGAACTGGTGATTATAATGAATCAGGGACATAGAAAGGGAATGGACTGACTATTCTTGGCGGGGAAAGGGGAATGGGAGATGCGGGAAGAGACTGGACAAAAATCGGGGAGGAGGGAGTTATGGGGGGGAAAAAAAGAGGAACAAATGTAACCTGAACAATAAAGATTTAATAAAAAAAAAAAATTTTCTTATATTGTGAGAAATCCTTCAGGGGCTAAGCAGTAATTTTCTAGAAACTTGTAAGGTTTCCTTTAGAGTAACTTTGGATCATTTGTGATAGTTATATTATCTATAATAACAAAAGCGTAATATGCTAATTAGACTGGACAGCCAAACAGCCTTCTGGACGTCATTCCGGATGTCATTACGGACGTCCTTCCGGACGAAGCTTCAGTGGCGGGGGCGGAGGCAGAGGTGGTTAGGGGCGATCAGGCAGGCAGGCGAGAAGTTAGGGGCATCAGACAGACAAGCAGAGTGGTTAGGGGTGATGAGGCAGGCAGGCAGAGTGGTTGGGGGCAATCAGGCAGGCAGGCAGGCGAGTGGTTAGGAGCCAGCGGTCCCAGATTGCGAGAAGGTGCAGGCCTGGCTGAGGGACCCCCCTCCCGTGCACAAATTTTATGCACTGGGCCCCTAGTTCCTATATAATTATTTACACAGATTACCTATATGTATGCACAAGAAACAAAAAGATTCTGCGTGAGAAAGTTGCTAATTGATGCTTTAAATGTATTGTACTCATTACTAATTTCTTTTCATTTTAGCCCATGACTAGATAATTATATCTTTTGAGGAGAGTTAAAAATTAATGCAAGATTTAAGAATTTGGGAAGGATGCATAGGAAACTAAAGAGTATTGAATCTAAGTGGAGTAAAACTACGGGATTTTTTTTAAGTAAAGGGACTTTTAATTTTTGCTTTTTATCCTTTGAATAGCTTGAGATTTTTACAATGAGTATGTTTTACTATTATAATGAAATCAATTAAAAAATGCTGCTGGTGTGCTATTGAACTATTCCAGAAGAGAGAAATTTCATATGCATGTAGCCCTTAGTGGCCTGTAAGAATCCAAGAATGATTATATTTTAATTTTAGTAGTTGCCATTTGGGTCAGGTTCTCAGAAATCTGATTGTAAATAAGGGAAATTTCCTTCATAAAGATACACATAGATTTCCCATCAAATGACTTCTGTCCCATTCCCATTTTTACATAGAACTGGTAATGAAATTTTCAGAGGCTGTCACTTAATATAAGCAATGTTATTGTTTAATAGTTATAACTTTTATGGTGTCCTGCTGTAGGGAGGAAACAATAATTTTCCCTCTACCCTTCTGAGTTCTTAGCTGAGACCCCCTCAAATAAAAGACAGTTTAATAAGAGAAAATAAAAAACAAGTTTATTAACATGCACAATTCATGTATGCCTGGGAGATACCTAGAAAAAAATGAGTTGCTCAAAGAGGTGGTTTAGAATTCAGGCTTAAATGTTGTCTTAATAGGGAAAGGGATGAGGGAGTACAGGTCTCTTAAAGGAGAATAAATGATTTTTAGCAAAGATTAATGGACCTTTAGAAGATAGATGGGAGGAATGGTAGTTTGTGACAAAGTTTGTCTGGGTGAAGTATGGACTGACTTCCAGTCTTCGCTCCTGTGATGAGAGTTTATTTTCCCTGATTGATTAAATTCCCTAATTTATGACAATTGAATTCCTTTTGAAGGACCTGTCTTTAGGAAGATAAGGGAAGTTCAGATAAAGCCTCTCTCTGCATTTGCTGTTTTTCAAGTGCTACACCTTAAAATAATCAATATGCCAAAGCAGCTTATTTTGGGGTGGCAAATTGTGCTACCCTCCACTGCCTTTCAGAATAATCATACTTACACCACAATTAGTTGACTTAATATCCTGTACTAGGGGCTACCTTCAAAGATCAACAAAATCTTGAGAAGAGCTAACTTGTGGCTCTCTAGTAAACAAACCCTTATATCCTAAGAATTTTTTACCCTTTTGTACTTCATGGTAGTTTTTACCTAGATCCAGGAATCAGAGTTTAACCTAAATACAACACAGAGCATTTTCAATGGTATTTGAAGGAGTTGGTCAATATCCCTAGACTGATTAACCTGATAAACCAATGCATAAACATAAAAGGCAATAGCAAAAACATTAAAAATAAACCTAGTTCAAAAAAATCTTGCCAATATGTAAGGAAGAATTCCAAAATAATTTGCTATTGAATTGGGTTTTTAAAAACACACATGACTCTTCAATTACTATTCCAATGTCTAATCTCCAAATTTAGAAACCCATGAGTATTGAAGCTAAGTTCACATTCATAAATAAAATCTCCAGAGCAGAAGATTAAAAGCATTAATGAAGATCACTTTACTACCAGGTCAATGCAATCACTGGGTGGATTCCAGGACCCACCGAGTCATCTGCAGATGTCATGTTGGTCTGTAATCCTCATGAAAGCCTGCATTGCTGTTCTCACCTTGGTATTCACATGGCCACACCTGGTATTCACAGTAGCACAATGTGTTCTCCATGGAGTGCTTTTTTTTTTCCAGCTTTAAATGTGGTACAGGAAAATGCTGCATCTCTGACTTTGTCTTTGGGACATTGTCACAGTATTAAATATAATGGCATGTCATTTTGTGACACCAGACAATCTATTCAAAACTTTACGAAAAAACAAGCATCTCTCAATCAAGAGACATGATCATTTCTGTGAAAGTGTTTTATATCATGTTTATTTCTTTCTTTCACTAATGCTACATTTCAGAAGTCCTTCTATGTATGAAATCTTTTCATGTATATTTCTTTACTTAGAAAATAAGTGAAAAAATGTACTTGAAAATAAGTCATATTGAAAACAGTATAAAGCCTATATTTCATAATTGAGTGAAAGAGTAGTAAAAGTTATATATATATATTTTGGTGCTGATATTAAAAATATGGATATTCATATGCATGATCATTATCTTTTCTTACATGGGCTTTATATCTGAATGGTTTCCAAAATTAGTAGGGGCAAAGTAGAATTTAAATTGAAGTTATGAGTTATGGCCTTGAATTAATATAAATGAAATTTCTTCATTGCAAACCTCAACCACCATCTCTAAATTTAATCCTTTTCCTGACTGCTTCTCAAGGCTGCTATTATCTTGAACCTATTTTATTTTCTTTCAGACCTTTTTATTCCCTCTTCAGAGCTCATATTTAGAGTCCCAAAAATCCTTAAAAAGAAGTCAGCTTGTGGTAAATTTTCACCAAGATTGTTACCTATATTTAGATTTTACCTGGAAGTTATTTTTCTTTGAATCAATAAGATAAAATATTTTTCAGTATGCTGCACATTTGCCATTAAAAAGTATTTTCTTTGGAAGAAATAAAACTTGAAATTTACAATGTAACAATTTTCTTCCTCCTAAACAAAACAAGAATAATTACTTGCTGAATTGTAGATTCAATTTCTAATATAAAACCTATATAATTCTATTAAAATTTTTAAATGATCTCATTTGAAAAAAGATTGTACGTAGATTTTTTTCTTCATTGTTATTTGCTTTTGTAAGTTTTAATAATTAAGTATAAAATTTTGATAAAGTATGTCAGGAAAGAGGTTTTTAAATCATAGCTTTTTCCCAGAAAATACACATACATGCTCCCCAATAATGAATATCTAGGGAAAAAAATGATTTGAACCCTTTTGTTATAAACAAGCAATTTGTAAGGAATTTCCTACCAAGAAAGTTTCCTCTTTTTCATTTCTCCACATTTTTCACATCTTCCAGAAACAAATATCGTTAGGTAGTGTCAGCATAGTCAAGAGACTAAGGAGAGGCATAACATAAAGAAACCAAATCATCCAAATGTGGTCTTTAGAAAGCATAATGTAAACAAATAAACATTTTATAAAAATATATGGTGTCCCCTCAAAAATGTATACACATTTTTTTCTGATAACTCAATTGATGTTTCTTTATTTTCAAATTTAATCAATTAGAACTAATAATTATTCAAAGTGTGTACACATTTTTTGGGACACCCTATCTATACATATATATTTAAAAGGTAGTCTGATGCACGTAAATACTAATGAAATATGGCCTATCCCATAGAGAAAATGCTTTGACCCACTAGTTCATACTCAGAATGGCATAGCCAATTGTATAATATGCATAGCAACTGTGGATAATAAACTCTGGTTGCTTAGCCATAATGATAATATCTCATTGTTGAGTAGTACTTTTACAGTTTAAATATAGTTCTTTCATATCTCCAATAACATTATAAAATAGTTGCAATCTCTTTTGGCAAATGAGAACACAGATGCTGGCAGATTGCAAATGTTCTATGGGGTTACTCACCAAGCAAATGCAGGCCATGCCTGAATCTCAAGGTTGTCTAAATTAAAAACGTTGGCTCTTTCCTCCAACTCATGCTGTCTCAATCTTGCAATGAAGAGTCCAGAGTCCACTAGTAATGATTTGGCAGTTAAATTCTTGGCAGGGACTCTGGCTCCTGAGGTGTGCATTTTCAGCCTGTTATCTTTCTCTTCTCAGCCACAGCTTGGTTTGGTCTGCTTTTGCATTGCCCCATAGGCAGCAGTAGGGCATTTAGTCCTGCCTTTCCTGGAAGACCTGAGTGAAAGGTGAGCCATGAAGTCCACTCAAGGTTTCAGTTCCTGGATTTATCTCCAGGGAAAGAAAATGACCCATGTGACACAGGGCTTCTTCAAATCTGTACTGTACAGACTGTAGTGACTCAGAATTCTAGTCTACTTCCAACCCTTGTTCTGTGCCTTGGAGGAATTCCTTCAGCATTGCTTTTTAATGTTCCCTGAGGAAGAGTACAGCTAGTTCTGGAAGTGGAAGGCTGAGGGTTGAAGGATGAAGACCCTTTCTGTGAGAGGCAGTGTAGTGCAGCAGCTAGGAGCTGACGGTGGACTCTGGGTTCTATCTTTGGCTCTGTGGCTTTCTATCCCTGTGACTTTGACATTACAAGTCTCAGTTTCCCCATTTCTAAAATGGAAATGATGATGATGATGGTGATAATAATACCTATCTGACAATGGCCTTACGAGATAGGCATCTGTGAAGTGATTACAGTGGTGCCAGCAGTTGCAGTGGATACAATGGGTACAGAAGTGCTACATAAATGTTGGCTATCGTTTGGCATTGAAGAACTTTTTCTGCATTTGAAAAAAATAGTGGCACAGCATATTTGAAAAAATATTGAATTTATTGGGGTGACTTTTTAAAATTTTTTTTTATTAAATCTTTATTGTTCAGATTACATTTGTTCCTCTTTTTTCCCCCCCATACCTCCCCCCCTCCCAGTTCCTGCCCCACCCTCCGCCCTCACTCCCCACCCACTGTCCTCATCCATAGGTGCACGATTTTTGTCCAGTCTCTTCCCGCATCTCCCATTTCCCTCCCCCCCCCCAAGAATAGTCAGTCCATTCCCTTTCTATGTCCCTGATTCATTATAATCACCAGTTCATTCTGTAAATCAGATTATTTATTCACTTGATTCTTAGATTCACTTGTTGATAGATGCATGTTTGTTGTTCACAATTTGTATCTTTACCTTTTTCTTCTTCCTCTTCTTAAAGGATACCTTTCAGCATTTCGTATAATACTGGTTTAGTGGTGATGAACTCCTTTAGCTTTTCCTTATCTGTGAAGCTCTTTATCTGACCTTCAATTCTGAATGATAGCTTTGCTGGATAAAGTAATCTTGGTTGTAGGTTCTTGGTATTCATCCCTTTGAATATTTCTTGCCATTCCCTTCTGGCCTGCAAAGTTTCTGTTGAGAAATCAGCTGACAGTCGTATGGGTATTCCCTTGTAGGTAATTGAGACTCTTTCTCTTGCTGCTTTTAAGATTCTCTCTTTGTCTTTTGCTCTTGGCATTTTAATTATGATGTGTCTTGGTGTGGTCCTCTTTGGATTCCTTTTGTTTGGGGTTCTCTGCGCTTCTTGGACCTGTAAGTCCATTTCTTTCACCAGGTGGGGGAAGTTTTCTGCCATTATTTCTTCAAATAGGTTTTCAATATCTTGCTGTCTCTCATCTTCTGGCACCCCTATTATTCTGATGTTTGTACGCTTGAAGCTGTCCCAGAGGCTCCTTACACTATCTTCGTATTTTCGGATTCTTTTTTCATTTTGCTTTTCCGGTTGGGTGTTTTTTGCTTCTTCGCATTTCAAATCTTTGACTTGATTCTTGCGCTCCTCTGGTCTGCTATTGGGTGTCTGTATAATATTCTTTATTTCAGTCCGTGTATGCTTAATTTCTAGTTGGTTCTTTATCATAGCATCGAGGGTCTCATTAGTTTTCGTGAGTCTCTCCTCAAGTTTATTGGCAGCTTCTAGCACATTTTTGCAAGCCCTCAAAATTGCGATTTTTAGCTCTATATCCTCCATTTCTGTCATGTTTTTTTGTCTCCGCATTTTTTATGCTTTCTTGGTGCACCCCCTTGTGGTCTTTGTGCGCAGT
The DNA here is from genome assembly GCF_000412655.1 of Myotis brandtii. Classification (NCBI taxonomy): domain Eukaryota; kingdom Metazoa; phylum Chordata; class Mammalia; order Chiroptera; family Vespertilionidae; genus Myotis; species Myotis brandtii. Next base: position 520,681 of record NW_005371516.1, read on the forward strand.
CTTGTTCTAGTTAAGCCTTGATTGTTGTAGTTAATACTAGAGGGATTTGACCACCAGGCCGACTGGCTGTGAGAATCAGCTGTGTCTGCTGCAGTGGGAAAACTTCTGTCCTCTGGAGAGGTGCTAATCTAGCCTTTGCCTGAGGCTATCCGGCAAATGGCTCTGCGCAGGGCTTGGGTGGGGCGGGATCAACAGGGCGGGCGGAGGGAGCGGTTATGGCTGCTCTCAGTCCCGTTCCCTGAAGCTCTGCTTCTCGGAACCCCAGCATCTGCTGCAAACCTCGGAGAGAAAGCTGCCCTCACGTTCCAACTGATGCCAGACAATCCCGCTTCTCCCGTTTGAGTCTGAGTCCCTAGAGACTCGCCCGGATCTGGAGCTCAGAGTCTGAGACTCCCTCCTGATTGAAAACGACAATCGCGCCCTCAGCCACCAGCCCGCTTTGCGCGCGCACCTCCACACCTGAGTATTTTCCACACTGCGCCTCCTCTGAGCCTCGGTATGCTGTTGTCTTTCCTTCTAGTTGAAGAGTCTCTCCTCAGCCAGCCTTCCTGTGGTTCTGGGTGATGTCCGTTCCGTCTTTTAGTTGTATTTTTGAAGTGGTTGTTTGCGGCAGCAGTCTCCGGTGTTTACCTATGCCGCCATCTTGCCAAGTCTCTGGGGGGTGACTTTTTAAGTATACAATTCTATAATACATTATATATGTACTAGAGGCCCGGTGCACAAATTCGTGCATGGTGGGGTCCCTCAGGGTGGCCTGTGGGGATCAGGCCCCAGCTCGCACCCCCGGCTTGCAGCCCCAGCTCACACCCCCAGCCTTGCAGCCCTGCAGCCCCACATGACACCCTGCTTTGGCCTGGTGCCACTCCATCACCTGCTCCACCATCCCGCCTGTGGGGTGATCGATTGGGGCTGCCCCTGCAGCCACTGCTGGTCGCCATCTGTGGGGTGATTGGGTCCCTGCTCACACCCACCTTGGCCTGGCGCCGCCCGCTCACCTGCTCCACCATCCCACCGCAGTCCCACTCTGTTTGGGGCCTATTGGGGCCGGCAGCGCCTCCATTGCCACCCACTGCCAGAGCCGCATCGCCTACACTCACCATGTTCCGCCCCGCCCCCTGGTGGTCAGCGCACATCATAATGAGTGGTCGAACTCCCGGTTGAACTCCTGAACTCCTGGTTGAATTCCTGGTTGAACAATTTGCATATTAGGCTTTTATTATATAGGATTGTATTGTGTGTTCACTACCCACAAGTCCCCTTCTGTCACCATTTAGCTTCACTTTACATGCTTCTACCTGCCCCCCCCCCCATACTGTTGTCTGTGCTGTGAGGTGTTTTTTTTTTCTTTTCTTAATCCTTCACTTTTTTCCTCCAGACTCCCTTCTACTCTGACAGCCATCAGTATCTGAGTTTATTTCTTTTTTTTTTAAAATATATTTTATTGATTTTTTACAGAGGAGGGGAGAGGGATAGTTAGAAACATCGATCAGCTGCCTTCTGCACATTCCCTACTGGGGATGTGCCCGCAACCAAGGTATATGCCCTTGACCGGAATCGAACCTGGGACCCTTCAGTCCACAGGCTGACGCTCTATCCACTGAGCCAAACTGGTTAGGGCTGTCTGAGTTATTTCTATTTTGTTTGTTTATTTTATCATTAGATATGAGTGAAATCATATGGTATTTGCCTTTCTCTGCCTGGCTTACTTAATTTAACATAATACTCTCTAGGTCCATTCATGCTGTCGTAAAAGGTAAGATTTCCTTTATTTTTTATTTTTTATGTCTGGGTAGTATTTTATTGTATAGATGTACCACAGCTTTTTTATTCACTCATCTACTGTTGGGTACACTTAGCCTGCTTCCAAATCTTGGCTATTGTAAATAATGCTGCAATGAGTTTAGGGGTGCATATATTCTTTCAAATTAGTGTTTTGGGTTTCTTCCCAGAAGTGGGATCGCTGGATCATAAGAAAGCATATCTTTATGATGCCTAAAGATGATGTTCAAAAGTATAGCAAGAGCACATTTGTGTCAAATATACCCAGATCATTGCACTGGAATAGGATTACCATGTGTAAATCAGAACCAAGTACATGTACATAATCAGTGCATAGATCTAGGGATACTATTTGCTGTGGCTGAACTAGTGAAAAGGAAGTGTTGGGTAAATGATTTACAGATAGTTTGTTAAAGGAAAACCTCTCTAGTTCAATAAATCAGTCCACTAGCAAGTATGTATTGGTTTATGACTTCCAAAAAATTGATAATTTTTCATGCTAAACTCACATGCCTGAAGAATCAAGCAGGGAAACTGCTTATGGCAGTCTACAAACTTCTTATTTAAAAGTTAAAATGAAGAGCCCTAAAGCTGGTTTGGCTCAATGGATAGAGCGTCGGAAGGGTCCCGGGTTCAATCCGGTCAAGGGCACCTACGTCTGTTGTAGGTTCCTCCCTGGCCCGGGCCCTGGTCAGGGCTCATGCAGGAGGCAACCAATCAATGTGTTTCTCTTACATGGATATTTCTCTCTGTTTTTTCCTCTCTCTTTCACTCTCTTGAAAAAAACCAATGGAAAAATATCCTTGGGTGAAGATAAAAAAAAAAAAAAGTTGAAATGAAGGGGCGGAGCTATAAAGAATTACATATTTTAAAGGAGCTTCTAAGCCTGTATCTTTCTGTTTACTCAGCCATCTGAGTCACGTGAGAGGCAGCACATTATGGTCAATTTGCTGCCTGTGAAGGGCCATGGGTTGGCTTCAGCCCTCTCCGAGTTTGAATCCAGCTCTGCCACTTGCAAGATGTGTCAGTTTAGACATTTTAATCTTCCCTACACTCAGCAAAAATGGTCATGAGAGTAATAATACTTACCCCATAGAATTGTTTAATCTATGTGAAGTGTCTAGATCTATTAACAATATAATTTAACTCTTTTAAATGAATAGTTTAATCTCCCACTCTTGATGTTATTTCTCTGGGGTTCCCAAGACAGAAACCTGGGGATCATCTTCTATTTATTTTTCTCTCTTAAATCACTCCTAACACACATTCAGTTGTTTAGCTAGGGTCTTACCAATGGTAATCTCCCTGATCCATCTTATAGTTAACCTGTCATTTCTGCTTCCATTTTTTCTTGATGGGGTTTTTTAATAATCTCTTACTTTATCTCCTACTCAATAAGTGTATATTGTAAGTATTTTAACTAACTACTTATGGGTGCAAGGGTGGTGTTTGTTTATTTTTTTATGTTTGTAACCTAATGCCATCTCAGTGCCTTACACACCATAGATACTAAATACACATGAGCACGCGCGCACACACAAACACACACACACACACACACACACACACACACACACTTTTTTTTATTGCAGTTTCATAATTTTATTTGACAATCAGTGATTAATTTCCATCCATATTAACAGTTTGTAGGTGTTTTAAAGTGGTGACAGCTACGTAGGTAACCAATGTATGGAACTTGTTTGGTGAATCTTCATTTCCATTATGTTTTCTGGACAACCACACCTGGATACTGTATGGGACATTCCTTATTCCTTTGGCCCAGACAGCTTTGTTGGGCCTGTTGTCAATGCACACATCCGGAGTTCCCATCTCCTTCAGGGCAAATTTCCAGATCTCTTTGAGTGCCCGAGGGGCACGCTTCTTGAAACCCACTCCATGGATGTGCTTGTGAATGTTGATGGTGTATTCTCTGCTCACTACCTCGTTGATGGCAGAATGGCCCTTCTTTTTGCTGCCCTTGTTTGTGGGAGCCTTTCTACCAAGCCCAGGTTGGAAAGGAACACACACACACGTGCACACACACACACACACGTGCACACACACACACTTTTAAAAAAATTAACAAAATAGTTGAATTACACTCAGTGTCACTGAAATTACTCTTCAAAATGTAGAATGGATCATGTTATTCTCTGCTTACAACCTTTTGGTGATTTTCCTTTTGTATTAATTGGGATTCTCAGAGAAATAGTGACACAAAATTAACATTGACATCATTGCTCAGAAAGTAATATCAAACTCTTGGCATGGAATTTAAGACCTTTCATGATTTGGTCTCTGTCTAGCTCTTCAACTGCATTGCCCACCATCCTAAAGCACTCACAGTGCCACTCATGAGTCGTGTAACATTACCCTTCTGAGCTGTGACACCTGCTGCTTCCTCCACACCGAACTCCCTGTCACCTTGCTACATGCTTTTACTCTTCAAAACTTTTAAAAAACATTTTTCCTTTTCTGAAGGCTTTCACTGTGTTTCTCATTCTGTCTCACTTGGAAGATTTGGGCCCTGCTAGCTTGTGCCTCTGCTGTTCCACGTGCATATGGAACTGATAGCACGAGTGTAATGATTGTTTCGTGGTTTCTTCTAGGACTTTTCTGTTTTAGTCATCATTTTTTTGTTGTTAATCCTCTCCTGAGGATATTTTTTCCATTGACTTTTTTGAGAGAGTGCAAGGGACGGAGAGAGACAGAGAGAGAAAAATTGATGTAAGAGAGACACATCGATTGATTGCCTCCCACATGTGCCCCAACCAGGGCCAGGAATTGAGCTTGGGATTGAGCCTGCAACTGAAGTATGTGCCCTTGACTGGAGTTGAACCCAAGATACTTTAGTCCATGGGCTGACGCTCTAGCAGCCACTGAGCTGAGCCGGCCAGGGCTTTTTTGGCCACCTTTTTATTTGCATCTCTACTAGAAAGACAAGTTCTTAAGCAGGTGCCTAGTTAATGTTGTTGAATTTCTTCATGGGGAAAATAATTAGTGTGTTGATGATTTTTTAAAAATAGCACCCCCATTTTCCTTATTCTTATTATTCTGCTTTTCTCTTTTCAGAATCCAGATCACATTTTGAATTATTGATGTTACAAGGTACTGTCTATCCCAAACTTCAGAGAGTTGAAATTCTCAGCAATAGAATTTCCAGAAACTTCTATTATATCACAGACATCACCTCTGAGGGTTAACATACTAGTATAGGCTGGTCTAGGGAAGGGAATGAAATCTCAAGGGAGTAAGAAAGAGCCTTAAGAAAGAAACGGGTCATGAATAATAAAATTGTCATTTTCACAAGCTTTTTTGACCCATGTTCTAGCAGTGTGACTTTTAAGTTTTCAATGCACATATAAATAAAAACATGAATTTATGAAAGAACCACAGACTCAACTACCCATGATAATGATAAATAACCTCTGAAGAGCAGGAGGGTACAGATAAATTTTCTCAGTCTAGTAACATGGAAATCATTTACATATGCTATTCAATTATTTACTGAAAGATATATACTGAGAATTGAAGCCATCAATTCAAATATATTTAAAATGTAACATAGATGAACCTGGTAAGATGAATAAATTGGTTAATCATTTCATGCTTCATTTTTATAATTTTTGTGCTTTTTCAATTCTTATACATTTTTCTTTTTGTATTTTAGCTAATGTATAATTGGTGCTGGCTTTCTATTCTCTCTAAAAAATGTGTAACTATGAAAATAATGTTTAAAGTCCCATTCTACTTAGAGATTAAAAGCTTATGCTAGTTATTCAGAGCTTATACTTAGGTGAATGCTGAAAATATTTCTGTAGCTAGTATGGCTCTCTAAAATGAAGATCCCCTCTATCCCTTGCATTATAGAATAGGCTGGAAAGGCATGATAACAAATATGTTTCATTTATTTGCTTTTCATGATAATTGAAACCAGGAACTGGGAAATAATTCCTGCATTATATTCTGCGCTGCTGTGGCACCAATTCAGACATTTCTCAGATATTCACACTGCAGATGAATTAATATTAAAAGGAAGAGGTGACCCATTTCTTTTGCCAAGTTTCAGCTTCAGGAGGCATTAGAAAATCAAAGAGAATTTTCCTCCCCTGAGCTGTCTACTCCTAAGGTGATCTTTGGTAAATCAAGCTAAGCCAGTGTGCTTTCTTAGAGGGCGCTTTGTTGTTATGGGGAAAGCAGTCCCATTCCTCACACTCTGGAGGCTAGCACTGACTTGAAAAGGGCAGCGTGTGTATTCTTTAACACAGAACTTCATGGTGCTTGGAGTCAGATGACCAGGTTCAAATTCAGCGCAAGTTATCTAACCATTCTAGGATTTCATTTCTTTAGCTTGAAAATCCAAATGTTTAATATTACCAGTTCCTTGCATTGTTGTGAGCTTTGATAATCCACGTACCCTTGAACTAAGTATACAACAAATATTATCTATTTTTTTAAAATATATTTTTATTGATTTCAGAGAGGAAGGGAAAGAAGAGAGAGATAGAAACATCATTGTTGAGACAGAATCATTGATCAGCTGCCTCCTGCATGTCCACACTGGGGATCAAGCCTACAACCCAGGCATGTGCCTTGACAGGGAATCGAATCGTGACCTCCTGGTTCATAGGTTCACGCTCAACCACTGAGCCATGCCAGCCGGGCCAAATATTATCTACTTTTATGATTCCCTCCCCTCCTGTTTGGTTTTCTGTTTTGTTGTTTGTTTGTTTTTATTAACAAGCATTTTTGGAGAAAAGTCAGAGCCTGATTTTAAAATTTGGCAATCTTGGCAGTTTTATGAGTTATGTTTTTATTGCAAAGATACAAATTTTGCTAGTTGGTTTT
>NW_005371516.1:527423-567048 GCF_000412655.1 Myotis brandtii
TTGATATATATATATATATATATATATATTTAACTTTTAGTTTATGTGTATAATGTCACTTTCCCATCCTCCTCCCCCTGATCTCCACCAACTCCTCACATTTAACATTTTTGGCTAGGAGATATAAGAAGTTAGAGGCTGGGGGTGGTTTTTCTTCAATATTTCTCTCTATTTCTAAAATTTGTCTTTTCTCTCAGTTATATTTTGCTCCAGGTTCACACGTATGCAGGGAACTGATGACGAGGCAGTGCCATTTGATGCTGAGCTTCAGACTGGTGTGTTTATCAGTGGAGAGTCTGGCCGCCAGACCTAGATAAACACATGCTTATCAACAACCAACACCATATGGCAGGAAACAGCCTCTGACTTGGGCAGTGGCATCCAGGATCGGCCCTCCTGGTGTCTGCATGGGGCCCAGCTGCCAGAGTGAAGTACAAATTAATTGCTTCTCTTCTTTTTGCTCCCCTGGAAGGTACTACTATATATACCCCAAAGCCTTTGTTCTGGCCATCATACTATTTTTACCAACCATTCTATGCCAGTGCTATCCCTTCTATGACAAGCAACTTCTAGTTATTTCATCCATTAACCAACTAATTACCATAAATAATTTATTAAGGTACCAAATTTAATCAACTTGGATTTGCAGAGGGATAGCTCAAGAGAATTATTCAGAATTATTTATTTTCCAAAGTATACAAATGTAATACTTAAAAAGTTTTAGATATTTCTGATGTATTAAAAAATAATGCTCATTTAGACAACAACACACCAAGTGATGATAATGAAGTTAACTTATAAAAGCAGTGGATCTTTGGTTCAGAGATATGTTTAGAGTGGCAATAAGAATTTGAAGTACTATTAAAATATGAGTCAAAGTCAATTGCTTGCTTCTTTTTCTTGGTCAATCGAATTGTCAACGAACATTCTTGAGCTATTTTCTCATGAGAACTGTTCCTCCTTTGAAGGCCATGTGCTTTCAAATATTTTTCCTCCAGGTGTTTTGCCATCTTCCTGCAGGAATCAAGGTTTTGATGAATAAGGCTGATGTTTTCATACACTTTGGGAAGGTTGTCCTCTATTTCTAAGTGGTAAATTCCCTTCTCCCTTGAAGTTGCATTTCATGTTCTGGATATGGATCAGGATGTCTGTGGAGTCTTACCTGAAGCCTTTGAACTTCACTGTGAAATTTTAAATCTTCACATTACTCTGGTTGGAGGTTTTAAAATTCACACTATAAATAATTTGTGCATGTAGTTTTCTTCATGTAATTAAAAATATTCCTTGTTTTTCTCTTTTGAGTTTAAGGTAACATTTAAGTTAATATAATCGATGAGTTTCTCAAATCAACATCTGACCGGTAATATTGGTCTCCATTTTCTGCTTCACTCTTGTTTCTATTTCCTGTTGCTACAGTCATGTAATGTTTTATAAAGAGAGCAGGTAAGTTTATCAGCTTCAGTCCAGATGCAGTCATGGGTTTTAATGGACTCTCTATCCTGTTTTCTTGTGTGTTGAAAGGTTCAAGCATTTCTTTCTGTTCTTTCAGCTCTGCCACTCCTTTTTAATATGTCTTTATTGATTTTTTTAGAGGGGAAGGGAGAGGGAGAGAGAGATAGAAACATAGATGAGAGAGAAACATTGGTTGACTTCATCCTGCACACCTTCTACTGGGGATTGAGCCTGAAACCTGGGCATGTGCCCTGACCAGGAATCAAATTGGCAATCTCTTGATGCATGGGACAACGCTCAACCAACCGAGTCACACCAGCTGAGCCACACCAGCTGCCACTCTTTCATACCATTTAGCAATTTACTGTGTTAAGCAGGTTTAGGCTTTCCTGAAGCTGAACATTTTCTTCAAAACCTTTAACTATTTCTCTCTGATGCTGTTCTACATTCTTCTAAGATCCTTTCAGGTTATTTTTACCTTCAATCACTTGGGACTAGAGAGGTTTTTATGTCTCTTTGATGACTATTTTTGTCCTTTAAGTTGAGGCACCTTAACTCCATGAAGTAAAATTTTAGGAGACTGACTTTTCTGTTATTAGTTGAGAGATAACCGACTGTATCCCCCACGGGAGAGGCGGACCTGTTCATATCTCAATCTGAGTGCTGCCAAGCACAGAGTTTGTAACGTCAGAAGACTCACCGCCACTGCAGGTGACTGGAGGGCAACAAAGGCTTCTGTAATGAGTCTAATCGTCTCACTGGTTTTATGATACTTTTCAACTCTAGTAGAAAATCTTTGCTGGCTTATTTTCCCTCAAAGGGAGGAGACAGAGGAAAGCTAGGTAGTCAGGAATTGGGACCATGGGGGGGAAGGAAATAAAACCGGGGCACCCAGCTAGGGGGAGTTAGTAAGGCACCCCAACTGGGCAGCGAAGGGAGGGCATGGGTGAGAAACATGACATGACCTTTAAAACATACCAACTTTGCTAAGACAGACAATGTGCAGATAACCAATCACAAGGCAGTAAGGCATATAAATCAATCCCAAGGATGTTGCTAAGGCAGAATTCTTTGAAAAGACCAATTAGGAGCTCGCAAGGCTGTCTCAACACCCTAAATTAAAAGGTGCACTCTTCTCCCCCACCAGCAGTGGCAGAAAGCACATCCCAGCGCCAATGTGGCTTATGGCCATATGGGACTCTATACATGGACTAATACACTTTAATTCCCATGGATGCTCTCAATAAACTTTGGTTCCAATAACCATTTTTGTCTGCAACTTCATTCTTTGATTTTGCAAGACTACGAACTCTGACTCAACACCCCACATTTCGGTTTCAAAAGCACACCAGCATTTTTACTATCCAAACAATCGAAGCAGTACACATCAGAATTCCCAAGGGAAGTTGAAATAGACTTGAGCCTTGTGTCCATAATTCAGATCACAACATCATTGCATAGCTGCCACAGGATTAACTGAAAAACTTTTTTTGTGTGTGTGGCCATGAGGCGGCCTTCCCTGGCTCCAGTGGGCACTGCAGCTCTGCTTCTGACCAGTGACTACAACAGCCTTCTCAACCGCCAATTTCTGACAACCAGGATAGACTGCTAGTGGGCTACGAGAGGGCTCCATGTTAAAAAAGTATTGCTTTTTAAATTTGCTCTGAGACTGCACACATAGGAAGAATTCTTATTTGTACAGTGCACTGGGGGAAAGACCTGGCTGGGTAAGTTACCTCCTTTCTCTGGGAGCAGGGTTTCTGTGCCCGTCTCAGAAATGCTCCCTTTCTCTCATATGCCGCCCTTAGGAAATGACATAATAAAAGGTGTAAGCATTTGACATTCAATTCTCTAATGGATCCTGTCTCCTTCCTTTGTCTGATTAATTTCTCTGCCATTCAATTGGAAAAATTCTCACAGAGGGATTAGAGTTCTTTTCTGTCTCTCGGCCTGTGTGTGTGTGTGTGTGTGTGTGTGTGTGTGTGACTTACCTTTAAAGTAATGGATATTTGAGGTAGTTCATCTCTATTTTTCTTTAATTTTTATCTCATTAACAACAGCAGAGTAAGGTTACTTTTCATATTCTCACTAAGGAAGGGAGGTACTTTGAAAATAGTTTTGAATAATAAAAAGTATTGAGTGTACTTTGGAGCATGGGCAGCTATATAGGTTTCAGAGAAGTGAGGCCGTGGACAAGATGAACACTGCTTCCCTCCCAAAGTGTTTGCCTTAGGTACTTGTGTTGTGTTCATGATACTCAGGTATATACTATTAGAATACTTTTCAAAGTGATTGCTTTATTAAATCCAATTTTTCAAGAGAGTTATGTGGTACAAGTAATTTAATCCAATTTGCTATAGAATTCCAAAAGTTTCAAAGTAATCCTTCTCAATTAAATCCATTTATTGATTCAGATCATACTTAATTTGCCTTAGTAGCGAATAAAGTAACTGCCACTTAAAATACATTTTTTTTTCAAGAATGCTTTATCAGTGAGAAACTCTGAAACTCATTTTAAGAAACTCTTATTTAAGTAAACTAGAGGCCCGGTGCATGAATTCATGCTCGGGTGGGGTCTCTCGGGGTAGCCTGCTGGGATTGAGCCCCAGCTCATGCCCCCAGGCTCGCACTCCCAGCCTCGCCGCCCCGCAGCTCCACCTGGCACCCTGCCTTGGCCTGGTGCTGCCTCCTCACCTGCTCCACCATCCCGCCTGCAGAGTGATCAATCAGGGCCGGGCCTCCCGTGCAGCTCCCTCAGCGCCTGGGAGCTGGTGGCGGTGGTGGCCCCACCCCCCCACTTCCACCGCCGCTGGTCGCTGTCTGTGGGGTGATCGGTGGGATGATCAGGCCCCCACTCGCACCCGCCTTGGCCTGGTACCACCTGCTCACCTGCTCCACCAGCCTCCACTGCCGCCTGCTGCCAGTGCTGTGTCACCAACGCCCGCCATGTTTTGCCCCGCCCCCTGGTGGTCAGCCACATTATAGTGAGCGGTCAAACTCCCAGTCGAACCACTGCTTGAGGGGTCAATTTGCATATTAGGCTTTTATTATAAAGGATTCATTTGGAGGATTTACAGGAAAGCAAATATATATTATGTATAGGGGATCATATACTGAACATAATGTAGAGTGAAATTGAAAAGTGGTAGCTACAATAAGGTTTGGGTTAATGTGAGGATCTCAGGAGCTTGGGAAAGATCAGACTAATAGGGAATATATGCATGTACTTGGAGGGAATGAGTGCAAAGGTCTGTACAGGTAGGTGATTGACATCTTGTGAGCATTGTATTATGGCTGAGAGTGAGAGAGAAGGTGAAGTCTGTGGACTTGTAAAATTCTCAGTACACATGTTCTACATGCCTTTTTTCTAAGGTTACAGAGAGTGTAAATATTAACGATGAATCCTTAAAAACATAAGAAGAAATGGGGGAACAGTAAAAGAATACAGCTACTTATTATTCAGCAGAAATACTGCCTTTATGCAGATATTTAAATCAGTTATTTTGAATAAAAAATTCTCAAATTTAAGTATGGGCTTGGTAACAGGGAAATATACTGGGCATTATGTTCAATCGTAAAACTCAGTGTTCCCCAAGAAACTCTTTTGTGCTGTATATACATATTAAAAACCAGATGGAAAATCCTGTCCATTTTTCATTGTCCGCAGGGTGCTGGTGTTTTATCACTTGCCAAGTCATGGCCACCTGTGGCTCTGCCTTCGCAGCTCTGTGTTTAATAGCCCAGTCGTCTGCTCACAGGAAGGGCCTCCTGAAGCCCAGCCTAAAAGCAAATCGTTCACATGACGAAGGTTCTGATAATAAGGATTTGCTGAATACATAATCTGATGTGTTTTGCTTTGAACAGACACACTATCCTGTGCTTTTGTTGGCATCACTGCCAAAGACGTTCACACACAAACAATTAGTAGCAAGTCGTTTGATTTTCCACACAGGAAACCCAGCACAGAACAGTCAGTCCTCTAAAGATGTACCTTCTCTTTTCCCATTGTTTCCATTCTGTTAAACCCCAGCCATTAATGCATTAATGGACTGATTACTAGGACATGGGACCCCCCCCCCCTGGTATAAAACAGTCATACTCCCAAGACTCTTCCCCAAATTAGGCCTTTCAGAATCACTTAAAATGCAAGATGGGCTTAGATGATTTAGTAAATAATCTGACCAGAGGGTGAAGAAGCAATAACTAGATAAGATGCATTGGCTAGCTCTTCTAAAAGATTCTAAATGTTGCCATATTTTCATCTATTTTTGATAGTCTGAAAACTTTCTTTTGTTCTCCCCCCCCCCACAGGGATTATTTTTTAATTCAATTTATTAGGATAACATTGGTTAATGTTATATAAATTTCAGGTGTACAACTTTATAATACAACATCTGTACACCCTATTTTTTGTATTATAACCCAAAGTCTAGTCTCATTCACCTTCTGTATCCTCTCCCTGTCCCCCTTCTCCTCTGGTAATCACCATTCTATTGTCTATATATATATATGAGGTTTTTTTGTTTGTTTTATTTGTTCATTTGTTAGTTTTTGTTTTACATACCACATATGAGTGAAATCATACAGTTCTTGTCCTTTTATATCTGACTTATTTCACTCTCAAATCTATTCATGTTGCAAATGGCACTGTTTCATTTTTTTATGGCTGAGTAGTATCCCATTTTCCACATGTACCACTTCTTCTTTATCCAAACATTGAAGGACATGGGTTGTTTCAATGTCTTGACCACTGTGAATAATGCTGCAGTAAACATAGTGATACATATATCCTTATGAATAAGTGTTTTCAATTTTTTTTTGGTGGATACCCAGAAGAGGGACTGCTGGGTCCTCTGGTAGCTTTATTCTTAATTTTTTGAGGAATCTCCATACAATTTTCCATAGTGGCTGTACCAATTCACATTCCTACCAGCAGTGTATGAGGGTTCCCTTTTCTCCACATCCTCACCAACACTTATTTATTGTCTTATTGAAAATAGTCATTCTAACAGGTGTGAGGTGATATCTCATGCTTTCTTTTTAAAAATGGTTTCTTCTGTTCTTTGAGTCCCTGTGCTAGATGTGGCCTGACCTATAACACGAAATCTACTCAGCCATTTAACTTTGGATCACTTAGGTCTCAGTTATACTCACCCGTAAAACAGAGGTTGTAGAATTGATCTGAGGACACTTTCGGTGGTTCTCACGCTGGTCTGCACATGAATTCACCCGGGGAGCTTTGGAAAATGCTCTTGCCCATGTCCTACCCCTGGAGATTCTAATTTTATGGTCTGGTCTGGTATCAAGCCCGAGTAATAGAGCATAAAAACTTGGCCGCACAGTAGAATCATCAGGGAGCTTTTAGAAATCAATGCCTACTCTGCAGCATTTCCTAAAACTTGCCAGGTGACTATGATGCGCTGCCAAGGTTGAGAGTCACTGCTCCAAAACAATATAATCTGTCATTTGAACAAAAATCAAGGACCTCTGTGGCTATGTTGGCTGCACAGTGTGCATGTAAGATCGCTCATGCCATCTAGCTGATTACATTTTTAAAACCTACGCCCGGGGATATGCTTATTGATTTTAGGGAGAGGGGAAAAGAGGGAGAATGAGAGGGAGAGAGATTGGCTGCCTCCCATACACTCCTGGACCAGGGGCTGAACCTGCAACCTCGGTATGTCCCCTGACTGGGAATCAAACCTGCCACCTTCCGGTGTATGGAGGATGCTGCTCCAAACAAGGTCATTCATCCATTTCCTCAGAAAACATTTACTGACTATTCAGTGAATGCTGTGTTTACTAAGTATTGATCATTACATTTAAAATGCTGCCACTTGAATTAAAAGATTTCTTAAAAATCACAAAATTAGAAAAACTGCAATATTTTATATTATGGGGGCAAAATTAAACTTCACTTCCAGACTAAGAAATTCATGAATATACTTCACTTAAAAACTAATATGTAACATGCATAGATGACAATTAAAAAAAATAGGTATAACCTTTGACATAGCAATTCTACTCCTAGCACTTTATTTTAAGGATAAGTACACAGAAATATTTATCCATCTTTTGAAAAGTAGCCCCAAACCCTACCGAACAGGTAATATAAATTACAGTACATCTACATTATGACATAATTTAATCATGATCTGAAATATGTAATTATTGATAGTAATATTTCCATGATAACATGGTCTGGATGAATGTGTATAAAAGAGATAACTGTTTTCCATTGCAGTAAGATTAGGAATGCTTTAAATTTGTAAGTCTTCTTTTACTTAAAGTTTTAAAAATGCTTCTGAGAACAAAAATCAGTTAAATGCTAAAGCCAGTTGTGTCCCATTAAGCATTTAGTTGGCACTTATTTATCTTTTGTTTTACCAATTCCTAAAAGGTCTACTAATTATTCCATAAAGTTTCTTGTAATGTTCAATCTGAGAGAGACACACATGGAAGGACAGGTATTGTGAATTTTTTTGGGGGGAGTCCAGAAAAATAGTGAGCTAGTTGGGATTTTAAGGAGTACTGAGAGAAAGAAAGTATTGAGAGAAAGTAAGGTAGGCAGAAGAATCCCTCCCGGTGAAGATGTCCACACACTAATTCCCAGAACCTGTGACTACGCTGTGTTACGAGGCAAAGGGCACGGAGGCTGCAACTGGGATTAATTCTGCCTTGAGAAGTGTAGCCGGGATGATCCAGGTGGGCCCAATGTAGTCACAAGCGTCCTTATGAGTAAACAGGGTCTTGGGAGAGTCAGAGTGAGACCGAGTGTGGAAGACTGCACTCGCTGGACTGACTTTGAAAATGGAGAAAGGGGACTGTAAGACGAAGAATGCAGGCAGCCGCTAGCAGCTGGGAGAGGAAAGAAACCAGCTTCTCCCCTAGTGACGCCAGAAAGGAACACCCCTCACCACACCCCGATTTGAGCTCAGTGAGACCCATCTTGGACTTCTGACCTTCAGAACTGTAAGTTCACCCATTCGCGTTGTTTTTGCTCATTCAGTTTGTGATAATTTGTCACAGCAGCAATAGGAAACAATATCTACTTATATGGTAGATATTGTAAAAACAACTACTCCCTGAAATATTCATACTTTGGCTGTGAGTAAACCCCCTTCTCATCCCTTTCTCCACTGTGCCGCCCCCCACGCCTCCCGTCAGATGAAACTTCTTGCTGCTGTCCATCCTGTTTGCTGCTAAGAACAGTGATAGGTGGTAGTGGGGAAACAAAATTTGATTTTCCTAAAAACCTTGGAGAGTTGTGGAAGAATGGCATGCATGTTATGAAGTGCTGATTTGGGAAAGAAAATAATGCAAGGGATTTGATTTTTAAAAACAAAATTTTTTTGTAATAGCTACGGAGTTATTCTATTTTATTAAATAAGGGGAAAAGAAAAATTGTAAATAATTATGTGAGTGAAAATGCAAAGTAATCTAGGCTAAGGAAGTTATTTTCATTATGGCTTAAGTACAAGATAAAAATCTATTTAATTGTATGAGGGCCTGGGGATTTTGCTTTATTGTGGTTCATTTGCTTGGTTGGTTTTTCAATTCTTGAATGATCAGGAGAGTTAGAGAGAAGTCATAAGGTCATAATAAAAAAATGCCAAACGTATCAACTTGAACTAAATTCAGCGGCTGTAGCCAGAACACTGGGAAGCGGGGTTCAGTTTCTAAGGAATATCTGAATGAAAAAGTCAACAACTGGAAAAGGAGGTGTTGACCTGTCTGAATTAGAAAATAAAAGCTGAGTGTTAGTCAACAAATTGTAATCTCATGGCTGTTTCTGAGAGAGAAGACTGTGAAACTGGCAAGCAAAGAAAAAACATTCACATAGTGATAAAGATAAGGTAGATACACGTGAGTGGCCTTAATTGCTCTGTTAATTATTGAACTAATTAATCTCTAGTAATTTGAGACCACTGTTGAATTATTTGGTAAATATTCTCAAATGCATCCAAAACAAACATTATTTTTTTATTTCTTTAATGATTAAGGTATTACATATGTGTCCTTATCCTCCCATTCCCCCCCCCACCCCCATTCATGCCCTCCCCCCCCTGTTGTCTGTGTCTATTGGTTAGGCTTATATGCATGCATACAAGTCCTTTGGTTGATCTCTCTCCCTTACCCCCACCCTCCCCTACTTTCCCTCTGAGGTTTGAAGGTCTGATTGATGCTTCTCTGTCTCTGGTGAACAAACATTAGTTTTAAAGACAAAATATTCAAGTTCTAAATAAAGTCTGAATTACTTAAGAAGAAAGCACAACTTCACAAGCAGGCTAATAATTTGGCATGGCAGAACTTCCAAGAGATGTCATAGTAAGTCGCTGCCCTTTGAGCGAGTCTGATGCCTGACTTCATCAAGCCTGGAGTCAGATGGGTGTGCAGTCCAATTCCCACGTTGCCACCTAGAAGCTATTTTGTTAGGCTTCTCTGAGTCCCTGTTTTCTCATCTATGAGATGATGGCAATGGCAATGATGGTAATCATAATATAAATAATCATAACAATAAAAGCAAACACCTGTAAGGTGCTTTTCATACCCCAGGCACTTTACTTATTGACTAATTTTATTCTTGCAACAACATTATGAAACATATACTATTCCTATCCTTATGTTACAGATAAGAGACATACACAGAGGTTAAGTTACCAAATATTGCACCACAGGAAGCGTGAGAGCTGAAATATGAATCCAGAGTGCTGCCCACAAAGCTCATGCTTTTAATGAAAACTTTATGATGTTTGCACCTTCTCACCGCACTCATGGAGATTTAATTAAATAAACATGGTGAGGATATAGAGTAATACAAACATTCCTTTAAATTATTAGGTTAGCAGCTCATTTTCACATTTGCTCTTGAAAAGTATGATTTCCTTGTATAGGGCAATGGCCAACGAAGTGATTTGGGCGTTGGAAGTTAGGAACTAGTTAGCTACCTCACACTGTTTGAATTAAATGTGGAAGGGGATAGCAGAGATACACGTTCACATAGTGTAAACCACTGAACTAAGAAAGTAAGGATCTCTTTGGATACAGCAGAAGGTGGCTCACAGCAGAGATCCTATTCCAGTTTTCATTAGAGTAAAAATGGGTGTCTTTGATTTCTCTGATGATCATGGGTCTCCTCCCTGTCCCCACAGGGCCTGGGTTAGAGATGAGGCATGGAGTCCCAGCGGGCTTCTTCCTGGCCCAGGAGTGGGATCTGGGTGTGTGTTTGTGTACACTCATAGAAGGTTGGAGTCTTTTTAAAAAATACTTGGCACAAAGCATATCTTGTCCCCTTTCAATGAAAAAAGACTGTTGTTTCACTTCTGTCTTATAATAATCACATTCAGATCATAACTATAATCTAAGGGTTAGAATACAAAGAATTTGCTTGGCAGAAAAGTTAGTTCCATTTTATGGAATAAAAATGAAAAATACATGTGAGAAATGATTGATTCAAGCATATATTAATTGAAGAAATGCAGAAAATTCTATGTATCTATATATCTTTAAATTTACCTGTGTATTCATATCTGAGATACCTATAACAATCATTTATTTTGCCATTAATTATCATTATAAAAGTGAATGCAAAGCACTTATTAGAGAGATTGACACATGTTAAGAACTCAGTATATATTAGTTATAATTTTTAAAAATTATCTATCACTTTCTGACTGCTTACAGTAAGTATTTTGAGATGGTTAAGTTGAAGAAAATGATGACAAAACCTGAATGTGAATAACTGAAATCTAATACTAATTGCTGGAAAGAATATGTTTGAAGATCTAAAAGGGAGTAAGATTTTTAAAGACCCATTTTAGGGATAAAGAAAGCAAAAGTGTTTGGTGGGGTGAGGAGGAGAGGGAAAAAAAAGCAGAACTGAATTTAATAATTGGGACACAACTGATCATTTGGGATGGAGATGGAGAAAAGAATCAAGTACAAAAACTCCCCAAAAACATGGGAGTGGATAAATGGTAATGGAATAGAATGAAGAAAGGGGAATTTAGAAAGGTGATATTGAATAATAAAACCATCTATAATAATAAAAGGGTAATATGCTAATTATACCGGATGTCTTCCGGATGACATTCCGGACGTCCTTTCTGATGAAGCCGGGGCTACAGAAGCCAGCCGGGTCCCAGGTGCCTGTGGGTGGCCCAGGGGGAAGCCAGCCCGGGTCCTGGGTGCCTGCCGGTGGCTGGAGGAGGGAAGCCGGTGCCAGCAGCCTGGGGAAGGAAGGCCTACTCTTGCACGAATTTTCATGCATCGGGCCTCTAGTCCTTAATGTTTCTTTATTATCAACAAGGGAAATACTAGTAACTTAAATTTTTAAAGAAACTTTCCCAATAGGGGAGGAATAAACAGTTTTAAATAGCCTTAATTAGACTAGATTTCTTTGGCACAGCCCTATTAAAAATGATTCTGGATAAAGAATTGTTGAAGCTAAATCATTAGGAACAAAAGATTTCTGGAAGCAAAATATTTTAAAGGATTACTGACTTAGTTTATTATAGCTACTTGGCTTTAATGAGTTCATACCCTTTTGGTGCTGTTAGTTGGGTCACCGGGTTTCATTCCTGAGGAAAAATCTGTTGTAAAGCAACAAAGTAATGACAGTCAGGCCCAAAATACCACATGAGCTTGTACAGAATTTAAATGTCAACTAGTACAATGTGTTGAAAGATGATAACTGGAGGATTCCAAAGGCTAAGGCTTTACATAAAACCTTTAATGTCAGGAAGTAATACATTATAAAATGTCATTCTTTCATTTTAGGAATGAGTCAACTACAGAGTCTTTCATAATAAAATATTCTCTTCAAAATAATATACATTTCAATATTGCTTCTACTTATTAAAATAGGTTCAATTTTATTTAATCCCCAAATGGAATTTTTAAAAGGGCATATACTAGTTCTCTCTCTTTTTTTATTTTATCATGCTTCCAATTTCTTATATTGTCAGTAAGAAATAGACTTATTTTGTAATAGGAAATTTATGCCACATGCGAATAAAGCTTCAAAAACTTAAAAAATTATAAAATCCTAGAGGCTGGATACACGGATTCATGCACCGGTGGAGTCCCTCGGCCTGGCCTGTGGGGATCGGGCTGAAACTGGTTCTCCGACATCCCCCGAGGGGTCCCAGATTGCAAGAGGGTGGTTCTCTGGTGATGTACTCCGGAATCGGGCTCCCCCCTCTCTGGTTCTGGGTGCGTCACCCAAGAACTGCACCTGCCAAGTCACCACAGCTCGGCAGCTGCTGCATTGAGTGTCTGCTGCCTGGTGGTCATTGCGTGTCATAGCTACCGGTTGGACGGTTGAACGGTCAGACGGTCACTTAGGCTTTTATATATATAAATAATATTTTCAACTTTTACATTATGTGAATATATAATGATGTATAATGATGGAGGGTGCTGTTAAGGTAAAGGGATATTTCTGTAGCCATAGTGAGGGTGTGTGTGTGTTTTGTGTCTGTGTATAACTCATTAATAAAGATTTTCATTGTGTTATGACAAACATATACATGGAAAAAAATTTTGTTCATGACATTCTATGTTAAAGTTTTATTCTTTATAAATTTTCAATATTAGCATGTCAACAGAAATGAAAAAATATTTTATATAAATACATGAAATATCTACCCCCCTAGATACTGTTAAGGGAATATACCCTTTTAATCTTTAGAGGGCTATTTTTGTTGCATTAAAGTGTATAAAAATGCCTGCTAACAAATTCAACAGTTATAATAGCATTATAGCATTATGGCTTCTTTTAGAAACAGTGTCCAAGTCTCAATCTAGAAAAATCTTCTAGGGTTTATATTTCAAAAATTTTCATAAAATTTTCCCAAGTTCATCAACTTAGTTATAACATGAGATCCATAGGCCTCCTGGACCCTCATTGACACAGATCTTACAACTGACATTCCATTGGCCAGAGATCACCTTAGTGCAGCTCCATTGCAGAATTTTTTTTTTATAGTAAAGACTCCTAAGTAGAAAGAATAGTAATTAAATACGATTTTGTTTATTTTAAAATGCGTTATTAAAATCTTCAGAGTGGTAGTTGAGCAATGAAGCAATATCATCTAAAAAGTGCTCCAAGTTTAGTTCAAGGAATCCTAGTTGTGAGTACCATCTTCTCAACCTACTCATTTCCTTCAGATTTGATAGTGGCATCCCGGATGAGATAGCTCTCCATTCATTAATTCAGTGGAAAGATTAGCTGATTTCACATCCTCTTTTTTTGCTCCATGGATAGTAAATGATTGGGATGATTACATAGGGTATACAGTAAAGACCAGTAGGGATTGAGACTCTCTGCCTTTTCAAACAAAAATCAATGAGAAAGTCAATTTAAATAATAAAAATTTAAAATTTTAGCACTATGTGCCATTTAATGCTAGTGTGAGGGTTTACAATTTATTTATCTTAAATTTATCTAAAATCTTAAGAGTACAGAGAGGAAAGCATGAAATACATAAACCAATATAGCAATATTTCCATGAAATCAATTCAATTCACTTAAGTGAAGGACTTGTGGAAAGGGATATATTCAGAAAGGTTAGATAAGATAGCCCCAAAATACATGTTTTTGAAGCAGATGGTGGAACAAAACAGAAAAATTTTACTAGATTGTGAGTCCACTCATGGAATTTATCAGTGACTAGTGACTAATGCTTCTGGGGCTAAGTAACTTTCAGTAACTTGATACGTTTCTAAGAACCATCTTTGTAGAGCATCTCTGTACCTAAATTCAGGGCTCTAAACTTGGATTTGAAACTGATTACCTATTAGATTCAGTGCAAAATTCTGATCTCTTATGAAGTTGTGGTAGTAAATATCACAATGACATATTTGGGTTTCCAAAACTGTAATAAACATAATGGTCAACTGGTCAGATTTTCTTCTATATAGAATTCATGCTATGAAGATGATCTGATATGTAACTCTTTAGTATTCACCTAGTTTAGAATGGATTTTAGTTCATTCCTGCTATATCCGTTCTGGAGTGGAGCCTTTAGTCTGTGACTTAACAAGCCTGGTACTGAAAAAAAAGTAACATATCATATGCTTTCATCCAAATGCTATTAAGTTTCATTTCGTCAAGATTCCATTCTAGGTGCTTGGTGATACTGTGTCGGTATCAGCAGATTCCATGAGACACTGGCAATTAACCAAATTAAACAAATTTTCATTTTCCCCCAATTTTATTTTGTATAGGTTTTGGGTGTATGGCTTAGTGTTTAGATAATCATTCTTTACATGATGCTTCCCTCGATATTTCCGTACACCATACATGATTATCACAATATTATTGAAATAATGATTGCAATATTATATCCTATGCTTTACTTACACCCTCATGACTATTTTGTAACTACCAATTTGTGCTTCTTAATCTCTTCCCCCTTTTCACCCAGCCTCCCGATACCCCTTTCATCTGGCAACCACCAGTTCTCTCTCTGTATATGAGTCTGTTTCAATTTGTTCATTTATTTTGTTCTTTAGATTCCATAATATAATTGAAATCGTGGGACTGTATTTCTCTGACTGACTTATTTCACTGAGTATAACACCTAGGTCCATCCATGCTGTCGCAGAAACAAAATTTCAATGAAAGAATACAATGAGATCATGCTATTTTGATATCAGGGCCTCTTTCATATTCTGGGACTATCAGCAATGTCAGAACAGGGTTATAAAAATTGTGGATAATTTAAAATATATATTAAAGCATACATTTATCCAACTGTAAACTTTGGTATAGAAAAAATAATTAGTTTTCTTTAAGTGAACTTAATCTCTATTTGAGCCCTCATTTATTTCTAATGACAGAAAACATCTTGGTAAATTTCTTATTTGTCCCAGTTATTTTGTGAATTTGGAGTGCAAAAAGCAACTATTTTTCTATAGTTTAACTTAATTTCTATTTCAAGTTTCTATTCTACATTGAGGCAGAAAATGCAGTGGGGAAAGGCATTTGGTGGTATGCTTTGGGGAAAGGCATTTGTTCTATGGTTCTCAACTTGTGTCTAAATTGGCATGAGCGAGATGTTCCATCTCATTTTCTGGTGTCAGCCTCCTCCAATTGGCGTAAGGCTCAGGTACACTTATTTTTACCTGTGCTTCAGACGACAATCCGTGCTCATCTCCAAATACGTTTTTGTCTGAGTTGTGTCTTTGATATGAATTAGAATGCAGTGATCTTTTCCTCTCCTTGGAAACACATGGAAGATTCAGCTGGTCCACTTACTCCAGGTCAAGGCCACAGAAGATTCTGGGCTGCCTTGGGTCATCTGTGATGATGGACAATCTATTTAGCAACCTCTATTGTTTTTATTTTAGTATGATCTATGAAACATTTTCCAAGGTGTCACTTCCCAGGTTTCCAGAAAGATATTGGACCCTGTTCTTTTCTCCGCATAATTGAAATTTTTAAGGAATGTAATATGCACGATCCTGTATTGTCTGTTTCCTTTCAGTAGGATTGCTTCAGAGCCACGTGTGCAGAAGCTCGTACTCTCTGCTTCTCCTTCCTTCTCTCCCCAAGCTCTTACATTCTTCAGGTCAGGGTAGGAAAACTGATACTTAACATCATCATTCATTCTTCTTAAATATATTATTCAAGCAGATATTTGCTTCCTTTCATCTTACTGTCTCTGCCAGGACTTTCACAAATTTTATTTTGATGTGGAAAGGTTGAGAACTGACTCTTTTACCCTCTGTCTTGATCAGCTATGACTTCACCTTTCTGGGGTGAGAAGCCAACACTACCCTAGCTGTTAACTAAAATGAGGGTCCAATTTTGATACAAAGGGAGTTACTGAGGTATAACAGACACATGAGTAATATGAAAATATTATTCCCACTACATTTTCATTTACAGTGAAATGTTTCTAATAAGAAAAAACACTTGTAATATGTATTATAAGCATTAAGTAATTTGGAATAAGCAATTTGGGGAAAACAGCAAAAATCTAACGCTTTCTTAAGTGTGAACCCAGACAAAATGTTTCTCCTGGCCCTATATGACAGGTCTTGCTTGACCCACTCAAACATAAAAACGGAAGTATTGAAAAGGAAAGCACAAATTGCACCCAAATCAATATTGTGTACATAATGAAAGTCAAACCCCAAAGCAATACACTTGGCTGGCAAATCTTTCAAGAGAAAATTTGTGCGTCTACAAGGCATACATAGGTCATTGAATTTCATTAAGAGATTGGAAACGCAAGGTTGGTGTTCTTGTGTGAAGTGGCATTTGTTATATAAAGCAATAACGTGCATTATTTGAGGCTAACTAATAAGCTCTTTGACAAAGCGAGTGAAGATGAAAAATCAATCTTTACATTCACTTTTTAAAAAAAAGGCATTTCCCCCTATCTTTTCATGTCTACTCCCCATTTGATTTTTAGTTAAGGTTTCTAGTTTTCTGCTATGATAACTTTGCCTGGAACAATAAGCATCTAGATTAGAATAGATAGTTCTTTTTTTTTTCCTCTGAAGATTTTTGTGTGTGTATGTCATAGTCAGCCCACTTTTATGACATAAGGAAGGGAATGAAGATGTCTGGGATTCTCAATTATCTTCACATGGTCTCATATGACTTTCAAAATATGCCAAATAAAATTCCAACTCCTATTTAACACACCCTGGAGGTCTCATCTTCCCTAGCCCCCCAAAGCTCATTAATATCCTAAATAGCTAACATTATTAAGAGACTCTTTTCCTGATAGACATATCACTTCACCTGTAAAAAGAAACACAATCGGGCGATACTACATACAGCATGGCAAACAAAAAAAATCACATGCAATCAAATAGCCCAGAGATAATTCTAACCTTTGAGAATTATATTCCATTTTACCATAAAATATAAGTTTAAAATGTTCAATCTGTCAAAAAGTATGCATCTGTGAGCAGCAAATGTAAGAAAACTGCTGGCTGCCAGGCAGGCTGGGGAGAGGGGGTGGGATCACCCAAAAGAATTAGAGGTAATAGTGTCGGGTGCTCAAACAAGGACAAGAATAGTACCTACAAACTGCCTGTTCCCACTGGTCAGAATGGAAAACCTCAACATAAACAAGACCTTGTGTAGGGAACACAGATCTCTTGACCTAGTCTCAGTAACTGGGAAATGTTAGGCCTGAAAAGAGGAGAGTAGTACCTCTAATAGAGGTTCAATAAGTTTCAATGAAAAATTTGTTTTGCATATTGAACTCTGAATTTTTTAATTTTGACTTTTTTTAAAAGCCAAAGTCATTGTATGGTTGAGGTTTTTATAAAAAAATATATTTTTATTGATTTCAGAGAGGAAGGGAGAGGGAGAGGGAGAGGGAGAGACAGAAACATCAATGATGAGAGAGAATCATTGATTGACTGCCTCCTGCACGCCCCACAGTGGGGATTGAGCCTGCAAGCCTGGCATGTGCCCTGACCAGGAATCAAAGTGTGACCTCCTGGTTTACAGATGGATGCTCAACTGCTGAGCCATGCCACCTGGGTGAGAGTTTTTTTTTTTAAGGTAAAGTCTAAATTAAAATAAATAAATAAATAAATAAAGGCAAAGTCATATGCATGTTAATAAATTCTTTTAGCAAGTTAATAAAGCTGTATTATAATGGGAGATATTTAGCCAAGCTGTGGCTACTTCTCTATCAGAAGAAGTCATTTTATTTTATTTGATATACTTGAACTGGAATCTTACCCTCAGGAAACCAATAACTTTTAGCTTGGTAAAGTAAATTCTGGAACCCATTATTCATAAATATCTCAGAAAAGTCTACACTTTAAAGACTGAGACTTAATAAAATAGATAAATTATACATTATTACTAACATTTTTGAAAGTTGTTATCTTCTTTAGAATTAGTACTTTTCTGTTTAACAATTATTAGACCACATAATAAATAAAACAGTAATTACTTTCATGGAATATTCTTTTATATATCATAGAGGAAAATATTAAAAAGTTATAAATAAAATAAAAAGTTATTCAGGAAAATAACTTAGCAGGTACTAAAACTATTCATAAGATAATATCTCAGAAGAGTAAGACACACACTTAATTGAAAAAACATATTGATTGATTGATTGATTGATTTCAGAGAGGAAGGGAGAGGGAGAGATAGAAACATCAGTGATGGGAGAGAATCATTGATTGGCTGCCTCCTGCATGCCCCACACAGGGGATCAAACCCACAACCCGGGCATGTACCCTGTTGGGGAATCAAACCGCGACCTCCTGGTTCCTAGGTCAGTTCTCAACCGACTGACCCATCCTGGCCTGGTGGCACACATGCTTATGTTTTATGTTATTGCTCCATGAGTTCAACATGTGGAAAACAGTTCTACCTGAGCCATGCTTGGCATGACACTCAACACTGTACAAGTTCTTGCATTAAAAAGAAAGTGCTGCTGCAGATGGACACCACTGCAAGTTAGTGAATAGGGGACCCTGGTGTGTTACTGTTTTCTAGGATGTATCAGCTATGAGTGGCTTTTAATTACAGTTTAAATATAAACATATGTAGGTTTAAAAATTTACAATCAAATATCAGTAGACATTCAGCAGCACCCCTGTGGAATCCTTGGAATTTGGAGAACAGTTTTAAGTCTATAGAAATAGAAAGACTTTTCAAATGCCTACTCGACAGTTTTGTTGGGAGTGATGAAAGGGAGATGCTTTCTCTAAAATTCTAGGTATTTTCCCCCTTAAGATATAAAAGCAAACATGGAAAAAAATGGAATGGTATTTCATAATAATATTCTGTATCAAGTACTTTAAAAATCATATATTCCCAAGAATAGGATATTTGATGTAGGTCTTTCTTATTGAGCTATGAACAGTTGAACTTTTTCTGTGATAATTTAGTAAGCTCCAAAGATGAGGGAACCTGAGACCTGTTATGATACCTGTGAATATGGCAACTCATGTGAATTGGAACCCAATTCTGATGCCTTCCACTGCCCTATTTTGTGGGCAAATATCATTTTTCTATCTGTATGCCAAGAAAACAAGGCTTTTGTAAAGGAGAAAACAAAAAACCAAACTTTAATTTTTTTTTTTAAAAAAAGTCATTTCTAAAGCCACTATTCTCCTAAGAAAAGACCCATACTGCAGTCAAATTTAGTTATCGCAATTGTTTCATAATCTCTGAGACATGCAAATAGATGGTTGCTGGTATTTGAAATCAGGTTCTAGGGAAAATATATTTGCGGGTGACTCATGATCCTTTGTAATGTCGGTAGCTAAATTTCCCATATGTAATGGAAGATTCCAAAAAGTAAGGAGTTCTTAGTTAAACGTGTATTACTAATAGGGAAGAACTGTGGAGAGGATATTATAAATTTGTGTCTGAAAATTTCTTCAATGTAATTCTTTAAACAGGAAGTGTGTGCCATCTCTTCCAGAGCCCCCTGATTGGGAGTGCTCTTCATTTGTTTTGTTTTGTTTTTCCTTTTAGCATCCTCTCCAGCATCCTCTCCAGCATCCTATCCAGAGCTGCCTGTGTGCAGCTTGTCTCTTGGCTGCTACCTGCTGCTCCACCCCCACCTGCAGCCTTCACTCCCCACCACCACCTGGAACGTAGGACACATACTTCCGCCTTTTCATGACACGATTGCTGACGTTTGGAGCGCTAAGGACTGTTTCCTGTCATCTCCCATAATGGCAAACTATGTAGAACTCACCAACTGCTTTCTGTCAATGCTTAGGGTACCATGCTTCCTCTCTTCTGTCTTGCATCCAATAACTCTCTCATTCCTCTTTAACACAAGGATGTAAAATGCAGACTATACTAAACCTCTTCACCCCAAAGGATATTATGACTGGTTGCTAGGTCAGGAGGGGCAATTTTAGATTCTTTGGAAGCCTGAAATATTTTTCGGACCCTAAAATAACAATATCTGCAAAAGCAACACAAAAGCAATTATGTCATTAACTCATGATTAATATACAGAAGTGATGAATGAGGAATCAAGCTAGAAATTTTAAAGATCATAACTCAATTTATTGGAAAGTTGTTACAAAACAGCCCGTTCTGCTTTTTAAAGTGTTTGTATTCAGGGGAACCTGTAGAAAGCTCAAGCAAAAGAAAGTTATGGATTAAAATATAGATAGATAAAGGGAAAAAGAAAGAGGAACCTGGAGGACATTCTGTGTGACAAGTACTACCAAGCAAAGGCCACTTCTTGTTTCCTCCTCTTTGTAAAATTGGGCCAGTGTCCCTGGTTTGTGACCCCCCTCCCCACAGCCTCACTCTGACATTCCTTAAAGGGTGATGAGGTATTAACAATATTGACATTAAGTAGTTCTTTTAGAGTTAAATAGAATATAGCATCTGCAGACTTTGAAAAGAAAATTAGTCCTGACCTTAATTTTAGGAGCCCTTAATTCAGATGATGAATCTACCAAGAAAGACATAGCATGAAGAAAAATCATTAGAAAAAATAGACTTTATTATTTCTAGAATCTAGGTTAGTATGCGTGAGACAAATGTTAGGAAATATAAGATGTCCTTTAGTACAAGAGGTGCTGCTTTGGCATTCGCTGTTTACCCATATTTAGTGACTGTATGGCATTTTACATCATAAATATGGAATCCAAGACAGGGACATAGAGTGGTTATTAATATATATGAGTGGGCTAGGATCTTAGATCATGCTGAAATGTGCGCTGAACTCAAGTTAAGTTTTAAAGCAAAGTAAAAAATGTGGGCTGACGGTAAGTAGATTTTTTTATAATGTTTTTTCTTTATTGATTAAGGTATTCCATATGTGTCCTTATTGCCCCATTGCCCCCCCCGCCACACTCATGCCATCACTCCCTGTTGTCTGTGTCCATTGGTTAGGCTTATATGCATGCATACAAGTCCTTTGGTTGATCTCTCCCCCTTATTCCCACCCTCCCTACCTTCCCTGTGAGGTTTGAAGGTCTGATCGATGCTTCTCTGTCTCTGGATCTGTTTTTATTCATCAGTTTATGTTCATTATATTCCATAAATGAGTGAGATCATGTGATATTTATCTTTCTCTGGCTTATTTCGCTTAGCATAATCTCTCCAGTTCCATCCATGCTGTTGCAAATGGTAAGAATTCCTTCTTTTTTACAGCAGCATAGTATTCCATTGTGTAGATGTACCACTGTTTTCTAATCCACTCATCTACTGATGGGCACTTAGGATATTTCCAAATCTTAGCTATGGTTAATTGTGCTGCTATGAACATAGGGGTGCATATATCCTTTCTGATTGGTGTTTCTAGTTTCTTTGGATATATTCATAGAAGTGGGATCACTGGATCACATGGGAGTTCCATTTTTAATTTTTTGAGGGAACTCCATACTGTTCTCCACAGTGGCTGCATCAGTCTGCATTCCCACCAGCAGTGCTAATAATTCATGTGTTACTTCATTTCTTTCTATTCATGTCTGATATTTATGGTAATGTAGGTAATTAATATCAATTCATAATTTTCTTTATCTTTCATTGAAATATAATGATATTGTGTAAGTTTATGTTGTACAGTGTGTTGATTTGATATATTTATATGTTGCAATATGATTGCCACCATAGCATCAGCTAACACCTCTAACACATCATATTATTATTTCTAGTCTTGGGGAGAATTAAGATCTAGTCTTCTTGCAACTCTGAAGTTTATAATACATATCATTATTATCTATTCTCACTAAGATCTTCAGGATGTTTTTGTGTACTGGTTGTAAGTTTATACTCTTAAACAACATCTCCCCAATTCCTTCAACCCCCAAGCCCTGGTAATCACCATTCTTCTATTTTTACAAAGTTAATTTTTTTATATTCCACATACAAGGGATGTCATACAATATTTGTCTCACTTAGCACAATGCCATCAAGGCCCATCCATGTTGTCTCAAATGACAGGATTTCCCTCTTCCTCATGGCTGAATAATATTTCATTCTATCTATATACAATAATATCTTTGTCCATAATTGCAACTTTATCCACTCATCACTCAGTGGACACTTAGCTTGTTTCCATGTCTTGGTTATCCATAAGTAATGCTGCAATAAACATGGGAGTGCTATATATCTCTTTGAGATAATGTTTTCATTTTATTTGGATCTATACCAAGAATGGGATAGCTAGATCATATGGTAGATCTATTTTTAATTTTGATGAACCGCCATACTGTTTTCCACAGTGGCTGAACCAATTACATTCCCACGAATAGTGCATGAGTGTTCTCTTATCTCCTCATCCTTGCCAACACATGTTATTTCTTGTCTTCTTGATGCTAGTCATTCTAACAGGTGTGTGATAATATCTCATTGTGGTTTTGATTTTCATTTCCCTGATTATTAGTGTATTGAGCATATTTTCAACACACTGTCTGTTGGCCATTAGATAGCTTTTTTGAAAAACTGTTTAGGTCATCTACCCATTTTTTATCAGATACTCTTGTTATTGAGTTGTATGATTTCTTTATATACTTTGGATATTAAACCCTTATTAGACATATTTTGCAAATATTTTTTTCCTTTTAGTAGATTGCCTTTCATTTTGTTGATGGATTCCTTTTCTGTTCAACTTTTTAGTTTGATGTCATCCCACTTGTTGATTTTTGCTTCTATTACTTGAGCCAAAAAAAAAAAAAAATCATTGCCCAATCCAATGTCAAGGAGTTTCAACTCTATTTTTTTCTAGGAGTTTATGATATCATGTCTCATGTTTAAGTCTTTAATCCAGGAATTTCAAAGCCTTTATTTTATTCTATTCCTGGGTTCTTCCTTTTGTCTCCTCCATTCCCATATCTTTCTCCACTCTGTCTTATCTAGTGATGCTTAAAGCCATGATTTGCCTCTCCTGGAACTTGTCAAGAAAATAAATGAATGCTCATGACCCTTTAACCGGGCCATAACATATATTTGTTCAAATTGAGGCTAGTAATTAGCCAGATATAGTTTCTATTGATTAAACAAGGATAATTTTTCTATTATGTCTTTGCTTTTAAACGAGATAAAGACAACTTTCCTGGGTTTATATTTCATTCAGATATATTTAAAATTTTCAATGTAGCGTTTACTAGAAAAATACACCCAAATCAAAAGTGCAAATTTCTAATTGTTCCATTATTTCCTTAAATGGTGCTTATATTGTTAATTTTGATAATATAAGCTATTTATATTGTAATTATAATGTCATGACATATTTTATCTGGAAGAATTTGAAGGCAAATAAAATTGATAATAAACTTGGTCACATTTGTATATGTCATAATTACTTTTTATATAAATTAAAATGTAGGGAATTACATCATTTCACATATATGAAGCTTTTAAAAAATTACATTTTAATAAATCATGTTTAATAACCGCTAGTTAGTAAAAGTAAATTCCAGGGTGGATATTTCATTTTTTTTTGTTGGCAGTAAAATCTTATTAAATATTTGGGGTAAAAAGTGATCTTCCTATAGTTCCTATTCTGGAATGTATTTTTTGCATGCTTAAAAGTTAAATATTTGGTTTATTTCTACTTATGTTTATAATATTCTTTTAATCAACTGTAGCATTATTTATCATTCTATATTTTATCCCAATAGCAGGTTGAAAACTTATAGAAAAGTATTTATTTTAGTGGTACTAACTTCCAAATGCACAACAAAAAATGAAAATAATGATTTTGTATTTTTCAGTGAGTTTGATCCATGCATGTGATAAATCTACATCTTTTAAGAGAGGTTCTTCATGTACCTGACAGAATACCCGCCGCTTCTCACCTTGATAGACAAAACTGCGAAGTAACTAAGTACTCACTGTGGCTGATTCTGGATATAGCTCCAAATTTTTCTCAAACGTGGCTCTCTGGGCAACCACTACCTCACATAAAGTAGGCAAGTTAGGGGAAGCCCATCTGCCATCCTGGACATCACATGAGAATAAGTCTTGGAATTATAATTTCCTTTTCTTTTCCAATTTCAATGAAAGTGATGAATTATCTACATGGCCACAGGACCTTGGTAACTGCTTTATCTTCTCTTTAATGGAATCTAAGAATCCACACGTTCATGTCAGTGACCTCCAGGAATTTGTGAACGGTGCATTACTGTGCTAATTATCAAGGGGGAAGCAATTTTCCACTACATATATTTGGACTAGAAGTTTCCAGTGAAGAAGAGTAAATCATGACTCCCCTGAAACTTAGAGCTCCTTTCCAGGACCTAATTATCAGACCATTTACTATAAATAAAAGAATATAATCAATGAAGTGAAGTCTCTGTTCTTTGGAGCATAGTAGCCAACCAGACAAATGGATATGAATTTTCTCTTTAGGCTTTCTTAATAGCAAGAATATTACTTCACTTTCCTGGGTGATTTTGTGATAATACATAAATGAGAGTTCACAACTGTGCTCCCCCTGCCCCATTGGGTGTCATGTTGATTGTTAACAACTTGCAGAAGTTGTGTTTCTTCAAATCTGTGGGTTGTGTTTTTTTTTTTTGGAAACAGCTTAGCTTCTCTTCCTCTCCTTTGCTATGGTATTTTAGTTTCCATTCCAGTGTATTCTTAAATCTCTTGGAAGGTACAAAAAGAAGCATGTGCTGTCTGTAAATGGAGATGAGCTTGCTTCCCCTGTTTGAAGAACATGGGGATTGGCACTGAGATACAATTTACTTAATGAACATTACAGTGAAAATAGTTAATTTACTTTCAGTATTATAAAAATAAGCTTACCCACTGGATATCATCTGATCGTGATTAAATTAGGGAACCCAAAATAGATCTCTAAGGAAGAATCATGCTGTAATTTGTTAAAAGCTTGAATTTTACATGTTTACTCAGAGGACTTTTAAAAATAGTTTGATTTGTATAATTTGGGAAGGAAATGACAAGGATTTCTAAATAGTATTGTTTATAGGAATGAAATGCCATGGAGGGCTATTTCCTAGTACATTAAGTTGAACAAAATGACAATTTTAATTTTCTAAGTGATACTACTTAGTGATTTACTTATGCTAGTCTTTGAATCAAATGTAAATGTCCTTTTGAATTAGTGTTTCAGGCTTCTTCAGATATATTCCTGGAAGTAGAATCCCTGGCTCAAACAGCAATTCCATTTTTAATTATTTTGAGGAAACTATATACTGTTTTCCACAGTGACTGTACCAGTCTGCATTCCCACCAGCATTGTACTAGGGTTCCCTTTTCTCCACATCCTCACCAACACTTGTTTATTTCTTTTTGATGATAGCCATTCTAACAGGTGAAAGGTGATACCTCATTGTGGTTTTAATTTGCATTTCTCCGTTGATAAGTGATGTTGAGCACTTTTCCTATGTTTATTGGCCATCTTTGGAGAGTGTCTATTCATATCCTTTGCCCATTTTTTAATTGGACTGTTTGGGTTTTTTTGGTGTTGAGTTGTATATGTTCTTTATAATTTTTTTCTTTTTGTTTTTTCCCCCTCTTCTTTATAATTTTTTGATGTTAACCTTTTATCAGATATACTATATCATTGCCAGATATATTCTAACATTCAGTGGGTTGTCTTTTCATTTTGTTGATGGTTTCCATTGCTGTGCAAAAGCCTTTTAGTTTGATGTAGACCTATTTGTTTATTTTTTCTTTTGTTTCCTTTGCCCAAGGAGATATATCACTAAAAATATTACTACAAGAAATGTCCGAGATTTTACTGCCTATATTTCCTTCTAGAATTTTATGGTTTTATACCTAACATTTAAGTCTTCTAGCCATTTTGAGTTTATTCTTGTGTATGATGTAAGGATGTGGTCTAGTTTCATTTTTTGCACATATCTGTTCAATTTTCGCGATACCATTTATCTGAAAGAATATATGCATCCCTGTGATCATTGCAGCATTATTTACAATAGCCAATATTTTGAAGCAGTCCAAGTGCCCATCAGTAGATGAGTGAGTGGATAAAAAAACAAAACTGTGGTACATTTACACAATGGACTACTACTCAGCCATAAGAAAGAAGGAAATCTTACCTTTTGCAACAGCATGGATGGACCTGGAGAGCATTATGCTAGTGAAATAATCCAGTCAGAGAAAGACAAATACCATATGATTTAAATCATATGTGGAATGTAATAAAAAAAATAAAATAGAAAAAAGCTCATGGATAGAGAGAATAGCTGTCAGAAGGGGAGGGTCTGGGAGATTGGGTGCAAAAGATGAAGGGGTTAAACAAACAAACCAACCAACCAACAAACAAACAAACAAATAACATTATGGTGATTGCCAGAGGGGAAGCAAAGTAGGGGGAGGTGGAAGAAGGGGGGATAAATGGTGGCAGAAAAAGACCTGACTTTGGGTGGTGAGCACACAATGCAGTATGCAGATGATGTGCTGTAGAGTTGTCCACTTGAAACTTGCGTGGTTTTATTAACCAATGTCACCACAGTAAATTCAATAAAAAAAGAGCAATCTACCAAATCTGATTTTTCTGCTAGATTTTTATTTCAGATTCTTTCTAATAAGTAGAATAAGTGTGAAAATAATCTATTAATCTCCCTGACATCTATTTCCATAATGTATTTTTCACCCAGCAATAAAAAGGGAGATAATCATGTTCTTAGCAATTTCAACCTCTGGAAAATTGATACTTCACTTCTGGGGGGTGGGAGATATGGATCAGAGGAATGAATAAAGTGAACTGGAAATTACTGAGGGTTACTAGTAAATGAAGACCAAGATTACTTATTTCTTTGATTCTTACAGAGGGACTAACCCAATGTTGTGAATATAGCAAGTTGCTAATACTTTTCTTTTAAAGATTAAAGACAGTAATCTGAGCCTTGCTTTTTAACTAACTGTTACTTTCTTATCTTCACTTACTACATGCCCCAAGTGGCATTATAATATACTGCTCTAGCTCACTTGAATTTTTTGAACCCAGAATAAGACAATATGTAAAAATCTTTGTACTAGACAATTGGAAGTCAGGCGTCATTTTCATTACATGTCTTTTTAGATGAGTCGGAATAGATCTGACTGAAAGAGCAAAATGCAAGATATTTAGTTATTCATCTTATGTCATTATCACTTTCAAAGATTCAAAAACAAATGAAGTTTTAAGAACCTGGGGACTGTTATTGAACTACTTATTGTTTTGTGTGTATGTGCATTTATTTGCAAAAATTCACATAAGAGACTTAGTTGGATATTTGGTTAATTTGGTTGTTGATATATAATTTTTGTTTTCAGATAATGTTTTTGAAATGGGTTATTTCTCATTTTCTAGTTTGAAATATTCAAAGCAAAGTGTCATTTGTGATGATGCAATGACTCACTAAGCCCATTCCTGCCTTTTCTTTTAATCAAAGAAAACTTAATCAATACTTATAAAATCACATGTTGGTCTAAATCAGCGGTTCTCAACCTGTGGGTCGCGACCCCTTTGGCGGTCGAACGACCCTTTCACAGAGGTCGCCTAAGACCATCCTGAATATCAGATATTTACATTACGATTCATAATAGTAGCAACATTACAGTTATGAAGTAGCAACGAAAATAATTTTATGGTTGGGTCACAACATGAGGAACTGTATTTAAAGGGCCAGAAGGTTGAGAACCACTGGTCTAAATTATATTGGCTGTGGAATATTGGAACAAATTCCTGGTGAGTCAGTGCCTTATAAAATTCCTAATAATTTCCTTATAATTCTGATCCCAGTCAAGGTTCTATAACCCTTTCCTTAAAGCAGATCCAAAGTGAAATTCACCCACAAGACTTGCAACCAGGGGAACAATGGTCAGTGGCAGCTCATCTATCTCCAAGGCCCCCTTTCCTCTGACTCTCCAGGGAACTGACAGCAGTCCCACCTTGTCAAACTTCTGTTTCTTCTGCTACCCTAGGCCCTTCTTGTTTCACTGTCCCCAACTCTGCTAAATGCACTCTCACAATCACCTGAACTTGTGTTATGAAAGCTTGCTGACACGATGTCAGGAACTCATAAACTATAGGCCTGCCTGAGGCAGACCCACTCCAGCATGGTCCCTTTCTGGTAACAATACGACATTTTAGAATAATCGAGTTATTCCACAATGACAGAGAACAGATCTGCGGCTGATTCTGGCAGAAGACACAGGAGATTGAACTTCTGCTGTGATGGAAATATTTGCACCTTCATTGTTATGACAGTGTTAACCTAAAAATAAAAGGCCAAAATGAGGACGAAAAAAAATAGTGAAATTCAATTTGTATTACCTACACCTATTTTTGTTTCCTATATGGGAGGACAAGAGGAAAGGAAGCAAGAGCAATAGAGATAGAAAACTTTTATGCCTGTCACTTTTTTACTCCAGTATTATCTTACTTTCATAGTTCTCTGCTACTCTGGGAAAATTCTGAAAATTAATTGCTTTCTCTGGTACTATATACTGAGGAGCAGGGGTGAGCATGAGAAAGTCACCACTAAAATGGCCATTGAAGATAGCCATTCTGACAGGTGTGAGGTGATATCTCGAGGTTTTAAATTGCATTTTCCTGATGATTACTGATGTTGAGATGTTTTCATATGCCTGTTGGCTATCTGTATGTCCTCTTTGGAGAAGTGTCTTATTTCCATCCTCTGCCCATTTTAAAATAAGCTTTTTTATTTTTTGATATTAAGTTGTATGAGTTCCTTATATATTATTGGATGTATCATTGGTGAATATCTTCTTCCATTCAGTAAGTTGTCTTTTTGTTTTGTCAGTGACTTCCCTTGCTGTGTAGAAACGTTTTAATTTGATGTAGTCTTTTTGTTGTTGTTGGGTTTCATTTGCCTAAGGAGACATCCAAAAAATTTTCAGAGTTTACTGCCCATGTTAACTTATAGTAAGTAGTTCTATGGTTCTAGGTCTTACATTTAAATCTTTAATCCATTTTGCATTTATTCTTATGTAAGGTATAAGAAAGTGGCCTAGTTTCATTTTTTGAACTTATTTATGCAGTTTTACCAATACCATTTATTGAAGAGACTCTTTACTGTATATTCTTGCCTTCTTTGTCATAGATTAATTCACCATGTAGCCTGAATTGATGTCTCTATTCTGTTTCATTGATCTATTTGTCTGTTTTTATTCCAGTACCATGCTGCTTTGATAGAAGGGATTAAGAAATACAAATTGGCAGTTATAAAAATATTCATGGAGGTGTAAAGTACAGCATAGGGAATATGATCAATAATGTTGCAATAATTATGCATGGTATCAGATGAGTACTAGACATATTGGGGTGATCACTTTGTAAGTTATACAAATATTTAATCACTATGTTGTACACCTGAAATTAATATAATATTGTATGCCAACTGTAAGTGAAAAATAAAAAAAATTAAAAAGTTATAACATCCCAAGGGAACAATAAAATAAAAGGTTAGATGACATTAAGAAAAGAATAAAAATAAAAAGGACATTGAAGAACTCAGTATAGTCCTATGGTCTGAATCAAACAAGAAAAGTTTTATATTCTCTCAAAATTTTAGGAAAGAGAATAAGTTTAGAACAATGGGAAATAGGGATGATAAATAATTTTCATTTTAGACATTGAAAATCACTTTATACAAATGTCAGATTCCATCTTATAATTTTACTGAATTAACTTTTTGTAAGCATAGATTGTAGCTTTTCTTTTCTTTTTAAAAAATTTTACTACCTAAATCCTTGTGTTTTTTTTCCAATTTGTTGGTGAATTTGATATAAATATTTATGTCTTTTAAATTTCTGGAGCATTTGTATAATAATAACACAGATCATTTTATGTCATCATGCCTTCCAAATGATACTGTTTTGCACGGACTAGTAAAAATATATTTCTGAGGCTTTGGAAAAGACTCTTGGAGCTCCTTTTGGAAAGTTATCTACAAAAATTATTGCTACTACTTTCTTGTTCTAGCATAAGAATCATTTTTAAGTCTAAAATTTAGTATTTTGAAGGTGAGCGGAGTAAAAAGATATGGCATTAGCAACAATCACATTTGTAAGTAAACATTAGGAAATAAGTTTTCAGAGTCATAATTGACATACATGATTTCTAATTAAATCTAGTATAAACAGAATTCCTGTTTCTTCAGACTTTGGATAAGGGGAGAAATCGCATGATCACGAATCTCTTGCCTCATTTTGTTCTCTGAGCGCGTGTTCTGGTTACTCTTGTGTATATGGACTCCCTCATAGAGGAGATTGAGCCCCCTTCATTAGATGGGTGCACTGGCAGGGAGATGAAAACTTTTCTTTTGTTACTCTGTTGTCTGGGAGGAGGGTTTAACTCAACAAATATTTTATTAAATACTTCCTATGTAGTCAGGCTCAGTGTTAGATGCCAGGGATAGAATAGTGAACAAGGTAGACACAACCATTGCCTTTGCTGTGCTTACCGGGGGTTCCATTAATGGCAAACTCACATTTTGCTGATGGGAAATCTAATCTTGAAAAGCTTTCCCTGGGCAAAGAGTACTTTAATTACATTGTACACTTGTACACAATTGGGTTATTGAAGTGTGCATTGAATTTTTTATTTTATAGTTTCTAATGGGGATTTATGATCCTATATATTGGTTTGTGCTGCTTAATTGACACCCATTCACCTAAATGAAATAAATCTTGTTACCCAGAGATTATGACTCACTTCGAAGCAACTGTGATAAATAAATATAGGTTTCCCACATTAATTACCTGAAAATCTTACAGGACAGTGATCAAGAAAATGACTCTTTAAGATAATTATTTACAATGCTAAAGAAGCAAAACATATGTACATTAAATGATCATTGTATGAGTATAAGGGGTAAGCAAATTAGATTAACTTCTCTTATTTGTTTTATCTGTAAATTTTAATAGCTATTTAAGGCCTAAAAGAAATTAAGATGAACCTGCTATAAATTATACAAGATGTCTAACAAGACATTGATATGAACATCAGTTTATAAAATACATAAGAATCCATTAGACTGCCCTGGCCGGTTTGGCTCAGTGGATGGAGCGTCGGCCTGTGGACTCAAGGGTCCCAGGTTTGATTCCGGTCAGGGGCATGTGCCTTGGTTGCGGGCACATCCCCAGTGGGGAGTGTGCAGGAGGCAGCTGATCAATGTTTCTCTCTCATCGATGTTTCTGCCTCTCTATCCCTCTCACTTCCACTCTGTAAAAAAACAATAAAATATATTTTTTTAAAAAAAGAATCCATTAGAGTAATGTTTCCCAGTGTCTTCTGAGCATCATTTATATCTGCATCACTTGTTTCTGACATTTTATTAAAAATGCAGAATCCTTGGCATTACTCACCCCTATTGAATCAGGAACTCTGGAGCTAACTCATCAGTTACCTGTATTTTTTTTTTTTAATCCTCACCCAAGGATATTTTCCCATTGATTTTTCAGAGAGAGTGGAAGAGAGAGGGAAAGACAGAGAGAAATATCAATGTGAGAGAAACACATCAATTGGTTGCCTCCTGCATGTGCCCCAACCAGAACCTAGGCTGGTGAGGAGTCTGCAACCGAGGTACATGCCCTTGACCAGACTCTTCCGTCTGTAGGCCAATGCTCTATCCACTGAGACAAACCGGCTAGGGCAGTCACCTGTATTTTTAAAGTCCTTGAGCTTGTTTCCTGCAGATAGCATGCAAGGGGAACCTGTTTTTTGCTCTAGTGTTGTGAACTATACTATTCTCTGGGTCCCTGTAGCCAATCCACATGAGCTGTGGAAGCTCCAGGCTGATGCCTCCCACCTTGAAGCTGTAGGATGGTAGTATTTCTCAGTGTGTCCTACAGTCACCAGGTTCAAACTCATCCTTGGGCTAGCTAAAAGCAGGTTCTAGGAACACTCCTGAGACCTTCTGGTTTAGGATGTCTAACGATAAGATTGGAATCCATTAAAAAATAAAGTCTGAGCCCTAGCTGGTTTGGCTCAATGGATAGAATGTCAGCCTGCAGACTGAAGGGTCTCGAGTTCGATTCCGGTCAAGGGCACATGCCTGGGTTGTGGGCTTGATCCCCAGTAGGGGGCATGCAGGAGGCGACCAATCAATGATTCTCTCTCATCATTGATGTTTCTAACTCTCTCTCCCTCTCCCTTCCTCTCTGAAATCAATAAAAATATATTAAAAAAAAACTCTGAAAAGTAACTTTTTATGCCTATATTTGATAATAAAAATGTTTCACTAAAATCTTTCAATTAATTTCATCCTCATGAATTTCATATATTTTAATATATGAGAGCTACTACCCTTTAATGGCAAAACATGTTTAAGACCAGTCCCAGGATTTGAATCATGACCTCACAGGAATGATCTGTTTTAAACCTTCCTCACCTTTATCTCCTATTCCTCTCCTCATGCTCATTGAAACTATTGTTGCCTGATGGCACTCTGGCGTTTCCACTTGGTACCTTTACATTTGTTGTTTCCTCACTTACCCCTCTTTTTGGTAATGGCATGTTTTATCACACCCTGCATAGCATGTTAAAATTGTGAAGATTTTTCCAGTACCTATAGATACATTTTTTGGCCATTGTACTTTCACATTATTGCTATACGTTCATAATGACATTTATCAAGTTGTGGTATAATTATGATAATACAGTGGGGCCTTGACTTACGAGTTTAATTCGTTCCGAGACCGAGCTCGTTAAGGAGCTCATTAACTCAAATTACTCTGTCAACTCAATGCAAATCCGACGAGAGACAGCTGGTATCTCAAGACAGCTGGTATCTCAAAAAACTCGTTAGTCGGGACACTCGTAAGTCAAGGCCCCACTGTAGTCCAAATTGCTTTCTCTCCATAAACAGTTTCCTCAGAACACGAGCGGGATCTTGCTCCTATTAGTATGCCATGCAGTGGTCAGCACATTGCATGGCATGAATACTAGTGACTCCTCTTCCTCCTGTGCTTCTAAATTCAACTTCCCTTGGCTGCATTCAGAAGAAAATATCCCAGAAATGTGACATGCCATTTTGAAACAACTTCTTCCCTCTCTCACTAATGGCTTAGTTAATGATTTTTTTTTTGACTAATGGAGAACTCTTTTGCTCCATTTTAGGAGTCTATGAAGGAAAAAGCACTTCATACATATTCTCTGTTACTCATATTTTAGAGCACATGAAGGGAAAGTCACTTCTTACTCGTTTCTGTTACTCATGTTTTTGTTTCAGGTCTCTGCTTGTAGAAGATTGAGGCCGGTGTTTAGAACATGTTATCCTCGGTTTAGGAAAGACTAAGTGAGGCAAAACACATTGGCCATCGTTCAAGGCATTAGAAGAGATATCAAGAAATCCCCAAACTTCCAATGAATGAGATTCATTTATAGATACTAAACTTAAAATAACATGTTTATGTTGCTATGCATGCCTGTGATCAATCAGTTTAGTAAATATGTGAGAACAACTAAGAAGAAAAATGCAGATAAAACATTGTAATTTATATATATTCAAAGCATGTCTGGCCCTGGGTCAAATAACTCAACAGCATGTACATTTTTCTAATTTTTACCTGTATATGATGAATTATTTCAGGTGTCTCCCTAATGGGTATTCTCA
Organism: Myotis brandtii; assembly: GCF_000412655.1. Lineage (NCBI taxonomy): Eukaryota > Metazoa > Chordata > Mammalia > Chiroptera > Vespertilionidae > Myotis > Myotis brandtii. The sequence continues at coordinate 561,405 of NW_005371516.1, forward strand.
TAAAGAGCCTTCTCAAAGTTCTGTCAGTTATAGCTTATCTCTATGTTAGGAGATGTAGGGTGCTGAGATAAATTCTAGATAGTATATGGAAAAGTACACAGGATTTTCAGTTAGAGACCTCTTGCTTATATTTCATCCCCCCCCCCAGTTTCATGCTATGTGAACTTAACTTATCCAAGGCCCCATCTTCTCAACTATAAACCTTAGACAAATTTTAAAGGTCTCCTTGGAGGGTTGTTTTGTGGATTAAATAATACGATGCATGTGAACCTTCCCTGTCTGGACTGTGTGAGGCGGACTTAAGGCTGGTTGATCTACAATTTACTATGGGAAGAAGTCATCCTTTCGGATCTATATCTGGAAAAGGACTGGAATCCAATGGCCTTGAGCATTACCTGAGGTTTCTCTGGTAATTTTCTTTCAATTTGGTTATCATCTAGCATGTTATTACTTCTCAAGTAGAACCAGTTGTTCAAAAATGTCAAACTTCTTTTAGCTGAACATTACCTGGGAATGAATTATAAGACTTTGTGTTGAAGCAATGTGTATTTCCCATAACACTGAAATGAGCAATTGGAAGAAATCTTGCCTCTGACTCTAATTAAGGATTTCTTTGTTTCACAACTGACTCTCACAGTCACAGGAACATTAAATGTAGCTCTTAAAATAGTTAAAGATGTTTAAAGTTAGATTCAAATATCAGCTATGTCCTTTTAATACTTGATAAATGGTTACACTTTGGAACCACCTATCATTCTTTTTCTAGTTTAATGTATACCTAAGTTATATTAATAACTAATAATATATCTTATTATAATCTCTGCTACCCATATGAAAAGAATAGTGAATTAGAGTAAAGGTACTATTTCATGTTTCACTTAGTCTATTTACTAATCCTTCAATTAATTTAAGACATGATATAAAACTTAAATTTCAGGAGACTTTTGTTTCTGAACAATTTGTTACTTTCTTGGGTCGCCACATAAAATACACTTATGTAAAATAGTTCACTAATGTTTTACTTGTACTTAAAGATTAAAGGGACATATTCTTGGAGCCAAGACAGATTACATCTCTTCTACGTTATTTCCACCATGACTCATAGGATAGTTTTATGAAATTTATCATTGTTTACTCACCATTTATGAGATGGAGAAAAACTTCTATTGCGAGACCCCTATATTTGAACACATGCATATATTAAAGTGGTGTCACAGTAGAATGACTTTTAACTTGGCAAGCTAAGATTTCCCTTAAGTCACACTGTTAGTGACATGTTGTGGGGCAAGCAGTAGTTCAGAGCACAGCATAGAACCAAACTGCCTTGGGTGGATGCCTAGTGCTATCTGTTATTGCTTCTAGATCTTGGACAATTCTCTTGGTCTTTCTGACTCTCAAATTTGTCTGTAACATGTAGATAGTAATATTAGTTCCCAATGTGTACATAGCACTGAAATGAGACTCTATGTATTCATATGTACAAAATAGTCTGGAAGACTATGAATAAATGCTAGAATTGATCGCACTTGTGCAAAGATCATCCTGGTAACTTCAGACAGCTTTTGGATGGGAAACACACCACAATATCTCATGTTAAAACTGTAGGATGCTTGCAGATTTTTAAAGAGTGCCAGAAAGGAATAAGTCACTGGTGTAGATTGAATATTAGGGCATAAAAAGAAGTATACTTTAACAGGAGAAGGTATAGAGAAGAGAAATAAAAACAAGGAGAGTATAGAGTCTTGGAAGGAAGGTAAAGGTTCATTTAAGAGTTATGGGGAGTAAATAGTAGGAAGTATACTTAGAGCTGAGTTTAAATTTTTTCCCCCCCGTTTACATGAAAGGGACTTGAGCGTGGAGAGGAAATCTATAAATGTAGGGTGTGCCCATCCTTTTCTGATTAGAAGTCAAAGGATCGCTTCTGAAAAGACAGGAGCACACAGAGAAAGACCCCTGACATTGGGAAGAAGAAAAGTGAAGTCTTCTGACTTCTGCTGGGGGATTTCTACAGACTGTCAGCAGGAAGGGGGCGGGGGGAAGGAGTGTCAGAAGACAGTTCCTCGGAATTTTGTGAGTCTGCCCTAACTTGCCTTGCAGAAAGTCAAGCCCAAATGCTTAAACCTCCTCTAGGTAATTGCAAGTTGGGTGAATTTTAGAAGAAAAGTTGACATTTTAAAAGCAGGAAATCTGATAATTTGACCCAATTTTACAAGGTGAATGAATAATAAACTAGTTGTGCTGTTTTGTGGAAGCTCCATTGAAATAGGTCATCTTTATTTCTCTTGGCTACCAGAAGGCACAAACATATTTATCCCCTAACTTTCTTCTACTGTGCGCATAATTATATGCAGCTCTCTGCTGAGCGGGCCCAAGTCCCCATAGCCCTTCACCATGGTGGGGAGCGGTGTGTAACATTTCTCTAGGAACATATTAGGAAACTAGTTTTTTAAACAAAGGAACAGGTCTCCAAGTCAACTATTGTGGTTAACATCAGATTCAGACACGGGAAACAGCTTGATTAGTAAATCCAAATAGAAGTCACCAGTTTCCTAAAAGGAAAATAATTTCTATTCCAATTCACTTAACATTTTTTTTAAAGCCTTGTCAGTTGATTAGTTTATCAATTCAACTATAATATTGCAGAGGCAGTGTTGGGTTCCCAAGTACATTAAAAAAATACTATAGTCATTGACATTAACTAAGCCAGACTTCTTTTTCCTGCCGCTTCCTTTTTCAGGCCTGTTGCAGACACTAAAGGTTTCCTTTAGCTCATTGCACACTAGCCAGGAGCCTCGCTCAAAAGCCCTTTGCTCCCTTCAAGTTAATACTCATGCTTTGTGCCATTTTAGCCACTAATCCTATTCCTCAGTGTACACATAGTTGTTTTGTATTGAGATAAATAATCCAATAGAGTAGGGTCTGGCAACAGATGCTATTCCATATTATTGGCAATACAGGTCATAATGTCTTAACCCAAAGAAATCATTCTAATGATGCATGTTTCATTCTGTAGCAAGGGGATGAAAGGAAACGGCTTAGGCAGGCACACACTTATGATACTCTGAGTTATAGTTCGGAGTAGTTATCAAGTTATTTATGAGAGAGGCAGAGCCTTGATGGGTAGCGTATGATTTCATTTGTAATGAATGTCCAGAAGAGGTAAATCTGTAGGGTCAGAAAATAGATTTGTTGTTGCCCAGGGAAGGGAGGCTAGAGGGATTGAGGGTGACTTAAAGCCTGCAGGGCTTCTTTGAAAGGGATGGAGATGTTCTAAAATTAATTTGGTGTCAATTGTACACCTTTGTAGATACTAACGTTTTTGAATTGTGCCCTTTAAATGAGTGAATTGTATGACATATGAATTACATCTCAAATCTGTTTAAAAAAGCATACGGATTGCTTGACTTCACTTCCATAGTCTCTGAATTTGTATGTCTGAGGAATCATCTAAGAAACTATATTTCTAGTGAATTTCCAGGACTTGCCAATGATGCCCAGGGACCCCTGCATTGGAGATGTATAACCTTAGCTACCTGTCAGGATCACTGGAGAGCAGGAAAAGAGCTGGGTGCCCAGGATTAAATCAGCATCTCTGAGGGTGAGGCCCCAGTAATTTCTAAGGCTCCCCAGGTAATTCAAACCATTGGACCATAGAGTTTAGAATCCTGGAAAATTTAACACCAGTAATTATGAGAGATGATGAGCAAAATACATAAGGAAGAGAGGTTTGGAGTCTCAGCTCAGAAGTACCTACACCTCACAATATCCCAAATACAAAAGTAGTATAAGTGGAAGCTAAGAAAATAATTCAAACACTGTTTTGACAAATAAGTGGAATTGCCCCTCCAGCTCTCACTCAGAGCATTAGCCTGTCTCAAAGGCAAATAAAATTCAACACATTCTTAAGGTACCCACTTAAAGGCACTCCAGATTCTTTTCATTGTTGGTTTCTAAGATCATAGGGGCTCTTCTTATGTAAATGTTCCCACACTAGAATAGTGTCTGATTCTGCTATTTGTCTCCTCATCATATAAACAAATATATTCCTGTTACACTCTTTTTAAAAAAAACAAAAGTTTCAGTAAAAAACTTAAAGCAGTTACAAATATTAGTGACTCTCATGCCCATTATCATAATTTTCTAGATGTTCAACCCAGGTACACAGCACAGATAAAGGTCAGGGACTCGCTTGGCTTGACAGTGGAAGGCCAGCTTAGGCAGGAACACATTCCAAGGATGTGGGGATGAGGCAGGGCTTGGCCCTCAAACCTAGCATGAAGGCACAGTTAAGGCATGACATTCAGACAAACAGACTGGGAGCAAGCAGGCAAGTTAGCTCGATAACAAAACTCGTGGGTGCAGGCTGATCCATGGGAAGCCCTGCCAAGCCGGAGTCAGTTCTGCGGGTGTGAGGAGTGCATGGGAGGTCAAGTGCTCTGCAGTGTCCCCAGATGGCCCCAAGCTCCCCTTAGTGCCCCACCTTTGCCATTTCTTCCTAAGGTTGGTCATCTGCCAATTGATATTTTGATTGAAAGAACAAGAAAAAAAAATCATCCTGCCTGTGGAGTTGGCTAATACCCGATTCTTACCTACAAAACTTGAATATCAAATGTTTTCAAGGATTCAAATTATTTTGATTCCTGAAATAATTAGGTAAATTACAAATGTAAATGTAATCATAGTCTCCAGATTCAGTTATATCGGCCATTCCCTGGATTTAGGTCTAAACATCAACTTGAAACAAAACAACAATAAAAACCTGAATGTTCTCTTTTTTTCCCCTCTCCTTCTCATTGAACTTCAACATGTTTACTTTTCATAATGTTCTCTGCTCCCTGCTATTTCTTCCTTTACCACATAGATCTGTATAATGATCAAATACTGGAAGTGCAATTTAAAAACACTTGGTTAATAGAACAGCAGCTAAATAATAATAATACTTTTGAATATTAAAAATGGGAAAAATCTTGCTGAAATAACACTAATACATGTATTTGTTAAACTCATCTTAGTTTGGGCCCCTTAAATGTTCCTATTTTGACTGCATTGACATAGCTGGACAAATTGCAGCCAGGAAGTGATACCACAATGTATAGGAAAACTGTTAGTGAATAAAATATTCTAGTCTGGCTGGCATGTCTCAGTGGTTGAGCATTGGCCTGTGAACCAGGAAGTCTGGGTTTGAGTCCCAGTTGGGGCACATGCCTGGGTTATAGGCTCGATCCCCAGAGAGGGGTGTGCAGGAAACAGTCTCATCATCATTGATGTCTCTCTCTCTTTCTCCCTCTCCCTTCTTCTCTGTAATCAATACAAATATATTTTAAAAAATTCTAAATTGACAAGGTAAAGGACAAGATAAGCACCATTTTATTATAAAAAATAATTTATTATAAAAGTAAATAACTTTAGAATATCATACTCAATAAACAAATGCTAAAACCATTTCCCCTGAAAATGGCGGAGGCTTAGACGGACGTGTTGGTGCTTTGTCCCGGAGCAGATAAGGGCGAGCAGCTGAAACGGGTAACATACAGTCCGAACAAGCAGAGGAGATTCAGCTGAGAGACAGTCTGCAGCCAGGAAAGACAGAGAACTCCTAGAAAATGGGGATGGTTAGAGATTGAGGCTGAAACCTCCCCCTGGG
>NW_005371516.1:573472-604634 GCF_000412655.1 Myotis brandtii
TCATACCTCAACATAATAAAAGCCTTATATGACAAACCTACAGCCAATATCATACTCAATAAACAAATACTAAAACCATTTCCCCTAAGAATAAGAAAAAGACAGGGATGTCCATTTTTACCACTCCTGTTTGTCATAGTATTGGAAGTGCTAGCCATAGCAATCAGATAAGAAGAAGAAATATAAGGTATCCAAATTGGAAAATAAAAAGTAAAACTGTCATTATTCACAAATGACATGATATTGTACATAGGAAACTCTAAAGACTCCATCAAAAAACTACTAGATTTAATAATGAATTAAAAAAAAAGTAAATAACTTTAATTTTATGTTTACTTTAAGATAGTAAATGAAAGTGATATATTTAGAATAAAAAAGTCCTCAAAAGGAAAAAGAAATCATAGGAAGCATCTAATTTGCCAGTATTGCCTGGAAAATTTACTTATATTCTGAATTAGTAGTAAGTGTCCAGAAATATTGTATTTTTATTAAATCAAATTTCCTTCTGACCATGAACAGTACTCAGTACCATCCTTAGATCCTGACTATAGTATGTATTCAGCCTGCTGATCTCAGAACCAGAAAAATGTAAAAATATCCTCCCTTGGCATTTTCTCCCCAAAGTTTATTTCTTCTCTCCTCTGCATCCTTCTCATACATATTTTTGTTCTTGGCTTTTTTTCCTGGCAGTCTCCTTTTCCTCACTTTTGCCTTCTCTTGCCTTATTCCCAGGGTGAGATCATCGTCTTCCTGAACAAGTTGATAATCGTATTTAGATGTGGGATTTGGACAGAAACCTACACTGAAAAAGTCCACAGCATGATGATAGAGAAGAGACATACAGCACAATTTATTTTCCCTGATGAGCGCTTTGCTCTTCTATTTTTGTCATTTTAGTAATCTGTGATGATAAATAGGGCAATTGTGCTAAAGTCACCACTCCCTGCAAGTACCCTCTGTTCAACCTCACCACCTCCCTCCCTCATCAACTGCTTTTTCCCAAAAGACTCATGAGGGAGTCAGAGCATTTAAAAAAACATTATTTAACTTCAGGGGTATAAACGGGATATGTTCAAAAGTTCCTTCCTAATTGCCTCCAAATTTTAAAATGTCACACCTTCACTGCATGAAGTGGTATTACCTAGACTCCAACATTCTATTAGGAAAAAAAATTAAGAAAACGCTGTGTGAAACTTTCTGTGCAAACGACTACGATGTGCTAAGGATGGATTTTTTGTGAGGTCAGCCTCTAGGAACCACACAGTGTAGATATCATTGAGAGATGTAAAGATGTTCATTTAATGTGAAATATACCCTACACGGTGCCTGGAACATAGTAAATACTCAATAAAATTTTAATTCTTTTTTATTTTCTCCCTCTTCTTTCCCAGCCTTAAGTCAGAAATATTGCCCGAATCATGAAAACCAAAATCCAATCTTGCTACTTTAAATGTTTTTCTATGGCTTTCACCACCTACAGTTGGAGCTCCCCTCTTTGACATGCGCTTAATTTTGAACTTCCAAATCTTATTCCCAAGATTATTAGGAAACAAAGAAAAGAAAAAGATAAAAACTTGATTAAAAATTGTTTCAGAACATAGGAGGCTTATTATCCTCTCTGAACTTTTATACAATGTTCCTTCTTCCTGTAATGCTCATTCCTTCCCTTTGTGGTCACTACCCTCCCCCACACCCCCACCTTAGGTTTTTACTTGGTTAGTTCTTATTCTTCAAGAGCTACATCAAAGTCATTTCCTCAAAAATGCCTTCTCGACAACTCTCCCTCAGACACCTCTCCCTCAATCTGAGTTTGGTACCCCTACCAGGTAGATCTGATCCTACTGTGGTACCACATTTTTTGCATGTTTTATTGCTGCTCTTGTCTCATTGCTTTCTCATGCTTACAGAGAGGAAGGCGGAGGGAGGGAGGAAGGGAGAGAGGGAGGGAGGGAGGGAGGGAGAGAGGGAGAGAGAGAGAGAGAGAGAGAGAGAGAAAATTGATGTGAAAGAGAAACGTTGATTGGTTACCTTTTGTAGGTTTCCCAACTGGGGATTGAATGAAACCCAGATATGTGCCCTGACGGGAATTGAACCAGCAACCTTTCGGGGCACAGATTGACACTCAACTAACTGAACCACTTTGGCTGGGTTCATTGCTTTCTTGATGGCCTCCTATGAGTTGAGGATGGAGACGCCGTCCTTTAATGCTATGTCTCCATGTACCTCAGACCTAACTTGTGTTTAAACATTCTTGTGGGCTAGATAGATGCTGACGTGTGTGCTATGGTGGAGGGCTTAAAGAAGAGAGGCTAAACTCAGAAACTATTTCTGAATTAGAACCCATAGAATTATTTTAAATTAAGCTACTTACATGCATATTTCTTATATGTATATATATTTTCTTTTAACATTTAAAAATTGAGAGGTTATATAGATTTTGTCTCTTGGTGGGAGAGGGGTGATAAAGACAATATAAATAAGAGAAATTATAACTTAACTTAATGAAAACAAAGGGTAAGGATTAGCATTATGCTTCAGTGAGGTATAGCTGCAATGCCTTTGGCCTTTTAAGCCATTTTTCCAGCTGAGTGATTCTGAGATACTTTAAATCCACGATCCCATGATAGCACCATTTAGCAGGCTTTTTTTTGTGTGTGTGTGTGTGCTTTATAAACTAAGTGACTTACACTTTCCACAGTGCAAAAAAAATGAGGTCAGGGATGAATAGTGGGCCCAATTCCTGTGAGATGGGTTCTAATTTGGTCTGTTAGCACCTGACCCTGCTGACTTCTCCATGTTAGTGGTTGTGGGAATTGTGTGTAACTTTTATGATAAAAAACAAAACGGTGGTATCATTGAACTAATTAGACAAGAGCACAATTAGAAATGAGAGCTCTTCAGTTTCCTAACAGGCCGGGTACAAAATGAAGTACAATAAATATACTCCAAGTTTGATGAACTTTACTTTTGATTAATTACCAGATTTGAATGGCCTTCCATAATGTGACAATTATTCTGTTGATCCACCTAATTAGGGATCATAAGAATAAAAAGGACTCCTCTTAACTTTTATGAATGAATTTCCCCTTGAGTCATTTAAATTGCTCAAATGGCTACTCAGAATAATGTTGGCAATGTTACATGTGACTTTCAGTATATATATATATTTTCATTCATGTGAGGCATGTCTACTGTACATTTTTATTTCACTTTTGTTAGATTGAGATGAAGACAATGAAATGCTGGGAAAGAGACAATGATTTCAAACTATATACTACCCCATCAAATGCCCTGCAAAGAGTAGATTTAATTATTTATAGCTATTGATCGAAAACCCATTTGACATCACCTTAATTCATCTTGTGCTCATTCCAGCATGAGGTTCTATAAAAAAGACTGACGTATTATATTAAAATGTGCAATAGCTGGGAGACCATGCATGAGGAGTGTGTGATATTTCTTAAGCAATTCGATGCTGCATGAGAGATAATTGTACGTGCTAAGACCTCTTTTTACCTCAATAAAATGGCATAAAATAAAACGCAGGGGAGAACCACGAATAAACCACGTGTGACAGTCAGGGTCTCTTTCTGTCTGCAAAGAGAAGGAGGGTGGGATGCCACCTTGCCTGGGGAAAAGCAGTCTGCAGTGAGGTATGCAAATACCTCTGGGCCTGCAGCCTGTCCTTTCTATTTCTCTCCTTCATTCCTTTTCTTTTTCTATCTTCTGCCTCGTCACATTAGTTGGTGCCATTGTGAAACTGTTTTCAAATGCTGTACTACAGGGAATGGTAAGATAAGGGCATAATGGTAAAAGAGAGCATAATATTAAATGAAAGTATTTTAGAAACGAAGACACCTATGAATGGATTTAAAATTTAAAAAGAAAATAGCATAGATAGCCTGATTATTATAGTGGGTTTAAAGCTTATTTTCTATAAAGTAAGAATTATCTTGGTTAAAGCAGATACGTTTTTTTATAGTGGGTATTGCAGTTCTTTAGAAAACTACATGAAGAATTTGAGTTTTGTATAATTTCAAATACTTCATTTATTTATTTTAAAAAATGTTTTTATTGATTTTTTTTTTGAGAGAGAGAGAGAAAGGGAGAGAAATATCGGTTGCCTCCCGCAGGCACCCCGGCCTGAAACCCGGGCATGTGCCCTGACCTGGAATCGAACCAGTGACCTTTTGGTACATAGGACAATGCTCAACCGACTGAACTACATCAGCCAGGCCTTTAAAGACCAGTTAGTCTAGCAGTTTGAACACAATAGCATAGTAGTTCAATTTCTGCATCACACCCAGTAAAGTACTTCAGTAAATATTTTTTTATATTAAAAAATGTATAAATGAAATGCCAGGCTACTTTGAATCACTGATGGAAAGTTTTGAAAGTCTGAGCATCTGGTGAGTCAGTTAAAGGAAAATGTAACCCCCCCCTTTTAAATAGAATATTGACAATTTATATAGACAGCATGGAGCTTAAAATACTTCTTTTAATGAACTGGGTTATTAAAATTTGAAAAAGAAAATGTAGTAAACTATGAAAATACAAGAACTTAATATTTTTTGTTCAAAAGCAAAAAACCTATTATGATCAACCTGCAGACACGGGCCATCTTAACTAAGAATTTGGTAAAGCTGTACAATTTTGCAAAAGCTACGTAGCAGGAGTAAAACACTGTACACTGTTCAATATAGTACTAGAAATACAATGCTTTCAGTGTACAAAGTTAGAAATCCCAGGACTGCAACATCTGGGACTCTAAATTATGAATAATGAGGAAGGAGTCAATAGAAATTTGTTTCTTTTGGTAAATATTTTTCATTTATAAAAATTCACTTTTCTTCCTTCCTCCTGACAAATCTCCAAGGCCAACATTGTGGACATTGGGAACATGGGTCTCTATGTACTATCTTAAATTGCAAATGATTTTTTTTTTTCAGTTGTGGGAACATGACCAAAGTAGCAAATGTTTTAAAAATTATACTCCATTTCCAAGTCCCCTGAGCAACAAAGCAGAACAAAGCTTTTGTGCGGGGGATGTTGGCCCTGCCAGGGAGTACCAGGCTTTTTGATGCTCTAGGACAGTGATGGCGAACCTATGACACGCGTGTCAGAGGTGACACGCGAACTCATTTATTTGGTTGATTTTTCTTTTTTTAAATGGCATTTAAATATATAAAATAAATATCAAAAATATAAGTCTTTGTTTTAATATGGTTGCAACTATCAAAAAATTTCTATATGTGACATGGCACCAGAGTTAAGTTAGTGTTTTTCAAAATGCTGACACACCGAGCTCAAAAGGTTCGCCATCACTGCTCTAGGATGACCTTGTATCTGGTGACTACACCCTTCGGTCCATCATCCAGGAAGATGATATCTGAGCTCAGACCTGTTTCTCCCCTGACACTTTGTCTCCTCTTTCTCCCTCCCGCAGTTGTTGGAGGAATTATGCGAAGTCCTGCTCTCCTTATGTCGTGCTGGGTCTTCTGCTTCATCCTGGCCAGCAGTCCAGGTCTTGGGGAGTTGGGACAATGCCTCAGCCCCTCTCTGAACTTCCGGACTTAGAGTTCTGACAGCTGTCACCCATTGGACCCCAAGCTGGCATAAGTTAGTCAGAGTTGTCCTTTCCCTTTTTAATCTTGCCCCTGGGTGGTGAGAGGGTAGCTGCCCTGACTACCCCTCCCAGCTGATAACTGACAGAGCAAACTTCTTTTTCTTGTTGTCATTCCTGCCTTTTGAGGAGGGGATTTGTCATGGATTTGGACACTCTTTCTGAGCACCACGCCCTTCTCCTAGAGCACTTGGGTGAATAATCCGCATCCTCTGTATTTTTATGGGGCCAGTAGCTAGATATGCGGTTGACTCAGATGGTCCTTCCTTTGATCTTTAGCCCATTAAAATGGATGACAACCAGAATCATGCTTCTCTAGACTTCAAAGCAATGATGAAACAGAATCCTTTGGACTCACAAGTCCCCTTGTCTCCTAGGAAATGAATGTTAATATTTCCTTGTATTGTGAGAATACATAAAAGGCTTCCCCCTTCAGTTGATTCCGAAGGAAGACCTTGAGAAAAGTCCTTGAACGTGGAGTGCTAGATACCCGAGGCACCGACCCAAGCTGGGTGCGCTGCTGATTGAGCTCGCAGGTCAGTTTTATGTTAGTAAAGCGTCCATCCCTGCCGCCTAGGGCTGCACACACACATGGCAGGTTCTGGAAGTGGCCTGCATGGTGTACACTTGGGCCTGTCCCCTAACACGTATATTTTATATAACTAATGTAGTTCAGATTGTTTTAGAATTATGCATATATGAAAGAAAAGAGTAAATTTGTCTAAGACTGATCTGCAAGCTGGCATCTTCGAAAGAGAGTTGCCTCCTACGAAACACCATAGAGGTCAGTTATGACTTCCTGCTGGGAGCACTTGTCGGCCACTGGGCTGGGCCACAACTCCCCAGTCATGCCAGGGCAGGGGTTAGTGCTTTTCTGAGCAGGATGCCTGTTGTGATGAATTCTGCTGGATTTCTATGTCTTGCAGCTGCAATTTTAAGGCTTGGATGCCTGACCATATGAAGGACTACACTTAGCCCCACAAACACTAGGTTGGCAGGTTAGGACTGGAGACAAGATTCTGCGACGCATACGATTATATTTTCTTGGCATACGATTCTTAGAAGCCCCTCAGCACAGCACATCTCGGAGGATTCAGATGTCTGGTCCTGTGAGGTGCTATGCACTGCCCCAGGGTGTGATGGCAGGAGGGAGACCGGTGTACTTGCTACTCATCCTGAATCCGTGAGCTTTCCCTGTGAACTCCCCTCCAGCAGGTCAGATCCACGCCCTGCTTCACTGATTCCCACTGAGAAAAATACAAATGCCAAAGAGTTTCTCAAAAAGGCAGTTTGTTCAATTCATTCTGCAAATGGTTGAGTGTCTGCCCATTGTGCATAGAGAATGTACTGGGATTGTCCTAATGGTAAGATCCTGCTTTCATTCTTGCAGGGAAGCAGACCTATTCCCTAGTCCTGATAATGAAAGATAGATGTGGTAAGAAAAAATATAAAAGGTGTTATGAGAGTTACAGAGGGAAAAAGTATTGCTTTTATTGGCAGTTTCTTCCAAGGCTTTTGATGGCTTTAAAGATAAGTCTAATTTAAGTGTTTAAAAGCCAACTAAATGGCATTCTACCTGGAAGTGGGAAAGCAAAAGGGAATAAAGTGGGAAGAGTTTGGCCAATGCTTATGGGAGGCACAGTGGGAAATTGACTTTGAAAGACAAGTTGTATCAAGACATAGAAGGCTGTGGATGCCTGGCTAAATCACTTACATTTTATTGGAATTAGTCCCCAGGAAGATTAATTTGGCAATGGTGTATAAAATGTTTGGCATAGGAAGATATGTCACAAGGCTGAGAGAATCTAGGTGAAAGGTACTAACTTGCTATGCCCCTTGGTTTGAATAAAGTACAAATCTATATATATAAAAGGCTAAGTGACCGTCCAACTGCCCGACCAGCCGGTACTTATGACATGCACTGACCACCAGGGGCAGACGCTCAAGGCAGGAGCTGCTGAGCTGCAGTGACTTGGCAGAGATGGTTCTTGGGTGATGCACTCCGGGACCCCTTGGGGGATATCGGAGAGTCGGCCCGATCCCTGCAGGCCAGGCTGAGAGACCCCATCTGCTGGAGGGACCCTGCTCACTCCACAGACACCCTTTGAGCCACAGCGCTGCCCCAGGTGCGACCGGCCGGGAAGGGACCATGGGAGGTTGGCTCCAGGGCATGTCCGGCCTGTCTCGCCCAATCCCACCCTGCCAGCCACCACCCGGGACTGCCTGCATTAGTCCCTGCACAGGAGCTAGTGCCACTAGTCTGAAGATCCAAGGGTGAGTTTTCTTTCTTTTCCTCCCTCTTCCCCCCCACCCACCTCCCCTCACTACACAGATGCCCTTCGAGCTGTGGTGCCACCCCAGGAATTCTAATTAATTTCCTTTCAATGTGCACAAATCTGTGTACCAGGCCACTAGTCCTATATAATAAAAGCATAGTATGCAAATTGTCCCCTTGACTGGGGGTTGTCCAGGAGTTTTTCCAGGGGGTGGGGCCAGGTGGAGGAAGGGAGGGAAACCCTGGTGGCGACAGGCAGCCAGGGGAAGGGAGGAAGTAACTGGCTGACAGCTGCTAGGGACCCTACCAGTGCAGGAATTTTGTGCACTGGGCCTCTAGTAGGGGAATAAAATCTAACCTACAAGGAAGGCTATGAGAGGCACTGTTTGACATACTGAATAAAACAGCATATTATTAAGGTTGAGCAGGACAAGATAATAATGGCCATACTCAGAGCAAGTGCAACAAGGTGTATAAATATATCAACCTTATCAGTGTACATTGGTAAGCTGTCTTGACTTTGTGCTTGTACCACTTAAATTTGTGATTTTGAATATTTATATGAATTAGTGGGTCAGCAAACTTGCTTGAATTCCCCACCAGCCATAATGCAAAGACATTCATTATAAAACCACACCTGCCTTTGTCATTTTAGTTATTATTTCTAGTCTAAGTGTTTCTAAAAGGGATTTGATGTACTTATGATTAAAGAAAAAAACATTATTAAAGTAAGAATAAAGGGTCAATGAAAGTTAATATGTTTCAGAACAAAGTGTGTCCTTGTGATTTCAAGTAGCCAAGACAAATCTTCTTATGATAAATTATAACCCTCAGTAGCAAATTCTTGGGAAATTTTTTTCTGACACTGAGTGCTGTGAAAAATATATTGCTCGTTATAAAAAGGGCATTGGACAAAATGGACATCGTTGCCTGTCAATCAGAGTTTCACAAAAGGCAAAATGGTTCTTCATATAATCACTTCATATAGTAACTTTTCACAAACACCAGGAAAGCCAAGCCAATTACAATTCTATGAAACCACTTCTGTGGTAAATTATAGTAATTAGTCCATGTGCAGATTATCTCATGATATGATCTGGTAAATGCGTAAAGTTGAAGGACACGCAGTGCCTCTCAAGATCTGATCCTTACCATCACTTGCTATGCCTGTTGGAAACAAGATATTCAGCCCAATGAATCATCCCTCTGGAAATACACATTTTAATATGCCTCCCAGTGTTGTGGGTGTAGGTAAGTGTGTATTTTCCTCTTCAAAATTTGAGAACTAATGATCTTGAGCAACAACTAAAGAGCTTGTCTCAATCGCTCTTCAATGTGGATTTCCTCAGTTAAGGTTTTTTTTCTAAAAAATATATTTTATTGATTTTTTACAGAGAGGAAGGGAGAGTGATAGAGAGTTAGAAACATCAATGAGAGAGAAACATCAATCAGCTGCCTCCTGCATACTCCCTACTGGGGACGTGCCCACAACCAAGGTACATGCCCTTGACCAGAATCGAACCTGGGACCCTTGAGTCCTCAGGCTGACGCTCTATCCACTGAGCCAAACCGGTTAGGGCAGTTAAGGTTTTAATAGAAACATGAACCAGTGCCTTCATCACAAGCTAACCTGTTTCTAAAAGTCAGGTCCACTCTATTTTTGACCAAGAGGAGATCTGTAAGCTTTGAATGGCGAAGCTGGCTTTGTGTTCTAAAGAGCTTGCCTTGTATGCTCGCCCCGTTGGGCACCATTTCTCTTTAGCCAGCTGGTGTCCTCTGGGGACTTCCCACTGAGCAGTACCCCAGGTCCGCATGACAGAAGTAAACAAGATGTGCCTTCCCTCGTACACTTTCAAATTTTAATGAGCAATTACAAGTATCAAAGTGAAGAAGGAAGAAAACTTAACCTCAGTTATTTGAAAGAAAAAAATCTGTTTCAGATGTAAACTTTTCTATTTTATGACAAGTAACAGCAGTTGCTCAGCCTCATACACACATTACCAATCCCTTGTAAAAATGTGTAGGTAAATAAAGGAGCCAGGGAAATTTGCATACAGAGGGTTTTCCTCTAATTCTAGCCTCTCCTTAGAGACTGCTGCCCTACTTTCCTACCATGAGTAACAGTCTCCAACCTGGCAGCATCTTTGTATAAAACCCAAAGAGAAAGCAGCCTGGGCCAGATTCCCCGCTGTCTGTATTCAAAAGTTATCAGCTTCCCAGAAGAGTTGAGGGCATTGAATTCCTCCCCCTGGAAGCCATGTTGTGGTATCTGAGGTCAGCTTTAATTTGTTCCTGGCTGCGAAAGGGCAAGAGGATTTCATTACACCATCCTGGATTTTACAGACAGAGACATGCAGATGTGTAAAGACTTTTTTTTTCTATAATTGAGGGCAATATTTAGCTTTGCTCATTGTATTTAGGTCAAGTCAATTCCTCTTATATCCAGTTAGTGCTCATAATCAATTATTATTATTTCGATAGAAATATCCTAAAATTTCTGATAAAACTTAGCTCCGATTTAATCTGCTCAGTGATTATGGAAACAAAGATACTTTTGTTTCTTTGTAAAATAAAATGACTAACTGGTCACAGACCACGATGAGCGTGGGGCTCAGGCAATTTATATATAACTTCTGATTCCATCAAAGACTGCATGTACAATAACTACATTCTGTTTCTCTAGGGGTAACACAAAAATAACATTTTAATGCTTTAAAATAGTTGTTGAAGTGCCAATGAATAAATAACCCCTTTGACATGGGTAATATCAGGCTCAATAAATATGAAGTAGCATTTTCCTTTCATAGATTGTACATTTGTCAGATATATCATCTCTCATATCTTTACATGTCAGTAACAATTGAATGTAAGGCATTTTTACATTATTCGTAAATGATGCAATATTCTTTTATTCTTTCTTTCTTTTAGAATTTTGGGAGCTGTCATTTATTTCCTAGTGTATTTCTTCTAACACCCTCCCTGTTTCTCACATCTTTTTATGTTAGTACAAAACTTTAGAATGCATGCGCCTGACTTAGGTTGTACTGTCTCTGTTTTAAAGTTTTAATTAATGTTGCGATCATTTATATCCATACGTTCTTGTCTAGCATAAAGACATTAATGCTCAGATTAAACAGACAAGCAAGACATCGATGGTAGGATCTGTAAACAATTTAACAAACCCAATTTAACATAGAATAGATAACATTTCAAGTCAGATATGCCAGCAGGCATCAGGCACTTGGACCAGTGGGAAATGCATTTGCTTATGGCATTTTGCCTTAATCAAAGAGATATTCCTTAGGTTATCTCATTTGATCCTCTCGATATTAAAAAACACACATGGCCAATAAAATTGCTCTGAAAGCATAAAGCATAGGATATTTAAGGATCCTGGTGGACAAACTAGCAGTTAAGAGCTCAGGGCCAGCAAGTTGGACCTGAGCTGCAACTTATTAGCTGTGTGACCTGGAGGAAAGTTAACTATTTACTCCTTACGTTGTTGCCATTTATTGATAAAATTTGGGGTTAAGTTGTGAGGAGTAAATGAGATGTTCTATGTACTTTTGTAAATGAAGACAGGATTTAGATTGAAAGCAAGTCAAAGGCTAGAATTATTGGCTCATACAAGGTGTAGAGCTGGCCTAATGGAGTACTAGAATCAAGGACCACTTACATGCCTAAACCCTACAGCACTCCCTCTCTCCATTTCTTGTCCCCGCTTCTCTCTTTGTGTATATGTCTTCATGAGGTGAAGCTTCTAGGCATTTGCATTCCCAAGGATCACATTTTTACAGTTTCATTGTCAGGAAGGATAAAGTCCTTTCTTCTATGTCCAGATTGGGAAATACTAGAGAGCATTTTGATTGCTTGTATCCTTTGCCAATTTCTGAAGTGTGTGTGTGTGTGTGTGTGGTGATGTACACTACCCAACTTGGCTTTGCATAACTCAGTGACCATGCTTTTTGGTAGCATGCCCACCTTCTAAGACTGGCACTCCTAGCACAGCCACACAATTAGAAAAGCATTTTGCAAAGGGAGGTGGGGAGAGGTCGACCTAAAATTTGATGAAAATGAAGCAGTAACAACCAGTACAGTAAGCGAAGGGATAGTGCCTGGCCTACAGAAGCACTCCATACACAATGGGCTGCTTTTATTACTTAGTTGTTGTTATTGTTAGTAGTAGAACTGCCTTCTGTGTCCTGCCTGAAATGTATCCAGTGGCCTTTCTACCATAGCCTCAGATCCAAGAAAAAGTGACTGCCAACAACGGGCAAAATTGCCAAGTAGGTAAACTATCTTCTCCAGTTTCTCTTTGTTATCTCTCTGCCAAGGGTCACTCACCAGGCATGCTTGCCTTTAAATATCTCAGACTTCAAAATTACTTCTCCCACCATCATAGGGATGGAACAACTCACATTTAAATATGATCGATCTCACTAGCCCTCAGTGATTATTTTATATTCAAGAGAAATTTATAAATCCTGCAGAATCTTTGGCTAAGAATATATTTCTGAATTTGAAAGGTCAACAGTGAGCATGGTGATTGTCCAAGTTTTTTGCCTACTATGGCCACTGCCTCCTCCCCATGACACAGACATTTCCTCACATTTGTTCTTCCTTCCCCTGGTCTCCTTCCACTACACAACCAAGGATCAGTACCATAACCACGTATTTTATGAAAGACTAGAGGCCCGGTGAACGACATTCGTGCACTTGGGGTGGGGGTCCCACAGCCTGGCCTGCGCCCTCTCGCAGTCCGGGACTCCTTGGGGGATGTCCACAGTCAGACATCCCTCTCGCAGTCTGGGGCTCTCGCAGTCTGGGACCCCTCGCTCCTTACCTTCTAAATTTCTATTATTTTTAATTGATGATTAGATTCTTCAGAGATCTCTAACCACTGGGATCCCATGCCTGGCTTTGGATAAAAATAGGATATGCAGGAGGACCAGAAAGATAATCAACTATCTCTGACTCAAAGATGAATATTTATCAAATGCTCTTTATATTGAAATTACCAGTGTTAGGTCTAGAGAGGATTAGCCCTGACAAGGGAAGGTTTCAGGCCCCAGAGGACAAAAGCAGCCATTCCTTATTTCCATGAATTTTTCTATGAGTGGTATCCTTGTCCAAGTCTTTTGGCTCCCTTGATATTTATACAGAACTGTATAATTTTAAATCACATTCGCATGTATTCTTTCTTGATCCCAATTCCATTTTGGTGTCTTACTCTTTTTTTCTTTCTTTGTTAGGGAAGGAAGGGAAAAAGTAGGAGAATATAGATTGATTAATATATAAGTGCTTTGTAGTTTCTTTGATGGAAATTCTTCCAGACACAAGACAGTGGGTTTGCCTCACAAGACTGCTGCAGTCCAGCATCAAAGACACACACACACACACACACACACACACACACACACAGAGAGAGAGAGAGAGAGAGAGAGAGAGAGAGAGAGAGAGAAGACGGGCCTCAGCTGCTTGCTGTTGTCAAAGGAAAACTCAGAGGTTGATGTGATACATATAGCTTATTAAAGACTTCCTGAAAGCATCTCTAAAGTATGTTCATCTCCCATGTGCAAAAATTCCTGAATAGAAACATGTTTATGGATAATGTATCCCTAGTTCATGTGCTCCAAGACAACATTGTAACTCTTGACTTTAAATAATTTTCAGGGATGGGCTCAGGAATTTAATGTCTGGCTTTGTTTTTTCTCATACTCTTTGTAAAATAGTCATAATTGTGATGATGCATTTTGTAGGAAATCTGTTCCATGCCATGAAGAAATGGAACAAGGATCAATATTCCAATTTTGCTCATCAGAAAATCAGTTGATGATATGCTTATAATTGCATATGATTGTGAAAGAAGGAAAATAAAGATTTCTAGGTAGATTGATTTAGTGGGCTTTTATGAAAACTTTAGAATGAAGGTGGGGTTTGGAAGACAAGCCATAATTAAAGGTAAACAGCAGGGCATAATGAGACAAGGACTGAGTGCACAGAAAAGACAAGTGAGTTCTAGTTGGGTCATTTTGAAGAAGCCCCTAAAACTTCCCTACATCTTGCTTTCCTTATATGTAAAGTAAGCAGATTGTAACTCTAAAAATCCTCAACAGCTCTTTTTTTTTAAAAAAAAAATATTTTTATTGATTTCAGAGAGGAAGGGAGAGGGAGAGAGAGATAGAAACATCAATAATGAGAGGGAATCATTGATGGGCTGCCTCCTGCACACCCCCAAATGGGGGTTGTGCCCACAACCCCGCACGTGCCCTTGACCAGAATAGAACTCAGGACCCTTCAGTTCACAGGCTGACGCTCTATCCACTGAGCCAAACCAGCTAGGGCCAGCTCTTATTTTTCTTACAACTAAACCATAAATACAGAGAAGGCCAATTTACATTAGAATAAGAGGAAAGGCTTCAGTGGCAATGATCCTGGACTGAATTAAAAATATGGTGGGGCAGCTGAAGCAAAAACCCCTGCAGAAAGAGATCACAGTAGGCATATATTTAATGCTCCCTGGATAAAAACTTGCTGTACCATGCCATGTTGCATCTGCAAAGAGAAACAAAATAAACCCAGATTTATCTCTGCTATTTCCATCACAGTTTCTTTGTCCAGGATTATATATATATTATATTATATTAACTTATATTTCTAAATTTTTTTTAGTGGGAATTATTAATATTTCAAAATATTTTGGAACCTTGAAGGAAAATACTACATAAATATGATTGGGGAATGCACTCATATCTTTTGGTGCTTTCTATGAATGCATGTATTTATAATCCTCTCTGCAATTCTTATTAAATAAGAAAATATCCTGGAGTTCTAAGAAGACACAAGATGGGAAATCAAATTCTGCATTTGGGCATTATAATTTAATTTTCTGTTTCTGCTAGGTGCATGAGTGTGAGAAGATTCTATCCTTCACGTGTATGAACAGGCAGGGTTAGACAACAAACAACCCCTTTGTCAAACAGAAAGGTATAAACATACTAAATTGCACAAGCAGGACTGACTCCCCTTCAGGCTGATGCATATACTTAATGAAGGACACGTGCAAACTCAGCCAGGAGCTCAACAAGTCTGTACAGTTCATCCTAAAGGAACCTGACTTAAAATAGCTTTGTGTGACTCAGTTGTTTGCCTGTGGCTTCTTTTAAGAACCATCTGAAAAGGAGAGTCAAATACTCCTATATGATCCACCAAAATCTTGACATCTCAAGAGCTGCTAGCTTGTCCTCTTTTTTCCCTGCAGGGGTATTCCACAAACCAGAGTGACCTTGTCTGCACACGTGGAAGGTCAATGAGATGCAAAGATCCAGGAAAAACTTTTCCAGGCTGTTACTATAGTATGTCTGCTTCCTACTTAAATATTTAGAAAATATGATTTCAAATACACCAACTAGGATGTAAGTTCTTATCCACTTATGATTCAAGATAGATTTAAATGTAGTGTTCGGTCCCCTGTTCTCTTGGACTTTTATAATATAGTATAAACTATTGCCCAAGATTCAAATCTGTCTCTTTCTATACATCTATATCTTGGATTAGATTGGGATGTTTAAGCACAAACAAAAGTTCTTCTCTTTTAAAAGTTACATTTCAGAATGACACAGTCAGTGGTCACTGTTTATTTACAAACACCAAGTGGTATTTGCAAAAACAAGGACAAATTTTAGCCATTTTAAATATTTAAAAATCCAACCAAGGAATGCAAACATTTAGGGAGCTCAGAAAGACATGTGACATTTTAAAAGGGTGTGTTGCTTCTTATGCGATTGGTCTTTAGATAGAATGTTGGTCATAATAGGAAAAACAGCCACTGGATTTTTAATTAAAAAAGAGAGATCTAGTTGTGGTCCTCAAAATTTGATCTTGGTTAAGTCATTTATTGTAGATTTTGTTGTAGTCACCTTTAAAATGGGACTAATGACACCTGTCCTCCCTGCCTTACAGGAGGGATGTAAAGATAAGAGAATTAAAGTAGGAGAAAGTGCTTGGCAAGCAATTAAGTCATATGTAAATTTCAAAGCAGACATTATGTTACTTATGTAAATAATAGCTTGTTTTGTTTCATCTGGATTGGTTTGCTTGGCCATGTTGATCTGATCCAAGCAATAATTAACCTAGACCTCCAAAAGAGAATTGGTCTTGGAATAAGAATCATAAAACATCGGAGTGCAGATGTATGCCAAGTTTTCAGTAGTGAGAAATAGCTTCCATCTGGATCGTTCTAAGACATTTATGCCATCATTGTAGACATGTCTCAGAAACAAATTTCCGTAGATTTTTCCTTCACTCACTGTCTTTGAGGGGAGGAAGGGTAAAATTTAACTATTTTATTTTGGAATTTGATATGTATCTATATTTAGATATAAAGCAGCCTTATAAAAACACTTACGTGTTTATGATGTTTTTCATGTTTTTGATAGCCATATATAGATAGATAGATCTCAAGCCTTAAAAACAATCCTATTAGATATGTATGGCAGATGTTATGCCCATTTTACCAATAAGAAAACCTAGTCACAGATTAACAAAGCGACTTCTCTAAACTGACAAAATCCATTGTTTATTGTTATGGTGGAAGGAGGATTAGAATTCAAATTCTTAAGTAAATATTTCTTATTCTATACTATATTATGGCTCCATCATTTCACATGTTTTTACTGTAGCTGTGCCATGTACATGATTTATCCAACTCCTTTGCTTATCTAAGGCCTACTTGCCAAGAGCAGAGCCAACATTACCTCCTCAGAGACACATTCTGTCATGAGATTAGCTGCCCCTCCTACGTGCGCTCATCTTCTAACAAAGCATTGATCACATTCCATTGTTTGTTGGTTTTCTTCTGCCTCACCCACTGGTCTGTGAAAGTCTTGATCATTCCCAGAACAAAGTGTATAGTGGATAAGTGAATACACTTTTCATGATATGAGAAACAATGTAGATCTAGCTGATTCTCAAGACTTACCTGTAGTTTCTTATAAATTGCAGCTGGTTGGCTTTACTTAGAGTTCAGAGCATAGTGGATAAGTGAATACACTTTTCATGATGAGAAACAATGTAGATCTAGCTGATTCTCAACACTTACCTGTAGTTTCTCATAAATTGCAGCTGGTTGGCTTTACTTAGAGTTCAGAGTCTGTATCCTTTTCCCAACATTTGGGGATACATATGCCCAAATTTATACATGCTCACTATTGTCTCAGTACCAATCTTTAAATAGGCAGGAGGTGTTTTAAGAAGTTTTATCCTGACTGTATTTTACTTTTACACTTGCTATGTAGACTGGTTCTTAGTTCATGATTCAGTAGGTTGTTGGTTGGTTTTCCTGAAGTTCAACCCCCAACTTTAATACTTGCTCCCAAGTCCTCATATCTGTATCCATGTGACGAAATCTTGGTATGCCAATCTCCTCACACCGTACTCTCCCCAGTAAACTTTTCAGTGTTCTAAACTATTTTTTTTTTGTATTCTAAAGTCCTTCCATGTCTCCACTTTTGTACATTAATTTTCCCCTCTTATACAAGCCTAGTGGTCATGAGCTTTGCCTCCTAAGGAAAAATTTTCTTAATACTGATTGCTTCCTTTCCGGTAGGTGCTTGAAAATCTATTCTATACATGGATTACCTGTTACCAACTTTAACTTACCTGATTCCATATACTTGCTAATGTGTATTAAACTTTTAGCATCTCCCTTGTTTAATTCCTTAAAATAACTTCTTTTCTGGACTATCTTTCACACATTTGATAGGAAAATAATTATACTAATCTTTAATCAAAACTCGAGCTTCATCTTCTCAGGAATATTCACAGCTCATTGAGTCTTAACTATATCCTTTATCTTCATGAACTTCATTATTCAACGTACTGTCTCTATCTTCTCCCTACCCTAACCACAATGTGTTCATATATAGCAGCTCATCCACTTATAGAGCAGGTAGAATAACAAGAACCTGTGAATGGCAATGAGAGAGAACAATACAAATGAGAGGGAACGTTTTTTTCCTCCAAAGAGTCTCCTCCATTTATAGGTATTTGTGAGATCACCTAATTAGTCTCATTAAACATCAGAATTGATAATAATGCTTTCCTGGATAATTTAAGTGAATCACATATGAATTCATTTCTTCCAATTACTCAATAAGGCATATGCAGATGTAAGTATTCACAGAAAATAATCTAATAGATTTACTAGATTGAAAGAAATAATATTGTTGATATGGGATTAAAACAAAATTAATCTATAAAACAATTATTTAGTATCCAAAAGTGTTCTGTGCCTATATCGATGGGACAAATTAGTTAATATGCAACTTATCACAAAGATATATTTCTATATATGTAAATACTCCTATTAGGCAATCTTAGGGAAACAAAATGTGTTTATTTATGATTAACCTTAATTTACATTTTTATTTTAAAATTTAATAGGCACCCCATCATTTTTTTTCTTTTTACCCAAGGCTAATTTTTTTCCCCTGGGGAGTTCAGATTTCAGAAATATAAATTGAAGGTTTATTCTGCACAATTACCATAATTTAATTTTGCCTCCCAAGGGCAGAGTAATGGTTTTCTGCTAAAAGAATCCATGAGACAATAAAAAACAAACACCACTGTGATGTTTTTTGTGTGTAATTTAATGGCATAACTATGGAAAGTGTTTTATTTTCCAATATTATATATTATGGACTTTAAGTGGTCTTTGTGGTCATTCCCCTTCACAAGAATATTTTCTCTTGCCAAAAGAAATGGACTAGAAGTAAACATAATATTGTGCAAAATGATAGGTCTGCTTTCTCTCTGGATTAGTGGCAAGAACCAGTTGGTATTTACTGACTTTTCTCCTTAATGGGTGGATGAAATCTGAAGCTGCGTAAATAAGATAATGCAGAAATTATAAGTTGATTTACTCCCAGTGTGATTCTTTAGTTTTTAAATTCTATTGGCAAACAAGTAGTCTTGGAATAGTTAAAATCCAAAAGTGTGATATGTCCTAAAAAGCAATCTTGTAGGTCTCCCATAAGTAATTGTGCACGTTTCTGTAATATTCTCTACTCATTTAATCGAGTGCTTAAGAATTATTTTAAATGTAAGAACTCTTAACACGTCTTTAAGCTTGATCTTATGCATTCAAATATTTTCTTAGTCTTTTTATTCTCTTACACAGTACAGATATTTAAAATATTAACATTCAGGATGGGGCAAAAGTTAGTTTATAGTTGTGAGTACGCAAAACACAGTTTATTCTTGATTATTTATTCATTGTTATATTATTTTCCATACAAACAACTATAAGCCTACTTTTGCCCCACCCTGTATTTTAATGTCAGTGATGTCTTCATGGAATTTTTTCTCTTGTTAACAACATGATCATTTGTTCCTAGATACTGTAAACATTTTATACATTTCTGTAAATTCTCCTCCTCTAATTTTTTTAAAAATTTTTACTCTAGCTGCAGCTTATTTGATTTGTTATTTTAAGATAGATTTCTAATTTTTCTTTCTACATTTTTTATTCAGTAATTCCAAGTTTATACTTAGTTATTATTTTTAATATGAGTGCTGTCATATGAGTGCTACCAATAAGTACTCAACCATTCCATTAACGATGGATATCTGTTTTGTTTCTAGGATTTTGCATTTATATAATTTTTTTTGAATATTGTCTCTCCAATTCAATTTTTTAGACATGTAGGAGTAGTTTCTTGGCTTTTTATTTGTTCAAATATGCATATATCTATTGACCTCATATTGAATACCAATAGGCATTTTCAAATCAATTGGAAGAATTTAATATAAGTTATTTTTTAATTTTTATTTTTCAAAAAATATTTTTATTGACTTCAGAGAGGAGGGGAGAGGGAGAGTTAGATAGAAACATCAATGATGAGAGAGAATCATTGATTGGCTGCCTCCTGCACAGCCCCCTGCTGAGGATTGAGCCCGCAATCCGTAAATGTGCCCTTGACCAGAATCGAACCCTGGATCTTCTGGTCCGCAGGCTGACGCTCTATCCACTTAGCCAAACCAGCTGCAGTGGTCGGCAAACTCATTAGCCAACAGAGCCAAATATCAACAGTACAACGATTGAAATTTCTTTTGAGAGCCAAATTTTTTAAACTTAAACTATATAGGTAGGTACATTGTTATTAACTTAATTAGGGTACTCCTAAAGCTTAGGAAGAGCCACACTCAAGAGGCCAAAGAGCCGCATGTGGCTCGCGAGCCGCAGTTTGCGGACCACGGACTAGGACAATATAAGTTATTATAACTATATAATCATTATTTTAAATTCGATCAAATGCTCGCATAAGAAGCATTGCATCTAGCTCAAAAACACAGAGGGATTTTATTCACCAAGAGAAAATAAATTATAGATAGAATTTAAAAACCTATAAAATATTTAATGAAATGTGTATTTTAAAAACTGATTTTTTTTCTGAACTTATTGTTGGGTTTCAAAAAATAAGCTGAGTGCTAATTAAGATTGAGGTCTGATTACCTGTTTCTAATATTTTCTTTTTGCTTTTGAGTCTATAAATGACTTTGGAAATCCACCTCCCCAAATGTAGTCGTTAGTAATGAAATATAGTTCATTAAAAACATTTTCCTCTTTGGAATGTCATGGTGTTTTAATGATACCTTCTATTAGGAATATAAGTGGCTCTCTTCATATTTATGGTAAAATTGAAGCTTTCCTATGGCTAAATGGAAAGCACGTGGTATATTTGAGAGTAATGTCTATATTCTCAGTAGATTTTAAATAGTGGACCACTAGTTTGGAATGTGAGGGGAAAAAAGCAGGTTGACACAGTATGTGATTTTGGAATGTGAAGAAAAAACAGGTTGAAAAAAAGTATTTCCCTATAGAAATATAGATTAGCAATAAAACAGTAAGTAAGCAGAAAGACGTTTGAATAACAATTTATAACTAAGACATATAAGGAAGCACAATCTTTAGTTAATAGCATGAATTTCAGCCAGTCACACCTGAGATGAGCCTGGACCCTCTGCTTAAAGGCTATGAGAAGTTGGGTAAATGACTGAGTCTCTCTGGGTTGAGTTGCTTCAGCAACAGAATGAAGATAAAAATAGCACCTACTTCATATAGTTGTTCTGAGATTAAGTAAGATTATACACCCAAACCTTCATTGTAGTATCTGACATCTCTAAGTACTAAATGCATGATAGGTCTTATAAGAGCAATTCTAGGGGAAAATGTCATCCTCTAGGGAAGTATAGTGAAAACAAACCCTCCTGTATTACCGAATCAATGAAAACCACTCCACTTTTTGCAAGTAACATGACAACAACTTTCAAGAGTAATAAAATTGATTAGGTAGTCTTTTTCTGAATAACAACACGTCTAAACAGCTATTTCAAGGTAAAAAACTTAAAATTTGAAAAATTTGCGTGCAAAGATGTTATCTGTAGCAGAGTATCAGAAATAACTGGAGTCAGTAGTAAATCCATTTAACTGGATAAAATATTGTGCAACTACTAACAGCGACAATTATGAAGATGATGATGAAACATAAAAATGCTTGTAGCAGAATTTAAAAAGAGTCCGTACCGTAGTAAGTCCATTTAACTGGATAGAATATTGTGCAACTACTAACAGCGACAATTATGAAGAAGATGATGAAACATAAAAATGCTTGTAGCAGAATTTAAACAAATCAGATAAGAAATGTGTGTGTCTATGTGTAAAGATGGACTAGAAGGGAACAGAGTGTGCTGTTGACACAGTTAGTGACTATGAATAAGCATTGACAGGGATTTATGGGTGCAGCCTTCTGACTTAATACACGAAAAAAAGTGCGGTACCTTAAAGCCCCTTCTCTGGGTTGCTTATTTCATTTCGGAGGAGCATGTGAAGATTTTCCAAGGGCTTGATTTAGTCCACGTTAACTCAATTTCATCTCCTTCCCCGGCTATCTTTCTCAATCAACTCCTATTCTCTATGAATTTCTCTACGTGTCTCATAAAGAATGTGGCAGTAACACGTGGGCTGAATTTAAAGTACTCTGAAAAATATTGAGCGGAGATGTCAATGTTCAAGCAAGTGTTCTTTCTGAGCAGCTCAGCTTCATAATTGTGCACTGACTACAAAGAGTTTGTCTTGTCATTAAATTGTTTAGCATCCAGACAGACTTGTTTTTATATAACAGGATTAATGGTAGGACTACAAGTACAAACCCAGCTTATTGGCCCAAACAAGTTATGAGCTTGCAAAGGTGCAAGGACATGAGAATGAGCTGCTGGTAAGGTTTGGAACCCAGCAGTTCAAGGACAGGTGGTACTACATCGTCAGTCCTCAAGCCCCCAAACCCCACACTTCCTATTTCTCCACACAAGATAAGACTTTATAAGGCATTCTAGCTGTGAGGAACATTTGTCTTTGGTTAAGCCTATATGGACTTGCTTTATTTAATCTTCTAATTCAGACCCTCTCACTTCTCTGCTATCAAAAAAGTGCAGATCACTGTTGTAAACTATATAGAG
Organism: Myotis brandtii; assembly: GCF_000412655.1. Lineage (NCBI taxonomy): Eukaryota > Metazoa > Chordata > Mammalia > Chiroptera > Vespertilionidae > Myotis > Myotis brandtii. The sequence goes on from NW_005371516.1 coordinate 595,888, forward strand.
GGGATGATTGTTCAGTTGGCATTGTCTAAAGGTGTTATTTATTCACACAATAAAGCTTACACTTTAACAGTGATAACATTCTGTGATTTCACAAAGGGAAATGGAAGATGGAATGGTATATAGGCCATAGTTTCTAATTCATAACTATATTATCAATTGAGGGTATTATTATACATGTATTGAAGGTAGGGGTGTGATTAACAACAAAAGTCCATTTTTATTTCACTTAAAAAAACCTAAATCAAACATTCATCATTGTAGTCAAACGTTTGTTATTAGCACGAGATAGGGATAGTAATTTATAAAATGGCCCATTGAATAGTATAAAATACTAAAGAAAAAAAATTTCACTGTAGTTTATTAGTTTCACATGTTCACTATTAACAGCGAAGTAGTGGGTTTACCCAAGATGATTTCAAGTTGTTTTATACATTAAACCAAGACAGCTCTTCTTTCAGTATTGGTCATATATTAAATTATATAACTTTAGAGCTAGAAGGGGCGTAGAAAGCATTTAATTTAATAAACTTTGGAGTAGTCATTGTCATCTATAGACTTGTTTAAAATCAAAGATTTCTCTGGATTGGGAGAGGTCTCATTCCGTACGTTGTTGCTTCTTTATATGGCAACAATCTCTGCTCCTAAATATAGTCCCATTTGTTTCCCATGCTGTAGAATAAGGAAGAATCTGAAATAGATAGGAAAAGTCAGATGCCATTATGCAAAAGCAATGCCACCAAGTGTGTAGGAATAATTCCTGGTAAAGCTTAGATGATGTTTCTAAGGAAACCATTTAAATACGTCCTCCAGTCTGCCATACCAAGCCTCGAAGCAGCGGAAGAGTTGTCTTCCCCTCCAGCTCCATTATCCAGTGCTTACTTTTAAAAGATTTTTGATAGCTAGAAGTAATTGACCAGATAGCCTTTCATTTCATCCATTTGGCATTTGTACTTGTAAAAAAATTTAAGTGGCCAAGCTGGTGTTGCTCAGTGGTTGAGCGTTGACCTATGTACCAGGAGGTCATGATTCAATTCCTGGTCGGGGTATATACCCAGGTTGTGGGCTCGATCCCTAGTGCAGGGCATGCAGGAGGCAGCAGATCAATGATTCTCTTTCATCATTGATGTTTCTACCCCCCTCTCCTTTCTTCTCTGAAGTCAATAAAAATATATTTTTTTAAAAATTAAGTAATTAAATCATTATATTCATCTACAAAGTTTAGTAGAGGAAATCTGATAAAATATGCTGTCAAAACATGTCAAAAGATTGTCAAATTTATTTATTTGATTACTATGCATTAAGATCTTTGTGCTTAGCACTGGGCTAAACCCTGGGGGTTAAAAGTAAACTTTGTTTTTAGAAGCTGACGAGCTACTATGGCTTTATCAATTATAATTCTATATTAAAGAATATCTCATCTAAAGAGTTTAACAAGTATCTTCAAATAATAGTTTTTAAGTTTTTCTCTGATTTTTCTTTCCCCAAACCATTAAATTTCTCCTGGCTTATTCATACAGTATCCTGAGAAAGATGACCTGAATAGAAAGTGAGTCACGTGAACAAATAAAGCATCAATTTAAGGACACAGATGTATAAACCAGTTAGGCAATTTTGTCTGGAAGATCTGAAGGCTAAAGGGGAGGTGGAGGATTCCGTTTTCCTGGCTTTCAAATTATTTGGGATATGTTCTAGCTTAGCAGGTCATGAAAATAAATCCTTGGTTGGCAAGGCAACAAATAAAAGCACATTTTTTTGGGGGTAACATTAGAGTCATAAGTAAAATAAGAATGTATAACTCACAACTTAGATGATAAATTACCCTAGTTGGTATGTGGGAATAACCATACACATGCACAAATGTGGCATTCTCAGAATAATATGAGCACATGTACATTTTTAAAAGACATATCTGTTACCCCCATTACTAAAATTTGGCTGTTAAGCCCCCAAATTTCGAGTGTCAGCTGCAGCTTCACCAACAGCTCAGATAGAGGCAAGCTGCACAATATTTACTAGTAACTTAGCTACAATCTACCCATCAGCCTCCTCATCTTTTTAGTGCTGTTCCTTTGATAAAATAGTACTTATAGGTAACATGGCAAAATTCTCACATAAGAGATCTCTTCTGAGATGATGAAAATGTAATGTAGATGTATACAGGCAAGTTGAGGTGGGCAAAATTGTTCTTTAGAACTCATGGTGTTTGAATAGCTGTTATACTTTCTGGCTCTCAGCTATACCCAAAGACAGGAGGAAATAGTAAGACCCCTATATTTGGACACATTTAGTGTGTGGCCCTGCATTCTCTTTTCCTCACTTTCCCTCAGTTTCTGATTTATTATTGAGAATCCATGTAGTTCCTGAAAAGCTAACTTCAATCCTGGCTCTGAGCATTGAGCACATGATCAAGGCTAAGCCAAACAGCTGATTCAAACCTTGGGCCAGAGTTATTGGCTGTTGAACAAGCATGTGACTTAAAGAAACCTATCATAGCAAGCTTGGAACTTTGTTTTGATTGACAGGACAGTGTTCCTCCTGGATGTGTAGGAGCATGTGACTTAAAGAAACCTATCCTAGCAAGCTTGGAACTTTTGATTGACAGGACAGTGTTCCTCCTGGATGTGTAGAAAGTAGCATGTCACTCTGGAGACTGTTGGCTCTTTGCTAATCCTGAGAGGAGTTAACCTTTAGGAGGATTTGTCACCATGGAGTATCAAACAGAGGCATGGGTAGAAGGTGGGACCATGGTGGTTTTGTTTTGCCACTGAATTAAGAATTCCTTGAAATCCAACTAACCTCAGAGCCTAAGTTATATGAACCAATAAAGTATCTTTATTATTTAAGCTAATTAGTTGGATTCTATTACTTGCTACTAACAAAGACTTCTAATGAATACATTCAAATATATGCGAGGTAACAGCAGAAAGGAGATTCAGACCTTAGATTGGAAGTTGAACTGGATGGTCTTTAAGAAGGCCTTCAAACCTGGAACTGTAATGTGGTATGAACCTAGGTGTCTGTAGTCCATCACCTCCACATAAGATTAGAAATGTTACCGAAATTCCCTGTATACGTACATAATGTATGTTTTAGTAACCAAACTAAAGACTATCCATTTTTTTTTCTCAGCTCAGTTTGTTTATTGCCAGTTGATCATCGCATTTTATTGTTCCCTTTCGACTAAGATGGCTCTTGGTTAATTCTAATGAGGACAGTTATTTCTGATTAATTCTAATTAGGATAAATTATGGGCATGCTTTCTTTTCAGTAGGTCAGTATTCAGAATAATAGAGCAAGGATGTGAAAGAGACTTAAAATAAGAATGAAGCAACATTGGTTCTAGCCAAATCTTTGCCTTCAATAAGTTGTTTCTTATTAATTAAAACAAATGAAGTGTACTATTTTACATATCATTAAGTACTAAATTAAATATGTCTGCTAAACAGAAAGTTTTTTTTTGAGGAAATCACCACCTGAGGTTGTTTGGACCATTTCCAGGGCAGAATGCCTGTGCTACAAAGAACTTCGTTGTCTTCTTCCTGGAACTTGTACCTCAGAGCTTCACATTTTTGGCAAACATGGCTCCATTCCCTTTAGGCATCTGTGCTTTTCTTCTCCAAAGAGTACCATTTCTTTCCCATTAATTAATTACATGCTTATTTTCAATCTTCCAGAGCAGAAGGAATCTCCAGTATTTACATGTTTTTCAGTAAGCTATTCAGTGCTTTTTATTTATTTTAAGTTGATGAGAGAGAGAGAGAGAGAGAGAGAGAGAGAGAAACTTCAATTAGTTGCCTCTTGTACATGCTCCAACTGGGGATTGAACCCGCAACCTTTTGGTGTGTGGGACGACACTCCAATCAACTGGACCATACCAGCCAGAGCTATTTAGTGCTTTTTAAAAGATTTTAAACACATTTAAACATTACATCAAATTCAGTATGTTATCTGGTTGTTTTTTTTTTAATATATTTCTTTATTGATTTCAGAGAGGAAAAGAGAAGGAGAGAGAGATAGAAACATCAATGATGAGAGAGAATCATTGATCGTGCCTCCTGCACGCCCCCTACTGGGGATCGAGCCCGCAACCCAGGCATGTGCCCTTGGCTGGAATCGAACCTGGGACCCCTCAGTCCGCAGGCTGACGCTCTATCCACTGAGCCAAGTCGGATAGGGCTGTTATCTGGTTTTTATGCATGACCAGTATGAGGTATGAGGTATGAGCAGTAAGGGCTGGATATGGGAAGGTGAATTAATAAGCTTCAGATGCCACAGTTGCCAGGCCTGGATTCTCAGAGGTAGAGTGCTAGATATTTCTCCAGAGTGCAAACTGTTCAATTGTTATGACAACCCAAGAAAACGTTTTAGAACAATTTCTCAACCCTCTTTTATGGTATACTTTTTTCATATGCTGTAGATTGTTTAATACATTGATAGATTTCTTGTCTTTGTTATTTTATGCATACATTGAGAGAACCAAGTGGGACCATCTTTCAAATTCAAATTCAGTCTGCAGGGAAAGACTTGGATACTTCTGTAGGAAGTATGTTGAAAGACTTAATCTGAGGAAATTGCTTGTGTCAGCAGCTGTCACAAAACATGTGGTCTGTTTTGGAATCTGGAGCAGCTGCCATGCTGAAATATTATTTCTTTTTCACGGGGAAATAAGGATATCAGTGGGATTTGTTTTCTTTGAAGTGCTTTATCCCTTTTATTTCTAATTTCAGATATCAGAAGCCTGTTTGGAATGACTAAACGAGGCAGAGACTATTTCGCTGAGCCTTTAATATTTGGGTTATTCCCCAGTAGCAGGAATGTTTTAAGCATAACTGGGTGGGGAACATCCATTCATTATGACAGATGCCATAAAGTTCGCAAGGAAAACATGCTGCAGGCTTATGGAAAGTTACATAAGCTTTTCAGCACAATGATTTATGGGAGGTTTCCTAGAAGGAATGTGGACCCTTCACTCCATCATGTGACACTTTAGACCAGTGGTCGGCAAACCGCGGCTCGCGAGCCACATGCGGCTCTTTGGCCCCTTGAGTGTGGCTCTTCCACAAAATACCACGTGCGGGCGCGCACGTACAGTGCGATTGAAACTTCGTGGTCCATGCGCTGAAGTCGGTTTTCGGCCTGGGCGAGTCTATTTTGAAGAAGTGGCGTTAGAAGAAGTGGGGGTACGTTCGCTGAGGTCGACCCCTCAGATTGAGGACGTTTTTAGCAAAGGCCAGCTTAGGAGTACCCTAATTAAGTTAATAACAATGTACCTACCTATATAGTTTAAGTTTAAAAAATTTGGCTCTCAAAAGAAATTTCAATCGTTGTACTGTTGATATTTGGCTCTGTTGACTAATGAGTTTGCCGACCACTGCTTTAGACCATTTCCTCCAAACTATACCTTGAACAACACATGCTCAGTCCCTCTCAGGTCTCTAAATGGATGCTCTTCTCTCCCGTTACCCACATAGCTTACGAATCTCCATCCCTGAAGAAAGGTTTCTCCTTCCTAATTAAGAATGGTTAATTGTGCAAGGGATATTTTCCCACAAATTCCGATGCCCAGAATTCCTATATTATTCTTGCTATTTTGTTTTCACATAATAGATTTATTTTAATATGTATGTCTCTTTCAAATGCTGACCATATATATACTTTATATATATGGACATCTTATGTTTTCTGAATTAAACATAGCAGTGTAGTAGGATGCTATGGGAAAGGGCAGTGATTTTCAACCGGTGGGCTGCAAGAATTTTTAAAGCATGAAATACTTGACTATTTAATCAGGGGCACTGACCCATTTTCCCTTAGGTTGTCAAATTAAAAAATGACAACAGCCAACACAACAATACCCTCCAGTGTGAATTAATAAAAATTAGACCTTTTTTTTGTCAGATCGGCAAAAAATATATCTTTTGGTGTGCCACAGAATTTTAGTAATTAGTCCATGTGTGCCATGAGATGGAAAAATTTGAAAATTGCTGAGATAGAGGTCAGAGGACCTGCCTTTTGATTCACTTCATGACCCAAGCTCATGGCAGAACATGGCATGCGATGGGCTGTGTGTTGGCACATCTAGAAGAGTCTGAGGGTGTAATTGTTAAGGATGCAGGTTTGCTAATGTCATATACCAGAATTTTAGTGACCTCAGGCATGTTCCTAACCCCTGTAACTTCTTGCCAGTCTGCAAAATGGGGGCAGTGATGGTGCCTTCTTTGGAGGAACATTGTGAGGGTGAATGCAGCATGCTTATTACTATTAATGAAAGTATTCATATGAATTCAGGTCAGTGAAAAATTCTCCTCAAACTCTGTAATACTCAACAGTATAAGTAAATGTTGCCACGCTAGAAGAAAAAGAAAAAGTGATGACATAAACATAGTGACTTTTGTTAGAAGAAAAGTTTTTAAAAAAAGAAAATGTGGAGTAAACTCCAATATATTTGCATCCATATGGAAATCCATTTTTTAACATTTTGTAAAATATAAAATGACATGTAAATGTTCAGTGTTGTTTTCATTCTCACCTTCACTATCACTGTTTCCAACAAGAAGTCCATGAAAAAGATGGCAAGAAATGCACAAGAAGTAAGAAGAACAGAAAGGCTGAACCAAAGGGAGGTGGATATAAAAAAATAGCAAGTATTTAATATCAGACACATGAAGTAATATGAGAACAAAAATGGTGATTGCCTCACTATGAACATATTTGTTCATTCATACAACACTGTTGAATAGTCTCTGTAAAAATACCCAAATTGTTCCAAATGCTAAAATTGTATTGAAAAAATGAGAGGGTGAGAAAAAACGAGCAGGAAACTTAGAATTCTGGGAAAAAACTTCTTCCAAACTTGAATTATTTTAGAAAAATAAAGAGATGGTGATTGAAATAAATGACCAATGATGTAAAAGACAGAGCTGCTGTCTCTTGGGTGACTCTGAGAGAAGAAAGACTCAGGAAAAACACAAAAGAAAAAGGGGGAAGGATGAAAGAAAAATAAAACCTCTTGCAGTGTTAAATAAGCAAATTTGATGAAGCTGAAGTGACTGCTGGGAAGGGAGGAGAGGCAGTTCCTTCTGTAAAATGAAATAGGAAGTGGCTGGTGTGCATTTTTATAAAAGCAATTCCAGTATTCCACTGGTCTCTTAGAGCTCAAAATTACCCATGAAGCATATGGGCCCTAAATATAGCCCACCGCCTCCATGCAAGAACATCGGTTGTTTTGACATTTTACCTGAGAAAGGGGCACACCTCTCATTGTATCAGTTAATTACCAGTTGCACATTTCCATTCGATAATCATTTCTCATAGCCATTATGCACTGAACACTGTTGAAGACACTCCCACTTTGGCTGACAAGGAATAAAACAGAAAATTGACACAACTTGTCTAATCTCGAGGAGCCCAAGTGCCTAGTAGGTCAACCAAGGGTGTAGACAACTGATTGCTTGGCTGGGCCAGCGTGATAAGAGCTGTCACAGTAGCGCTCGTTAGAGTACTACGCACACAGAGGGGGACAGAAGTGATGGACTGCTCACATGGTTGTCAGCAAAGGGGGTTGTCAGCAAAGGCTCCAAACTCCTTTCTGTCCCGGTATAGAATTTCCCAGAACTTGAGCTGGGAGAATTTAGCTCTGGTTCAGAGTGCATGTCATTTTTTTTGCTAAGATAGAGGCAGGTGCTCTGTATCCAAAGACTATATTCCATGCAAAAGTTCCCACCACCCACTTTTGGCCTTTACCCATTAAGAAACACTTGCAAAGATGATCCACTCAAGGCAGGATGGAATCTAAGTTGTCAGCCTCTCTTCTCCATTAAGGTGAAAGAGAAAAATGCCTTTAAGGCAATATAAAGGCTAAAAAGATGACTCTTTCAAGATATATGGAAATGACACTTACACACATCAGCTCACTTTGTTCCTTTTGTTTGGTATATGTACCCAAATAAAGGCATTTGGGGTTCATCCAACCATGGGCATATTTCTTTCATATGTGACCCTCAGAGACAAGTAAGTTTCCTATGTCTGCCTCAAGCTGTATTTTAGAAATAACACTCTTCCAGTTTACTTATTTTGTGGGTTTTGGCAAAAAGCCATTATATTGGGAAAAAAAGTTAAAGAAGTCCTATAAACATGGTGTAACTTTTCAAGGATTGTAAATTTGAAAACTACAGTTGTGTGAGGCAACAATATATCAATATATATACGTGCATTTATACAAACCATGGCACAGAATATAGTATGCAAAATCCACATTCACTTGAAAGCTATCAAATAACAAATTTTGAGCTTATAACAGTCTGCTTCAGGATGGACCATTCAACACCCTGTGGCTCATTTATTTATCTCTTCCACAGGCCTTTGGGATACTCACTTCAGTAGGAAATACTGAGAAAAATCGATGGAACACATTGCTTGCTCCTCTCACCTTGGAGAGAGTTGTAGTTCTCCCCCTTACATTTTCTTAAACTTTTGACATTTCCTATAGTTAGAAAATGGAGGAGGGATACGGGGGAAGAAATGGACAGAAAGAAGACTGAAGTCACATGCTGGGGCCCTGTCTTTTAAAAATGTTTATTTTACTACTCAACCTCTTTAATTTGTTTTTTATTTTGTAAGAACAATTAACACATTGCGTACCGCATAGAAATCTCTAAGACATACGCCAGGGGCCGCACGTTTTTGGGCAAACTGCACATTATTTAAATCATCATAACTACAGATCATAATGCACTTTAGGTGTTGTT
>NW_005371516.1:605344-610226 GCF_000412655.1 Myotis brandtii
CCACAAGCCGTGTCTTTATTTTATAGCAGATGCCATGAGGCAAAGTAGGGGCATGATCACGTTGTTTACAGCATTCTCGTGAGTCTCAACCTCACTCAACTACATGCACCCGAACTCTATCACAAGGCACGTGGGGCTACGTGTTCAGACCATAGGTTCAAGCTTACAACCACAGCCCTTGGCTATGATTGTGCTGGGAGGGCCCTGCCCTCCAGCTGGGACTTGCACGTGGCAGTGAGAGGACCCTGTCCTTTCATTAGTCCGAGGCTTGAACCTGGCCAAAACACTGTAACCACGCCCCACAGTGGACAAGACAGTGTGTTGACATCTAAGGTCCATAACAGATGGCGCGTGAAACACGAGAACACTCGTGAGCGAGAAAACTCGAGAGTGGTCCTTAACAGATGGCGCGCGAAACACAAGAAAACTCATGAGCGGTACGAAATGTGTTCACATGGTCTCTAGTCTCATAATGATATTTAAGTCTACAATACAACATTGTTACTATAGAAACAATAATAATAAGTTCAGATCTCTAGAATTTACTAATCTTGTATAACTGAAATTTTATGCACATTGATTAGCAACTCTTTCAGCCCAGCCCTTGGAAACCACTATTCATTTCTTTTCTTCTATAAATACTCTGCTTTGGTGAAAATTTTTGAGAAAAATTGATATACCCATTTTCTGTTCTGCTTCTAGGGGTCTATTTTAGTTAACTCATGCAGTCTTTGTCCTTCTGTGACTCACTTATTTCACTTATATAATGTCCTCCAGGTTCATCCATGTTGTCTTGTGTGGCAGGATTTACTTTTTAAAAGGTGGAACTAGAGGCCCAGTGCACGAAATTTGTGCATGGGGGGGTCCCCTCAGCCCAGCCTGCACCCTCTCCAATTCGGGACCCCTCAGGGGATGTCCAACTGCTGGTTTAGGCTTGATCCTGGGAATCAGGCCTAACTGGGACAGCTGGCTCCTTCTCACAGTCTGGGACAGCTGGCTCCTTCTCACAATCTGGGACAGCTGGCTCCCAACTGCTCACCTGCCTACCTGCCTGATCACCCCTAAACGCCTCTGCCTGCCAGCTTGATCACCCCTAATTGCTCCCCCTGCTGGCCTGGTCGCCCCTAACTGCTCCCTTCTGCCAGCCTGGTTGCCCCTAACTGCCCCCACCAGCCTGATCACCCCTTATTGCCTCCCCTGCAGGTCTAGTTGCCCCCAACTGCCCCCCCTGTCAGCCTGGTCACCCCTCACTGACCCCCTCTGCTGGCCTGGCCGCCCCACACAGCCTTCTGTTCAGTCGTTTGGTCATTCTTCACTATCCCCCTGCTGGCCTTGTTGCCCCACTCAGCCTGTTCAGTCGTCCGTTCTGTCATTCATTCGGTTGTTATAGCCCTTGGCTCTTTATATATATAGATAGTCATGTACTCAAGCTTTATTAGCAAGACTTCCAGCAAATTCCCGTTTACTCTAATAACCTAAAAAGTTAACAACGATCTCTACACTCTCCATTAATCGCCTAAGCACACATATTAGAGGTGATTGCAAGGGATCACCTCATTTGTCCTCTCATATTGAAATCTTCCCAAAGTCAAAAAGACCCCTTATTTTAAATTATGCCAGGGGCTTCATAAGAACTTTGAGGGTGAATTTTCTTGAATTGTACACAAAAATATTTTTACTTTAGAGTTTTTAAGTAGGTGGTTATGTTAAAACAGTCTAACAAATAACTAGCCTATAAGAGTTTTGCTAATGCCAGAAAACTTTAAAATCATGAGAAAAAAGTTGTGAAATGTGACTATCCTAACCAGTTAAAATTGGTGTAAGGGTTTCAAATTTCTCTACATTCTCACCAAAACTTGTCTTTTGTTATTTTGATAATAGGTATTCTAAGAGGTGTGAGATGATATCTTATTGCAGTTTTGATTTGCATTTCCCTGATGATTAGTAATATTGAGCATCTTTTAATATACTGTACTTGTTGACGATTCATATGTTGTCTTTGGATAAATTTCTATTGAAGTCTTTAGTCCACTTTTTTTTTAACTTTACTCAGCATTTTACTTCCCTTGTCACATTTTTAGGTTTATTTTTATTTTTTAAAATTATTTATTGTTTAAAATATCACACATAGTATTACATATGTCTCCTTTTTGCCCCATTGACCTCTCCCCGGCCACCCCCACCCCTCCTCCCACCCCAGTGCAGCCCTCTGGGGTCTGTGTCCTGAAGGAGAAGAAATCTTTAAGAATCAAGGTGCTTTGAAAAACGGATTTCAGCAGAAACAACCACGCCTGGGTGATCTGAGCACACCACCCAGTTCTGATGCCAGCTGGGACACTCATTTCCTCAGTAGCCAGGGGGCAAACCAATTAACCTCAGTTTCCCCATCTGTAAAATGGGGTTAATAACGCTTACCTGCTGCAGGAGTGCTGTGAGGTTTTAATTGGGTAATGGTTGTGGAGCCCTTTGATGTAGTAAGTTTTATTAACTTCCAAGGGATTCCCTGAGGCCAGAAAAAGCAGTTAAAACCCCAAAGAGAAGAAAGGCATTGAAAGGCAACACCGGCTAAGCTTTCAGGTCCAGCTCCAATTTCAGCGCAGGTCCCGCTCCAGCGCCGGGGGAGAGCGGTGACCAGGGCTGGGGGCTGTGTGAACGGCTTTTGGGGAGGGAGAGCCTGAAGATTGTCTCAGAAGGAGCTCAGCTTTCAGGTGGGGCCTCACCAGCGCTTGTTTGTTGATTTGTTTATGATAGCCATTCTGACAGGTGTGAGATGGTACCTCATTGTTGTTTTGATTTGCATCTGTTGGATTTAGCTCACTTTTAAAATAGTTTATTTATCATTTTTGTTATTGTATTGTAGGAGTTCCTTATATAGGGTTGGGAAAAGTAGGTTTATAGATGTGAGTACATGAAACACAGAATTTATTTTCATGTTATTTTTATTTATTAATTATTGTACTATTTTCCATCCGGACAACTGTAAATCTAATTTTGCGCACCCCGTATTTTAGATATTAGCCCTTTATCAGATATATGGCTTTCAAATATTTTCTCCCATTCTGCACTGTGACTTTTCACTCTGTTGATTGTTTTCTTTGCTGTGCAGAAGCTTTTCAGTTCTTAGTGCCACTTGTCTAATTTTTTTTTTTTTACCAGTGACTGGAGTCCTGTCTTATATTTTGAAAATCTTTCACCCAGTTGAAACATTAAAAACTTACTTCAACAGATGGCTAAACAAAATCAGTTAACAAACATTCAACAACAAAACTGTCTGTTATATTATTGATGAGAAAACAAGTGACATTTCAAATAAAAAAATACCTTCCATTCTCAAAAGTGGCAAGAAATATTTTGTACATAAAAAAAATGTGAACAGTGGGAATTGCCATTCCCCATTCTAGAGCATTTTCTTAGGATCAGTTTCTTATTTACAGCTACTTGGTAAAAGGGTGAGCTTTTCTAATTCAAAAAATTTTTGTCTGGATTTCAAGTACTATATACCATGCTTTGCAGGATAATAGGAAAATAGGCAGGCACTGTGAGCAGAAAACAAACAAAAGAACCTCAACTAAGTAAAGTAGAATTAATTTCTGGAGTAAGAATTTTATAAATGTTTAACTCAGGAAAAAGGTCAAGAGAGCCTATTAATATAATTGTGACATGTTGATAATGACCACAGCTATAAAAAATATTTTATTCAATTATGTAGCTTTAGGCATTAATTTTAAAAGAGAAAGCTTGCTCTCATCACATACAGAATGAAGAAATAATTGAGACAAACTCATTTCCACATTGCTGACTATACTACATTAAAAACCACAGTAGGATAATTCATTAATTTATCATTTTACTAAATAACCATAAACTCTATTTGAATGGTTATTCAAATATTTGGAAAACAGCATATTTCTCAAGACTTTCTCAAGTTATTTCTTTTGATATTAACCTTAGTTTTTGCCAAGTTGGAAAAATAAGCCAAATAAATGGAAAACTGAATGTGCATCACTGTCACACTGAGATATCACATGTCCTGGTTACTGGTATATTTATTTATTGTGAGGTAAAAGAAACAAAAAAGACCAGCTCATTTAAGCTGATAAGGCATATTTTTCTTCTATAGTTATTAATGGGCATTTTAGGAGCTTATGGCTTTAAAATCTTTTGGAATTATATACGATTATACTCCTTACTTGAGACTTTTGAAATAATTGAATACTAAACATGGGCATTTTAGCTTTTCAAATCAGACTTGCAAAACATTGTTTATAAAATTTCTATATTAATGGGCAAAAGGCAAAGCAAAAATTTTAACCATGGCCTTAGATGCACCTAATAAAGGAAAGGAAAGGTCCCTTAAAAAGAGGAGAGAAAACCTAAAGCAAAACCACGATAGCCCAGGGAAGGAAGATCGGCTTAGCATATTCTCACCTCTATTGCTGTAGCCAGGTGACCTGCCTAAGGCAGCTAATCATTTTCACTCCAGGTGAGCTGGTGGCAGGTGGCTGAAGAAAAGCTTGTTCTAAGAGCTTCCACTCAGAGAAACCAGGTTAAAGAAAAGCATGTCATCTCTTATATAAAAGGCCCGTGGTTGTCATACTGTGGTGCCGTCACAACCAAATGAGCAGCGGCTCTCATGGCAGAGGGGGCGGGGCACGAGCTACTAGAGGCCGAGAGCTACAAGAGGCATTGGGCAGGGTGGCCAGCTGAGGCAAGTGGAAGAGAGCTACTTGTGCACAATTTTATGCGTGCTGGGCCTCTAGTTTAATAATAACCCAGTGTGTTTCCTAGCCGGATTTTTCTTTTTACGAATAAAAATATACACACATATATATAGCTACTAGTATCACTCTATATATATGTACAGTGTACAACATTTTATATA
>NW_005371516.1:610666-614597 GCF_000412655.1 Myotis brandtii
TCAGCCTGTGCCCTCTCACAGTCCGGGAGCCCTTGGGGGATGTCCGACTGACTGACAGCTTAGCAGTTGGATATCTTTAGCGCTGCCACAGAGGTAGGCTGCTGTACTTGCCAGCAGTCAGCCGGGCTTGTGGCTGAGCTGTGCTCCCCCTGTGGGAGCACACTGACCACCAGAGGGCAGCTTCTGCATTGAGTGTCTGCCCCTGGTGGTCAGAGCGCATCATAGTGACCTGTTGTTCTGCTGTTCGGTCAATATGCATATTACCCTTTTATTATATAGAATATATATATATATATATATATAGAGAGAGAGAGAGAGAGAGAGAGAGGGAGAGAGAAATGATTACCACAATCAAGGTAATTAACATATTCATTTTACATACTTACCTTTTTTTTGTCTGGTGAGAACATTTAAGATCTAACTCTTAGCAAATTTCAAGTATACAGTACAGTATTATCAGTTATATCCACTGTACTGTATATTAGATCCCCAGAACTTATTCATTTTATAACTAAAAGTGTGTACCCTCTGACCAATGTCTCTCCTTCTCCCCACATTCTAACAACCACTGCTCTACTCTCTGATTCTGTGAATTCAGCCTTTGTAGATTCTATATATAAGTGAGTACACCCAGTCTTTGTCTTTCTGTGTCTGGCTTATTTCACATAGCATAATGTCCTCTAGGTTTATCCATGTTGTTACAAATGGCAGCACTTCCTTCCTTTATTATGCTAGCCTGGCATTTTTAACATATTACTTGCTTCGCTTTCTTTATCAATTCATTCATGCAACAAGTAATAATAAAGACTACTAATGTCAAATAAAAAACTTCATATATTAGAGGAGAGGAAGGCTAGAGGCAAAATGATCATTTAGAAAGCTATCACTGTACCTTGTTTTCATTGTGAATGCTTTACAGATCTATGGGTAGTGCTGGAAATACTTGTATATCATAAGCCAGAGATGGTGCTGAAAGTTTTGTTCCAGACTCATTAACTGTAGGCCCTGGGTCAATGTTCAGGTAGAAATGTCACTGGGGACAAAGCTCAGGAGCTGGGGTAGGGATGCAGAAAGAGTAAAGTTTAAGTTGTGTATCTTATTTGCTTTGTATAGGAGTAAAACTATAGTATATTAAGTACATAATTATTCAAAATAAGTTTTTATTTTAATAATATTTACTGAGCCTTTATATGGTAGAGGTCTATGCTCAACACTTTATATGACTTTTCTTACTTAAACCTCACTAGAATTCTATGTTTATTATTCTTACCCATCTCTCCCAAATATGGTTTCCCAGCTAATAAGAGGACTCCAAATCCAACTGGGTTCTCTAGTTTCAACATCTGTACTTGAATCTCCCCTGTGTCTTTGCATCCCAATGCCTAGGTAAGTATCCATGTAGTATACCTGGTACTCACTCTATGTCTATTTGGTGGATGACTGACTGCACGCTAACATTTGTGACACCAGGCAGTCTGAAGTTGCAAATGGTGTGTATAAAAAAAAAGTGAAACCAAGGATTAATGAAGAGGTACAAACCCCAAGTAAGTACAATAAAAGAGAAAATATTTAGAATGATATAATAATTTTAGGGAGAAAATGGCAAAGAAATAGAGAGCATACATTTTAGGAATGTTCCTGCTCTGGCCTTAATTTTGTTAATTTGTGACAGGTAGGGTAATTCAATTGGTCTACAATTCATTTCATGTTTCCAGGGGTAAATAGTGCTCATTTGAGGAAGCTCAAGATATTCGCTACAAATTTCTTTGTGTTCAAATGGCAGTTTCTTGTTACAGTTAATGCTATTAAACATCTACTCTGTGCAAGGTCTCAGTGCACATTCCATGGGAGATTTAAAATTGCGTGTGTAAGATGGGTCTCTGCTCATAGAACTTTACATGGGAGTTGGGGAGGCAGCCTGAGAATGTTACTCCTCCAAGACCTTCCATGATCCCGCTCCCCCACCCTCTCAGTTCCTTCTCCATTTCCCTCGCCCTGCCCATCCACACTGGCCTCAAGACACCACATGCATGCTTGTCTCGGCCTTGTTTTTTGCATTTGTTCTACTGCCAGGGTTCCTCCTATCAAAATGTCACTATGGCTCACCACTTCTGTCAGGGTTCTGCTGAAATCTTAGGTAAATATTAGGTAATTAACCCCCTAATATAAAATAATCTATATTCACCTTGTTCCTGCTCCCTACTTTATTTTTCCCTATGACACTTATCACCAACTTACTCATGCTTATACCAATGATGCATTTATTTATTGCTTACTAGCTTCTCCACCCCCTGGACTATGAGTTCTTTGAGAGGAGGAACTCATTGTGTTTATGGCTGTTTCTTCACCCAGAATGGTGCCAGGCATGTAATAGAGACCCCATAAATATGTATTGAGTGCATGAAAAAGAAACTGACTAATGAATATACACATCTGCACAATGGCCAAATTGTTAATGCAAGTGATAATCACTGTGGAAACGTATGGGGAACGTTTGGGAATGCACCTTTTCCTGAATTTCACAGTATGAAACTGCTCAAGGAGAGACATTTTGTCTTAAATGTCTGTGTCCACTGATATGCCTGGGGGAATACCTAACACACTGCATTTATTTTATACATATTCTTGGAAATGTTATATTTCCAAGAGGAGATGTATCTTTAGCAGGCTTTGAAAGGTAAATGAAATTTAGATGCATGGTAAGTTGAAGAGATGGCATCAATCACCTGAATAAGATATAGATCGAGATACACACAGTTTCCTTTGACATGGGGTCTCAGAATATGTTAGCAAGAGCAAAGGCTTAAGGTAAAAAAAAAAGTAGACAGTGATAGAGTTGGGGATACATTGTAGAAGGTTTGTGTGTGTGTGTGTGTGTGTGTATGTGTGTGTATGTAATTTATTTTTATTAAATCCTCACCTGAGGATAGTTTTCTATTGCTTTTTTATTTTAGATAGAATAAATGGAAGGGGGAGGGGCAGAGAGAGGAAGAGAAAGAGAGAGAGAGAGAGAGAGAGAGAGAGAGAGAGAGAGAGAGAAACATTGATGTAAGAGAGACACATTGACTGGTTGCCTCCCGCATATGCAGGAACCTGGGCCAGGGATCAAGCCTGCAACCAAGGTATTTGCCCTTGAACAGGAATCGAACCCACAACCCTTTGGTATGCGGGCCAACATTCTAATCTACTGAGCCAAATCTGCCAGGGCAGAAGGCTTGTGTTTAAAGGTATGCAAGGTATTACACAAATTTTTGAGTCATATACTTTTGAGCATGTGACAAAATCAGAGTGGTATTTTTCGGAAGATACATTTTATACTTGTATTAATTTGTATGCATTTCTATTTAGCTTGATAGGGTCAAAATAGCTTTGTTGGGGAAAGCATAGCTTTACTGATTGGGTCGGAGAGAAATTAGGGTAAAGTGATCAGATATTAATCCTGCAGAAATAGTTTGGATGGGTGTGATGACAGCATGTACTGGGGTAAAAAGAATAGAACAAAAGAAATTATGTGAGTTATTATATGAAGATGTAATGAACAGGATTTTCATATGAAGGAGTTTCAAAGAAGCCACTGACAGAACTGGTTGGGAAAATGGTTTTATTGGTAAAGTGAAGTTTCTGATAAGGAGGAGAAAACCAAGATGAAGTATCAACAGGCAGGCAACCATGTTGCTAGGAAGTGAAAGGAGACACTGAGATCAGAAATAGACATTTGGGAATTAGCAAAACATCTACACTAATAAAAGAGAAACATGGTAATTAGTGTACGACCGCTACCCTTCCCATTGGCTAATCAGCATATCCTTATGCAAATTAACTGTCAGCCAAGATGGCGGCCGGCAGCCATGCACTGAAGCGAACAGGGAGGCTTGCTTGCTCCAGTGACTGCAGACTCCAACGTTCCCCGCCTGACTTGCCGGCCTCTGAG
>NW_005371516.1:615350-625137 GCF_000412655.1 Myotis brandtii
TGGGGGGCCCCCCCCCCCCCCCCCCGAGTGCACAAATTTTTGTGCACCGGGCCTCCAGTCTATCTATATAAAACCTTAATATGCAAATTGAACAGCAGAACAACCAGTTGCTATGACATGCACTGACCACCAGTGGGCAGATTCTCAATGCAGAAGCTGCCCCCACCCCGCAGGCCCTGACTGGCAGAGGTGGGGGGCGGGGCCAGTGAGCAGGCAGCGCCAGGCCAGCCAAAGTGGGTGCGAGTGGGGTCCCCCCAATCACCCCGCTGGTTACCCCACAGATCAGCTCTGATCACCCACCAGGCCTAGGGACCCTACCTGTGCACGAATTTCATGCACCAGGCCTCTAGTTGTTAATAATTGTGCTAATATTCCCAGAGCATTTGAGATTTGTGGTTGTCATTAATTTATGTATACAAGTGTTGATTGGGCCCTTATTTGACAAGAATTCTTATAGGTACTGGGGATACAGCAGAGATCAAACAGAATAGACCCCTGCCCTTGTGTACTTTACCTTCTAGTTAGAGAAAGTGAGATATATGGCTTAGCATATCTATGCATGATATGTGATATGGAGAAACATAAAGCAGAGCAGGAAGTTAAGGGTTGTAAGGGTGGAGGTCAGGAGAACTACAAGATTCAAATAGAGTGATCGGGACAGGTCTCATTGAGGAGGCGAGCAAACTCTGAAGGAGGTGTGGATGTGAGCCACACTGAAATCTGGGGGAGCAACTTAGAGGAAGCAGGAAAGCAAAGCCCCTGATCTTGCTTCCTAGGTTCGAGGAAGAGCAAAGAGGCCAGTGCAGCAGGGCAGGGGGAAGTGGAGCAGGGACGGGGTCAAGGCAGAGCCGGAAGGGGTGAAGAAAAGGCTCGGCCATGTCGTGTGGGCCCAAAACAACTGGGGCTGACTCTGAATGAGAAGGCAGCTGGTGAATCCTTTGGAGCAGACAAGGTATATGATGTGACCTGTATGTTAAGTGGCTCTTTCTGGTTCCTCTATTGATTACAGAGCAGTGAATCACCTGGAGTGGAGATGGGCTCGCTGCCTCTAGTCAAAGGCATTTTTGTTTAGACAAAATAACTTACCAGTGTAATTTGAATTTCCCAAAAGCATCTTTTTAGGTTTTAATTAAACGTCCCTCATTTTCATTCAAGCACATCTTCAGCATTTCTCACATCCTCACTGCTGCCGTGGAAAATTCACATTCGGAAAGCTTGCTGGCTTAGATAGAAGATAAATGGCTAATTAATCATCTCTTTCATTGACTCTCTGTGCTAAAGTGCACACGACATTGATCTTATTGGATTTTAACTCATTCTCTATGTGATCTTTCTAAGGTTAAGGTAAATATATTTAGAAGATAAATCTGTCATAGGTTTCCTACGCTTTCCACTGCTTCCAATTACAGTTTGAATTATGTCTCTTAAGGTCTAGCATCAATTATATCCTGAAAAGCTATGCTTTATATTATTCAAAATCACATTTTACTGCTGTGTCCGAAAAACCATAACAAACTCGAGAAAATTCCAAACTGGACTTTAACTGATCCTGGTGGCTTTGAAATGTTTGAGATAACCGTCCTTTCATATTTACATTAGTCTTATAATGTAATGACCTAGCGTTCTGACCTAAGTTTAGCTCAGATATTGCAAGTACTTATAAAGAGATAGCTACTCTAGCATTCAGATGGTAAGTTTCCCTGCTTAAAATCTATTTCAGCACAGGGAAGCCAACTGGGTATGACATTTATAAACCGAGATATCTGTTCATCACTTCCTAACATCATCAGTGTTTGTTCAGAGCGTGCTGCTGGGCTATCCAGGAGAGGCCATGTGCTGGTTCACTGGTAGAAACAACAACACATAACTACAGAATGCCTCATTTTTGTCAAACACTTCTCTAAGACTCTCTCCCCCTTACCAAAGTAAAAGAGGCTCTCTAACCAAGATTATGAATTAGGTAGACTATATTTCTTTCACTGTTACCATGTTTAAGTAGAGGAATAATGAAATGTTTAGGTTCTCACAAAAATGCATATGGAAAAGGCATACTGAGTTGGTTTTGTTTAGTCATAATGTCATCATGTACTTATGACCATTATTTAGAACTCCTTTGGATATTTAAAAATTCAAATTAATTTAAGAACCCCTGTTTCGGGGGGGCGGGGGTGAGGGACTTATAACATTTCTAAAATGATAAACAGGACAGTTTCAGAGAGTATAGCTTGGGAAGAAAATGACATAAAATCTGCAGAAAACTGAAATTTTAAGGGCAGATGTTTTTCTGATAAGATTTTCTAAGAAAACAATGAGGAAATGTTTCATCTTCCTCCCAAGGAAATAAGATGCTAAGTCTATTTCTAACAATTTCTCATGATAATACTCCAGAGATAGGAAATAGATTGAAATTAGTTTCTGATCTGATTTGACTGTTTCTGTCATTTACAATCCCACGGTTACTCTGCTTACCTAAGCCAATCTTCCCTGCGTATCATTTTCAATCTTAATGTAATACCCCCATATGCATGGCTAGGAAAATATTAGTGCACCTGTGTGTGTGTTTAAGTATTGATTTAAAAAAATCCTTTGTCTAATAAATCAAAGAGCTGGTAGAGAATGTATTTTGGTGACGAGGTCATGGATTTGAAAGCTTTGCCTCTGAGAGTATTCACTGAAATTTCCTCTTATGAGAAAATGGGCATTCAGCCCCACACAGATCATTTGATAAATGAAACAGATTCCAAATTTCAGCTATAAAAGTCACAGTGAACATGAAATGTTGTCTGGGATTTTATTGCAGTGGCTCACAGCTGCATAACAATCACCTTTGTGGAAAACATAGACACTTTGGTACTGAAAGAATGCCTCTCCTTTTGGAGATTCAAATGCTTTATTTTTTTCACTAGAAATAAGCACTGTTTATGAGTATAACTGTAGGGAATATGGATACTTTTATTCACTGCTACATTGTGAGTGTATCACATAAAGCCTATCATACAATAAACGCTCAGTAAAGATCTGTTGCTTTGTGGCTTGATGAAAGAATGAATGAAAGAATTCCATTTCTTGATTTGTCCTTTTGGCAGCATGAGAAAGTCATTTGGAAATTAAATATTATTTTATTCAACAATGTGGTGATTTGTTTATTTATCAAATACATATTGCCTGTGAAGTACTAATTGTAAGTCCTAGGGGAAAAATAGTGAATCTGATGGACATCATCCCTGATTTCATGGTGGTTACAATCTGATGAGTTTTATAATCAAGATGAAACATGTAGAATGCAGACATGTATTCTGAGGTTTTCTTAAAGATCATCTTGACTGTCCTGGCTGGGTAGCTCAGTTGGTTGGAGCATCGTACTGTACACCAAAAGGTTGTGGGTTCAATTTCTACACAGCTATGTAGAAACCAGTACTTTAGAACTCATGACTTGGGAGAAACTGCGGGCTAGACTAACCAGCAGAAGTAGCCCTGACTATGTTTCTGAAGAGAGGATTAGAGATGCTGAGCCAACATGCCTTCCTCTGAAGATGGGGCAAGTGAGTCCTTATTCCATCTTTTCGGCAATCAGAAATATGCTTCATTTTCTCAGAAATACAGAGAGTGCATTTTCTCAGAAATACAGAGAGTGCATTTTCTCAGAAATACAGAGAGTGCATTTTCTCAGAAATACAGAGAGTGCATTTTCTCAGAAATACAGAGAGTGCATTTTCTCAGAAATACAGAGAGTGCATTTTCTCAGAAATACAGAGAGTGCATTTTCTCAGAAATACAGAGAGTGCATTTTCTCAGAAATACAGAGAGTGATTACAGTTATGAAGTAGCAACGAAAATAATTTTATGGTTGGGGGTCACCACAACATGAGGAACTGTATTTAAAGGGCCAGAAGGTTGAGAACCACTGGGCCCTAGTTGAACTCATCAACTCCCCAGACCATGAGATAATAAGAATAAATGAACACTTATTGTTTTAGACCATAGGCTTGAGTGATAATTATATAACAAAAGATAATTTCTTTCTTTCTTTTTCCTTTGCAGTTCTACAGTGTTTATTGTTGAAGGAAACCATACTGCTTTGCTTATAGCATTTCCTAAAATATAGATATTAAGACTTGAATCTCCCATGCTTTTTTAAACACGTTCCTCTGGTTCATTTTAAAAAAATAAAAAGCATCTGCAATTCTGTTGACAATGACAAAAAATATGTAAAGTTTGTAAGCATGAATCCCAAACCATTGCTGAAGATGGAAGATCAAAATGGAAGTATTTTTGTTTTCTTGTCAGTTTTGTATAGTTTTTGTTTCTGAATTTCATAATTAACAATAAAATAATAATAGCATAGGAGTATTAAAATATCCCCAGAATATTTTTAAAATTTTTCTAGGCCTTATTTTAAGAAAAAAATCTTGGTTATAGGAATTAGTGAAAGTTTATTTTTTCTTTTAGTTTAAAAAATATATATATTTCTATTGATTTCAGAGAGGAAGGGGGAGGGAGCGAAAAATAGAAACATCAATGAGAGTCATTGATTAGACTGCCTCCTGCATGCCCCCCACTGATGATGGAGCCCATAACCTGGGTATGTGCCCTGACCAGGAATCGAATGGAACTGTGATCTCCTGGTTCATAGCTCGAAGCTCAACCACTGAGCCATACTGGTGGGGATTTTTTAGTTTTTGAAAGCATTTTTTTTAGTGAAAGCTTAGAACAGTAATATTTTGGTCTCTGTTAACCAATGAAAATTTTATATATCTTCTCTTATTTCAGGTTAATCTTTAAATTGTTTTTAACCTAATGAATTTCTTGATATCCCATTCCTCAAACTGAGTAAATTATGCAGCTGTTTTCTTTATAGTGTGCATTGCAAATTCTGTCTTTCTTTTACATTTCTGATCTCCTTCACAAAATATGATCTGTTTGCAAAAATAAGTGGTATTAAAACATCGAAGCAAAGGGGTATGCACATTTAAATTAATGACTGGGAGTTAACTAAAGTGGGAGAGAATCTTTTATTAGACTTATTAACATAATTTGAAACAACCTGCACAACTGTTTCTGTTTTCATCAAAATCTTAAATTTTGCACTATTTCAGCATTCTCCTGATGCTGACAACTGCCAAGCAATTACTTTTTGATCTTTTTAGCTTGAATTGCTATTGCTTTCATTAATGCTTGAGCTGAGCAAAAAGAGCCTGAAAAAGATTTCTCTACAGCCCTCTTTTATAAACATTTTAAAATCACATTTATAGGAGAAACGATCAGTTTGTCAAGCTGCAAGTTTATTATCACATTGTAATGTTCACATTGGCCCAGCAACACAGAAAATTGTAGCAGTATTTCTAAGCCAAACCCATAGGCGACACAAATGCTTGGTGTTTCTTTAATTGAACTGAATGTTAAGCTGACTTAGAATGCTGCCCATTCTTGTTATTTGAGTAGCCTACATTCTTAATAATCTCATTTCCATTGTGTGATGGCCTGGAGCAAAATGACTACTTGGAAAGCTGCAGATGGACTTGAATTGAAGCAAACAATCTCCTCTGACCTCCCTAAAGGTCTGTTGTTCACCTAAGTGACCCCAATTGCAGCTCAGCCTAGACATATCCTAACCTCTTCTCACTTTCCAAAGTTATCTAATTAGTTTAAATGGCTTAAGATCAAGTGTTGTGTCTCTATCACAAAATGGGCATTTAAATTATAACTCTTAATATGGATCATCCCTGAAAAAGAAGCTAGACTCAAAGACTTTTGCAAGGTCCTTAATTTTAGAATCATTACTTAACTCAGGTCTGTTTCTTCATTTCTTCTTTTTGCCTGTTCACCTGTTTATTATTATTAGTATCAGTATCTACCATTGTTTTAAGTACACAGCATGTGTCAAATACCATGCTAGGTTTGTTAAGTCTAATTTCTTATAATCACACACATTAGGTGTTATTTTCTCTGTGATACGGATGAAGAAACTAAAGCCTATGGCCCAAATCCCAAAGCTAGAAAGTGGTAGAATCAGAATTCAAATTCAATTCTCCTTCAGTTCTTTCCATTCTTCTTTGGTTGTTGCCAAATCCCACTTCCATTATAAAATAGTTTATAGTCTTAAGGAAAACCTGTATGCCCACTGCTTATAAATAGTTGTTACAACCATTGTCCCCAGGCTAAATGAGCAACCCCTTCTGTACTACAATTGAATGTCAAATATTAAATAGTACTCTACCCACAAATAATTATTGATCTATGTAATTCTCCCACTTGTTAGGCTATGAGCTCTTTAACCACAAGGACTAAAATTTATTTTTCTTGTTATCTCTCATGTCTTATACAGAGTGATTATCCAATGAATGGGCTATGCTTCAATGGACTAGCAGTTACTTTGATACTCCTGCTATGAATGTGTTATTTTCCTCTGCTGAATTTTAGGTAAAAGCCTAGTTAGCACATGCAGTACTTTATTTATTTGAAGCAAGATATAAATGAAAAAGCCAGTGATTCAATAAAAGGTTAGAATATCTACACTAGTAAAAGAAAAATATATAAATTGGTTGTCACTCCGGTATGCTCACCAGCCAATCAGGATGAGTATGCAAATTAACCGAACAAAGATGGCGGGTTAATTTGCATATGTAGGCACGGAGCGAAGACTGAAGGCTCTGGCCCGAGCAAAGACTGAAGACGACGACTGAAGAAAGACAGAAGAGGCTTGGCTTTTCCGCTGCGGCCGGACCAAAGGCTGGGTCCCGGGTGCCGGAGGAAAACTGGTGCCAGCAGCCAGGGGAAGGAAGGACTATTGCGCGAATCTTCATGCAACGGGCCTCTAGTCTATAATAATAAAAGGCTAATATTCAAATGGTCATGATGCCCTCATGCCATAAGGACTGATCAGCAGGAGGCTGCATGCGCAGCAGGCGCAGGTGGGCAGGGCTGCATGCACGCATGGCCGGGAGACATGAGGCTGCATCCCCTGACCTGCACAGCTTGACGGGGGATGTGAGGCTGTGTCCCCCACCCAGCACCGGCTGGGGGATGGGACAAATAGCAATATTAAAATATTTCTTCTAATTAATTCCCTTTTAATCTGCACAAATTTTGTGCACCAGGCCACTAGTCTTTACTATAATAGAACTGTGATTTATAGTATAATGTTAATTCTAATTAGTTACTAGAATTAATTAGAAAAAAACTAACATATTTTATATGTTTTTTTACTGAACTCTGCTAAGACTTGAGTTCTGAATGTTGCCCTTACTTTACATTCAGAACTGTCAGCATAAAATTTCAAAAAGACAAAGGCAGGATTCCCATTGACAACAACAATGATGGATGCTTGACTATATCATGATAAAGAGGAAATCTTACATACACAATAAGATGAGATAGCATAAATAATTGTAGCTGGGTACATTTGCACAATGAAAATTAATCATGTATGTCAAGAAGGGGAGAGCCGAAGCTCTGCAAAAGTTCATATGTAAATTTTTAATTTATTTTTATTTATTTATTTATTTATTTTAAATATATTTATACCTCCTGCACACCCCCCACTGGGGATGTGCCCGCAACCAAGGTACATGCCCTTGACTGGAATCGAACCTGGGACCTTTCAGTCCACAGGCCGACGCTCTATCCACTGAGCCAAAGCAGTCAGGGCTGTAAATTTTTTTGAATGTTTATTATCTCCAAGCTTATGATAACCCAAAGTTGCAGGGGAAAAAAGTGAGTAAGGAATGTGGAATATGCACGTCATAAAGAGATCTGGTTTGCCATTTACTGGTTTTGCCATATTGGGCTTTATTTTTTTTCCTGTTTTAAAATGAGGATGATAAAGATTAGTTCTTGTTATATAATAGTGTACTCATAAATAGTTGACTTCTTCCTACATTACCTAAAAGACCCCAATTGCAGCTCAGCTTAGAGATATAAATTCTAAGACATGATACCGTTTAGAAAAGATGTTATATATTCATGTTGCACAAATGTCTGGAAACCAGACAATACACAAAAATAAAAGCAACTCAGGATGCCTAGCTTGCAGAGCAGAAGACTGTTTTCAAATAGAGAAGCATACAATGTGTAAAAGGCTAAGTTTATGCTGCATTTTTATAGTGTATCAAAGTCTGGAAATTACAGGGAGGAATTGTTCAGTTCATTAAGAGAAAGAAAAGTTTAATAACTGGATGACTTGGGGGAAATTAAAGAAATATTGAATTTAATGTAATTAAAAGTATTCAAGTGATAGTCTATTGAGGATGCTATAGAATATTGCTTTAATAACTCTATATTTTTCCAGTGTATGACTGTGTCATAATTTTTTAAAATTAGACTTTATGACCAGGCATTAAGTTGTTTCCATATTACAAGCAATACTAAAATGAGCATCCTTTCAATTGTAATTTTTTTTTGAAGTGCAAGATATGATATGCTCACACTTAAAAAAATGATACAGTCACATGTGTACTATGGAATATTCAATGTCAAATTTAACATGTTAATGAAAAATAACAATTTGGCTTGTGGCTTGGATAGAAATTGGGTTTGGGAAATGGGAGAGACATCATTTTAACAAACTAAATGGTGCTGTGTGAACTTTTATACCCTTGCATGTTATTAATTTATATATTGAATAATAGTTAATGAAAGATTGTCTGAAATGAAAGTGAAGAAAGCAGCCTGCAGAGCATTGTGTATGCTGTGATCTTATTTTTATAGGAAAAAAAGGAAATTTGTGCATATGTAATTTGAAATCACTAGGGATTGGAACAAAAGGAAGACGAACTAAAAATTAAAAGAAAAAGGAAATAATGTAATGGGGAAGACATCAAAGATATCTAAATTTGTTTCTAATGATCATTCTTAATTAGCTAAAATTAAATTCAGAAGTAGGAAGTATGCAATTAATATTTTATGACATTACTTAAGATAAGAATATGTTTCTTGTCAAATTTTTTATTTTTTAAATTGTACTCTTTTTTTCTTGTTACACATTCCACAACCCTTTTAATGTGTATCATAGTGGTTTTTAGTTTCTAAATAGTATCTGCAAAACATGTAATTAAGGAAAAAAAACACACACACACAAAAATCCAAACAAAATTAAACAAAGAACAAAAGTGTTTGAATTTCACAGCATATTTCAAATATAATATTTTTAAACAAATGACTAAAAATTGATGAAATTAGCAATTTTCTTGTCAGCAAAGCAAGGAATCTAAGTTTTGATTTATATGAAATTCATCTTAAAAGTAATATGGTTTTATTTAAATTTTATGTCAAAAGATTGAGAATGCTCTTTAGCTTCCAAGTTCAAGAATCATTTTCTTCTGGACTTCAATAGAAAGTATGTGGGGAAAAATGGAGTTTTGAGTTATTCCACATGTAAGTTTGTCTATATAAGCTATTTCTAGCGAATAAAGATAAAGAGGCATTTAATCAACATTCTTTATTTTCATATGCTGATTGTATCAAGGTTATTTAAAATAAGATGAAGAAAATTTTAAAAAATACATAAATAGAATGGACATCACCTGACTCCATTGTTTGCCTAGCCCTCCCTGGGTGAAGATTCTTTGTCACCTCCCCCCATTGGGAAGTGGTGTACATTTCTGTGGCTTTGGTTCCTTCCTCTAGACCAGTGGTTGGCAAACCGCGGCTCGCGAGCCACATGCGGCTCTTTGGCCCTTGAGTGTGGCTCTTCCACAAAATACCATGTGCGGGCGTGCACGTACAGTGCGATTGAAACTTTGTGGCCCATGCGCAGAAGTCGGTATTTTGTGGAAGAGCTACACTCAAG
>NW_005371516.1:625244-628525 GCF_000412655.1 Myotis brandtii
TTTTTGTTGCTACTTCATAACTGTAATTTTGCTACTGTTATGAATCGTAATGTAAATATCTGATATGCAGGAATTATTTTCATTGTTACAAATTGAGCATAATTAAAGCATAGTGATTAATCACAAATATAATATGTAATTATATATGTGTTTTCCGATGGTCTTAGGCGAACATTGTGAAAGGGTCGTTCGACCCCCAAAGGGGTCGCGACTCACAGGTTGAGCACCGCTCCTGTAGACTCTTAGCTTTATGCTCCAAGTCATCCTTCCTTCCCCATTAATAAAGGGCTCATGCTTGCTGCTGAGTAGCCTCATTCTGCATCATTCTCACGAAGGTTGAGCACACTGTCTGTCTCTCTCCACTGAGGCGTTCTCTGTCAAAGAATGACAGCTCTCAGTGTTTCAATAGTGAAAAGCCCACTACCTTCTGCTCACAACTGGGATCATTCTTTACGGTGTCCTAGGAGTAGCTCTTGGTAAACCAGGAAGCGCGTTTTCCTGGCCAGCACAGCAGAGGCATGGAGATGAGCAACACGCAGGGCAGAAGAGATCTATCTCGGTGGTGCTAGATGATATTTACACCCTTTGCTCTGTGAACACTTTCCCCTTTCTTGGCATTGGTCCTCTGAAGATGTCTTTCTTTTTTTCTTTTTTAATCCTCACTCGAGGATGTACTTTTATGGATTTTAGAAAGAGAAGAAGGGAGAGAGAGCGAGCAAGAAACATTGAAGCCAGAGAGAAACATCCATCAGCTGTTTCTCTCCTGTATGCACACCCAACCAGGGATCAAACTTGTAGATGCCCTGATCCAGGAGTCTAACCCGTGACCTTCGGTACATGGGATGATGCTCCAACCAACTGAGCCACACTGGCCAGGGCTGGAGATGTCTTTCTGATGGTAGCCACTGTTTTCCTCAGACAAAACCAATGAAAGTAATAATATTAAAACAGAACTATAACCACAAAACAGAAAAAGGCCTTCTTTCCATTCAGCTATTTTGTTAGTTCACCAATAGGAGTAAAATTTGGTCACAATACTTTTCACCAAAAGCAAAGATTATATTTTTACCCAACTTGACAGTTAAATCTAAAGAACCTTTCATGTACTGACTGCTTTTCCAGCCAAAGATCAGAATAGACACACAATTCTGACCTCCCCAGAAGACATGTATGAGCTTTTCTAACCCCCTGTCCACTTAAAATCTAAAGGCCACAGCAGCTTTCAAATCTTATGCCTTAGAGTTGAATGAAAATCTCTGAAGGTAGAAAACTAAACTGGTCGGGGATAACTTGAATTTTGACAGTGAAAGTAGCCTTCACATCCATTTCCCTGGAACAGCATTTCTGAAAAAGATAGATAATTACTGAGAAGTCTGGTCTTTAATAAGGCACTTATCTTGTTCTGAGAAATGTGTCCATTACAGGTCAGGTGACTCGGTGGAGAAGTATGAATCACTTCTTACATATAATCTTTCCTTTAGAGCCCACATTTCCATCACTTGCCTAGATCTACTTCAGCATTTTTGTACTATTCATAAAAATACAAGTGGCTCCTATTTGTCCTTGAGAAGATAAAATTTGTGTTGCAATAAATAGAAATGATTGTGTGCAATAGGCAATCTTGCTGTTCTTTCAACAATAGTGTTCTGACCAAGGGATTGCTACATTATTTAAAGGTATCTATTTTCTGATGTATCTGTCCTTTAGGCAGAACCTTTTCAAAGACTGGCAAATTATGACTAAAATTATATATTTTGTGACAGAAAGCATAATTTTGAATCTTTTTCAAGTAAGGAGACTATAAAACACTTAGCTACACTTCTATGTAGAGGTCCTGTCAAAATGTCAGTATTCACTCCATTCCCATGATCTTGGTTGAACTGGAATTTTGTCTTTTCCAATGGTAATTTAGAAAAAAAATCAAAATATTTTCTGTAGTTTAGGGGAAACTTTTGAACACAGCGTCTGAGGTAGTTTATACTGTGTCAAGCTGAAATTATGCTTCTTGGAAGCCCCCTTCCTTCTGTGACCCTGGGTTAGAATTGAACAAAAGAGGAAGCCGTGTGGCTGGTGCAAGGGAAGCAGGAGCTGTTGCTATCTAAAAGCTAATGTGGTGAGATGCGCCATAAACACAGATATGATGGCAGGTTCTGGCTTGTGCTCACTGTCATCCTGACCACTGACACTGAGGACCAGCCAGGGCCTCCAGCCCTATTACCAAACTTTTGGCTCCAGAGCAATAGAAGCAGTAACTACACAAAGGCAGCAGCTTTCCATAGGCATCTCCACCATCAATGTTTTGTGGTGCCACATCCACAGCTTGAAATGCCTACTTCCCAGGTTCTCCTGCGATCTCCAGCTTGTCTACTGGCTCCATGTGTTGGCAGTTGCCAGCTCAGATAGCAATGCTGTTTGTGGATAAATAAAATCCTTGAGAGCTTGCAGAAGGGGATGACCTAAGGTATATTAGGAGAATCTCAGTATAGCAATTAATTGATTTTAATTAGTAAGATCTGGTGAATATTTATCTAGAACTATATCAACTACTAACCAATGTGATGAGGAATTAAATTTTAATTTTAGGTAATTTTAATTTACCTAAAATTAAATTTAAAAACTGAAGTAGTGTAAAATATTTTTCTATTAAACACAGCTATATTGTTTTGATAGAACTGCATTTTACTTGAACCATTGCATTGTGTACGTTGCTGTTTTATTGGTATGTGCATCTAGTCACTGTCAATGGACTGGCTTTTTTAAAATATGTTTTTATTGAGTTTTTTTTTTTGTAAGAGAGAGAGAGAGGAAGGGAGAAGGAAAGAAACATCCCTGTGAGAGAGAAACATCCACTGCCTCCTGCACACCCCCTACTGAGGATCAAGCCCGAAACCTGGGCATGTGCCCTGACCAGGAAACCAACCTCTGAGCCTCTGGTGCACGGGCCAGCAATCAACTGAGTCACTCTGGCCAGGGCAGACGCTTTTTTCTATACATCAATGTAGAATTGTGGCATGTTTACTTGAGATTTTATGTAGTAATCCTATCTAATAATAGAGAAACATGGTAATTAACTGTAACTTCACTACCCTTCCCATTGGCTAATCAGTGAGATATACAAATTAACTGCCAACCAAGATGGCGGCCGGCAGCCAGGCAGCTGAAGCAAACATGAGGCTTGCTTGCTCCAGTGATGGAGAAAGCCAAGGTTCCCCGCCTGCCACTGCCAGCCTCTGAGCTGCACTCTACGCAACAATGTTGCAATTATAGAAGCTAAACAAACC
>NW_005371516.1:629355-652190 GCF_000412655.1 Myotis brandtii
ACCCTTCCCCCCCCCAGTGCACAAATTTTTGTGCACCGGGCCTCTAGTATCTATATAATTTGTAATTGGTAATTGAAATGAAATACTAATTGTTATTTTAGTTATAATTGAATTATTATTTTAGTTATAAAGTAAGTACAAAGACATTTTTAAATTTGAAATGAAGTCTTGCTGCTGATGCAGCACTGAATGGAGACGCTACTACCAGGATAGTAAAGAGAGAAAAGAGATTAGAAGATGAAATGTTACAAATGTCACGATGAATGGCAACTGCAAAAACTAGGACATAATAAACCAAAAAAGCTGTTTTATTTCTGTGTAAAATGATGTTAAAATATAAAGTGGACAGTAAAAAAAGACATTTTTAACAAATTCATAGTAAATTTGATATTTTATTGCAACAAAAAGAATCAATGAAATGAGACACTTGAAATAAAAATTAAAATAGAATAAAAACAAATCAGGTGAAGTGAGAACTAAATGTATAACAAAAGTCTTAAAATGATTTTTAACAGGATTTGAGCTTGTAAATGACTTGAATTTTTGTATATAAAAGAAAACTTTTAGATTGAGAGATGGCAAAAAGCAATGACTAATTTTACCTTTTTGTCATTATCTTTTAATCTATCAGACAATTAAAATTTACATATATCACTTGCATTATGTTTCTATTGGATAGTGCTGATCTAAAAAGTACATGAAAACTTGAGTTAAAGTCTCATTCAAAAAAGTCTGAGAGGCTAACTCTGGCCTGATGACTCAATTGGTTGGAGTATCGTCCCATACACCAAAAGGTTGCAGGTTTGATTCCCAGTCAGGCCACATACCTAAGTTGTGGTTTGATTCCAGGTTGGGTCATATACTGGTGGCAACCTATTGATGTCTCTGTCAATCACTCTCTCTGTGTGTCTCTCTAAAATCAATAAAAAAAAAAAACAATAAAAAACATATTCTGGTGGAGGATGAAAAAAAATCTGAGAGGCTAACAAGGTATCATTTCAACCTTCCAGATCTTTCCATCTCTAGGGGATCTTTGCAAAGTATATTTTAGGTTTTGCTATGTAGTTCATAAGTAGTTGATGTTTTGCTGTTACTATTACTGATTACTTGTGCCTGTCTGCACTACTAAATACTCATACATTAAATAATATTTCTACATAAACTTAGAAAATGAAAAAATAACATTTTTTACAACCATATACTGTCATTAGCACATTAATAGCTTTTCTTTTATCACCCAATTTTTTTTTCAAAGTAAATAAAAACATACATGAAAAGGACACTGTTGCACTATTAGAAATAAAGACTTACCAATCACAGCTAACATAACATCATGTCATTTAAAAAATTGAGAAACAAGGTATTGCCAGTGAATATCAGCTTTTACGGATATCAAGAATAAATACTTAAAGGTGGATAGGATACACAAAGGCAGATATCAGCATGCCCTCATTATTTGGAAGTGGTTCTTGAAAGCCATATTTCTTATATTTAATTTTATTCAGGGTAATATTTGATAGAACATTTTAGTAACATTGCTGTACTGGAACTATGAATTTTGAGTTTAATAAACTCCTACCCCATTTAAGAACCAATCTTGGAATTTTCTTCTGCTTTGATTTCATTGGTGTCATTGATAACCATATTGTGTCATTTCTGGAATGAATTTCTTCCACAAATAATACGTAGGCAATGTCCTTGCAAAATATATAGTTCTCTACCAATCGAAAGATTGGGTTACCGGGCTTGGCAGCCAACATCATTTAATGACTAAATAAACACTCTGTGGACACTTAGACCTGCTCAGCTCCTTCTGGCAATTTCAAGCACTTTAATTTTACCAGAGATGTGACCTGCTGTTTTAAGGAACAGGCAGCAAGTGGCCTTATTATTTGTAGATAATGATTCCAGCTGGAGGTGCCTATCACCTGGGTTGACATTTAATACCTTTTGAAAAGAGGAATAAAAGAAAAAGAGCCAAACTTTATCATTTTTTTGAAAATATGTATCAACTTGAAAGAACCTTAGGTTTAAGAAAAACACACACACACACAAAAAAAAAATCTTCAGATAAAAATAAATTGCTGCCTAAACAGGTTTTAGGAGCCCAGAAGTTGGAAGGAGCCTCCTTAGGCAAAGCCTGATTCAGAGATAGTTTTGATATCTGTGTCTGATTCAGGATCTGTGCATCCTATGTGTAGAGTTTGTGTGGCGGATTGCAATTGGTCAAGGCATTTGTCAGCAAATTAAAATGTATTCCACAAGGACAATTTTTCTGCCTTTCTTCCTCTCATCTCATACTCCTGACCTTGTGAGGTAGAAGAGGAAATTTGAAAAGGGCATGCCATTCAGATTATGTATTTATGCTACTTGGCTAAAAATCAAGCTGTGGAGTGTGAAGGAGTTGTGACTTCCAGAATGGCAGAGTAAGGTACTTGATGGACCCTCTCCCCAGTGAAACACAAATTTATCTGGTTAAAATGACAAATGAAACAATCATTTAAAGTCTCTGGAAATTGTCCTACGGACACAGAGCAATTAGAAAAAAATAACATTCATTCACAGAAATGTACTAGTCTCAGTAAGAGCAATGAGAATCTGTGGCAGTTGAGTCACACCTGCTCTCTTAAGCCCTTGCCTCCCCTCCACCCCCCCAGCCGCATGGTACAGAAGCTATATCCCAGCTTACCTGGGCAGCTGCAGACAGAAGAGAGGGGTCCCCTCACCTGAGCCCAGTCTGGGGCTACTGTTTCCATTTCTCACTCTCATTTCAGCCCCTTGATGCAGAAGCTCTCTGGTTTTACTCCCTTTTCAGAAACAGACTTTATGATAGTGTTCAACATTTACACACCACTTTGCATGTAAATTACTTTCCTTTTAATCACCAGTTACCTCCCATAACAACCATTATCAGGATCAGTGTTTATGAAATGCCCACTGGCGTTCCCCTCGCTGTTGGGCTCAAGGGCTCCGTCTGTTAAGAGGAAGAAACAGTCATGTTCTACAGATGTTTGTTCAGCACGCCAAGGTCACAAAACAGTCTGTGGCAAATCCTGGGATTAGAACACAGTTTTCTCATTTCAACTATCCAGTGGCCCTATCGCCCCCACTAGAAAATGACAAGTAAAAAGTGTTGCACTACATCTCATGTTCCTAATGTGTTTGCTGAGATCTGCATGTGCTAGCAAATTTCAAGGGGCACAGTTCTATAGTTAAAGTCATGCTATCCCCTAGGCCTGTGGTCGGCAAACCATGGCTCGTGAGCCACATGAGGCTCTTTGGCCCCTTGAGTGTGGCTCTTCCACAAAATATCACGTGTGGGCACGCACGTACAGTGTGATTGAAACTTCGTGGCCCATGCGCAGAAGTCGGTATTTTGTGGAAGAGCCACACTGAAGAGTGGCTGGCGAGCCGCAGTTTGCCGAACACAGCCTAGGCCAGTGATGGCGAACCTATGACACGCGTGTCAGAGGTGACACGCGAACTCATTTTTTGGGTTGATTTTTCTTTGTTAAATGGCATTTAAATATATAAAATAAATATGAAAAATATAAATCTTTGTTTTACTATGGTTGCAAATATCAAAAAATTTCTATATGTGACACGGCACCAGAGTTAAGTTAGGATTTTTCAAAATGCTGACACACCGAGCTCAAAAGGTTCGCCATCACTGGCCTAGGCTTACATTCTAACCACTTGGCCATCTGGAGCCCAAATTCCCTTTCACGCTGTTCTGATCTTTCCTCCTTTCATTTCTATGCTATATTGTTGGCTCTTCTAATTATCACTTGAGCAAAGCATGTAAACATTACTTTTATTTTTTGGCCATTAACTATCAAAGCTTACGATTTACTCTGCAAACCTGATTTTTACAAAGTGATTTAATGCTGAACCAGTCCTGAAACAGCTGTTGTAAGGACATTTCCCATTTCTGTAAATCATGACTCTTTCAAAAGGAGGGTCATTTTTTTTTTCTTTAGAGACAGAGGAAAAGGGCAGGTGTGGAACTTGGTGAGCAATGAAGAGAGTTCTTTCATCTTTATTTGTAAGATGATCAGAAGAGACAGAAATAAAATCGTTCATACTAAGCACGTTGTTTTCTTAATTGCACTGAAAATGCACATTGCATTTCCAAAGCTCACCCTGAGGATGTAATGACCACATCTCCATGGTGCCTGCTTTATCCTATTAACACTTCCTCCTTGTCTCTCCCCCAACATGTGCACACCACACAAAGCTTCATGTAAGATACAAAATTGCTTAGGTTTTTAAAAACAATCTGAATAAGAACTTTTTTTAAAAAAAAATTCTAACCTTGCTTTTTGTTAACTACCACATAGATGTTACATTTTGAAAGTAACAAGTGGGAGCCTTTCCTATTTACTTAAGATTTAGATTAGGTCAACACCATACCAATAATCCAAAATTTCAGTGCATCCATAGGTTATTTTAAGAAAGCTCTTTGAGAAGATTTCTTTGAAGGCCGTGAACCATGTAAACCAACCTTTCCCTAGAGATACCAGTGTGTGTGTGTGTGTGTGTGTGTGTGTGTGTGTGTGTGTGTGTGTGTACATGTGTGTTCTATGTTGTAAATTGTGGCTGTGAAACTGTGCTGTCCCTACAAGGGAAAGCTACAACATTCCATGCCTACATGTGTTTGAGTAAGTACTTGCTTGGAAAAAAAATAAACACATATCAAGAACTCAAATTTGAAACATATGCTTGCGTGATAATAACCCATAAACCATTACTGATTTAGCACTTAATCTTTGGCTATCTAGAGACTATTACGTGTTTCCATGTGCCTACAATCTTCTACCCTGGCAATAACAACCTTTTGTCTATCACCAAAAAAATTATCAGGTAACATTTCTTATTTATTCAGAATTTTTATAACAATTATCTATTTGTTGACTCTCACATCCTGTCCCTAGTAGAATGCAAACCTCATGAGTTAAGGGCCTTTATCTGCCACGGCCAGCACTGTATCCCCAACACTTGGAATAGTACTTGTCATATTGTAGGGGCTTAATAAATATGTATTAAATAAAATTGTGAAAGTACACTAAATATTGTATGTGAAGGTCTCATTTATGTAGAATGTTTCAGCTATTAAAGTATAATGCTTTGTCATTAAAAAGAATTTCTACCTGGAAATTCCTTTTCCTCTATTTTTTTCTTACAGAATATCTGCAACCTTAATTACTCATAACTTGAAAATTATCATTAAATCTGTAAATTCTTCTCAGATTTAAGACTTTTTGGAACACACACACACACACACACACACACACACACACACACACAGAGACACACACACAGACACACACACATTCTCCAAAAGTGTGATTTTGGTAAAAGAATCGCTGATATTAAAGCGCAAATTTTCAAGAGTATACTAGTATATTTTCAGAACTTTCCTCATCTTCCCATTTGCAAAAGTTCTATCTAAGATGGCAGTTATTTATGCAGAATGGGTTAAACTGCTTAATTATGAAGACCTTTACATCTATTTCTCAGACTTTTTCTCCAACATTGGGTTCTCAGTCTCCCTCTATCTTCACTGTCACTCTCCCACCCCTGTCTCCTTCTCTCTCATTAAATTTTTCTCCTGCCACCCCCACATCATGGTCACATTAGAATTTGGGATGAAAATTTTTTAAGACTTCATTTTTAGAGCAGTTGTATGTTCACAGAAAAATTGAAGGGAAGGTCCAGAGATTTCTCAATACTTCTTGTCCCCACACGTGCACAGCCTTCTCCAGCCAGGGTGGTATATTTGTAACATAGATGCACCTACATTACTGCATTGTAATCACCCAGAGTTCATGGTTACATTTAATGGGTTCACTCTTGGCGTTATACATACAATGGATTTGGACAAATGTTCAATAATATGTCTCCATCATTTTGGAGATTAGAATTTTTTAAGGCTATAAATCATGCTAGTCTTTTTGCTTTTTCTAACTTTTCTTTTTCTTCTGTGCATAAGGGCAAGAAGAAAGATAGAATTACAGGACAATTAGTTTGAAGTTTATTAAAGGCTCCCCTTATAGGTGTAAGAAGACAAATTTGGAAGAGTTTGAGAAGTTATGTATGGCATGAAATGATCTATTTTATATTTATGTTAATAGATTCTCAGGCCCCTAGACAATAGGAGTTTAGATTAATTATAGATCTTGTCTATTCCAAGATAATTCTATTTGGGCAGCGGCTGGGAAGTGCTGCACATCAGGGGTTAGTTTACCACTTGAGTTCTTTCAGTTCAGAACCAGGCTGTCATTTACCAACTGTCAGGAGAGAGCGTGCCAGTAAGATAAGTTTTCATTTCTCCTCCTGGCTGACTTACCCGCTGGATCAGTAAAGGAGGAAGTAGGAAGACCATACACAGGTAATTAGAGGACAGAAGAGATAACATCTGTGAAAAGGCATTGCACTTAGCACACAGATGGGGTGCATGTATATATGTTTAGAGATTATTTCTCTCTGCACCACTTTCTGTTACATTTGAGAGAGGTGGTTTATCCAATGCTTTGTTTTATCCATTTCCAGTAGTGTCTCCCAAATCCATTAATGGTGTTTCTCTTCCTAAACTGCACATTACCACCACAGGGGAGATTTTACAATAGGATGCCTGAGCCCTAATCAAGATAAATGATATCTCTGGGGTGGGAGTCAGGGTATCGGGATGTTCTTTGAAAAGCTCCCTAAGTGATTCTAATATGTAGTTAATATTGAGTCGTGCTGTTACTATATGGAAAGAAGTCTAAGCTGACTTTTCCTATGTAAAATCACAAAATACCTCTCTGATGTTTTCTTGGCTTCTATGTGATCCATTTTATTTTGGTAATTTCAATAAACTACAAGTTCTTCCTTATTGTTCTGCTCCCACAAAACCTTTAGAGTTTTAGAAGACCCTAAACTGAGGAAATGAGTGGAGACTAGCAGGAAAAAAGAAAACTTATTAACTTTCATTTCAGAGTTGAAAGAATAAGGAAAGTGTAAAGATTTCAATGGGCCTAACTAATTAAGAATGAATCACATAAGGAGCTATAATTGACTTTGTTTCACTTAAATTTTATTTATGAATGAGGGAAACAACATGAAAAACATACGCAGTTTTTTAAACCTATTTCATGTTTCTAAGTTATGTTGCTATTGTTACTACATGTAAAGATTGAATTGGTTACTGTATGAACAGTAAGAATATACTAAAAAAGATTAAGATGGTTGCCAGGTACAGAGAGGAACCCAAGGAAGTTTAAAACTGGAATGGACTTGGATAGTTTAAAACTGGAATGGACTTAATTAATATTCATTCTTTCATTTGTTCATGCTTTCATGCAAGTAGGCGTGTATCCATGTATTTATACAGTATAGATTTGTTAAGGTCTCAGTTTACAGTGC
Source organism: Myotis brandtii (assembly GCF_000412655.1). Taxonomy (NCBI): domain Eukaryota; kingdom Metazoa; phylum Chordata; class Mammalia; order Chiroptera; family Vespertilionidae; genus Myotis; species Myotis brandtii. Next base: position 636,763 of record NW_005371516.1, read on the forward strand.
TTGATGTGAATGAATAAGACTGGTCACTACACTGGTCTTCAGTGTCATGGTCAAATAATGAGCACAGGTATGTAAACAAGTTAGCACAGAATGAGCTAATCGCAATGGCAGAATTATGTCTAAAATATGCAAGTAGCACAGGAGAGGAGTGGTTAACTGTTTGGGGGAATATGGAGAGGAGAAAACAAGCTTCTTTAGGTAATAATGATTAGGCCAAGTTTTGTAAGTGATTATGAATTTATAGGCATTTCAGAGAGTTGGAGAGGAAAGATCTTTCCAGGAAAAGAGAACAGCACATGAAAAGACAGAGTATGATGTGTTTTGGGATCTATATTCAGTTTATTATTGGAGAATCAATAGTTGTTGGGATGGTGGGAGGTGACTAGTTAGGAAAACGAGTCAAATAAGACCCAATATTCTATATTGAAGAATTTAGACTTTATGCAAAATAAGGAGCCAATAAAAATATCACCACCAGGTGGGAGACATGTTCAGACTTATACTACAGACTAGAGGGCCAGTGCATGAATTCATGCATGGGTGGGGTCCTTCAGTCTGGCTAGTGGCCAGTCCTGATCACAGCCAGCAAGTTGGGGGGAGGGACCATGGGAGATTGGCCAGCGAGGGGGAAGGATGGTGGGAGGTTGGCTGTGGGAGCGCACTGACCACCAGGGAGCAGCTCCTGTGTTGAGCGTCTGCCACCTAGTGGTCAGTGCGCATCATAGCGACTGGTCGACTGGTCATTCAGTTGACCGGTCATAAGGTCACTTAGGCTTATATATATATATATAGATTGATAGCAGTTTTGAGATATGTTTGGGAAGGGAGTGAGGCTACAGCTGGTGGCATAGTTGAGAAGCTGTTGCAATAGTCTGATTGGGAGATAATGAGGCCTTAACTAATGAAAATTTCACAAGCTGGTAGAGACATTTTTAAAGAATCACAAGATGTGGGTGTAGGAGATGAAAGGAAGAAACTTATGGTGAGTCTTTGATTTCTGAGTATGGGACCTTGGATATCTGATGTTGACTAACCAAAATATAGTAAAACAATAAAAAGGAAAAAAACAAGTTTTAGTGGTAGGGAATAAGATGTTGAGTATAATATTATATGTATTGAGTTTGAAGTGCTCACAGGATATCAAGAAGATGATATTAAGTGTAGTTTGAAGACTTTGGTCTTATTATCTTATGTTATTAAGTCCATAGAGATTGTTATTCAAGGTAATCTCATGAGTTAGTTCTATTCAGAGGGTTCTTTCTAGAATTGATCTAGAAGCCCTCAGGAACTCTCATTCTATTTCTGAACAATGAAAGAAACATGTGAACTTAATTCCTCAACATGATGATTTTTATCAAGAGATTATTAGTAGATCTTAACACACAAATTAAAGTTTGCAATATTTGTAGACCTATTCCAAGTGCCTTAGGTGTTGTGGGTCTTAAAGATCCATATCAAGGCCAATCACCCTATGTGAGGTAAATCCTTATTCTCTATTCATAGCTTCCCCTCAATTTTTTTTAACATTTTAAATATTGAAAATTTTCTAGGAACACGGTTTTCTCAATTAAATTTCAAGGATCCAGTTGGATTTTTCTCCAAAGAGCAAATAGAGGATAGAATAGTACCTTTTCTGTTTTCATTTTTATATTAGCTTCTGCACAAACCTGCAACCCATAGCATTAGGCAAATGTTTCTAGGGAGTCAAAGTTGATCTTGTTAAAAAAATAAATAAACCCTCCAGTCCTGACACACACGCACACGCACACACACACAAACTCACAAATGACACACACATAGTTTCTTGGATCTGGAGTCTCAAGATCTCTAGGCTGTCAGGGAATTCTAGCAAGAAAAACAGCTGAGCGACTTCTGGTTATTGTATTCAAACCACTTAATTCTAATCTCTTTAATTTCCATGATGGGGTGTGAATTAGATTTCTCTATTTAAATGATTTTGAAATCAAAGCCACTTATGACCAATAATCCAGAAATATCGAGACCCAAATTCCTTCCATGTCCATCGCCACCTCTGCCTTCCACTTCATAGACCATTGGAACTTGGGGCTGCCGTCCCATTTGGCATGCGGCAACTATGTGGGTGCCAAGAGAAGGTCATTCCTCCAGCCCCTTTGCTATTTCCCAATTCTCTCCAGATTCCCTTTATATTGCCTTTGTAATAGAACAATTTTTTTATTTTGATTACAATCTATCTGCCTATTCCTCTCATCCACACTCTGGTAACAGACTGGGTTTGTCCTATTTGTGATGCTATCTCAGAAACCTGTCTTTTATCAGACTATAAAAAAGCATTCCCGTTTTCTGGAAAACAATTAAGATTATCGGGATTTCTCCTGTAGTATCAAGTTTTATCTGTAATAGCCAGTAATGCTACATGCTATCTTGTAATATTACAAAATGTGATCTTCAGATTGTTAGCATCAATGCCACCTAGACCACATTCCAAGACCACTGAAGCAGAATAGGTATTTTAATAAGATCCTTAGATTATTTGTGTGCGTATTAAAATTTGAGAAGCACTGATGTGGTACACAAGCACAGCCTTTGACAATGGCTTTAATCACCTTTTCTGCTCTGTTTGCCTTATTGCTCTGAGCAAGTTCTTCCTTCCCATATTCACCTTTTAGTAATTGGAGGGTGTTAGAAAGTGATGTAATGGTTTAACAGTCAGATCTTGAGTGCCTTTACAGTTTCAAACTAAGAAGCCTCATCTCTATTTTCATGCATTTTTTCTTCATTGTTTTAACATATAGTCTTTATCTTTGATATATGAGCAAACGTCTCTTTTCCAACAATCTACAAAGTGGTCAGAAAGTTAACTACATTCACCTTTCTTATTGCTCTGAGCAAGTTTTTCCTTCGATATCCACCTTTTAGTAATTGGAGGATGTAATGGGTTAACAGTCAGATCTTGAGTACCTTTATGGTTTTAAACTAAGAAGCCTCATCTCTATTTTCATGCATTTTTCTTCATTGTTTTAACATATAGTCTTTATCTTTGATATATGAGCAAACGTCTCTTTTCCAACAATCTACAAAGTGGTCAGAAAGTTAACTACACAGCTGTCTGCTTCTCTACTTTCCTAAATGTTTGCTGGAGCCTTTAATAATTGTCATCAAGTGTTATTCACCTTAAGATTATGGATGGTCTCAAATATTAGGTATAAAAGGTTTTCCTTCAATGTCTGCTGTTTTCTGCCTTTTGAATTTGTCACTCTTGCAAATTTCAGTAGCATGTGTAGATGCTCTGTACTTTTTCAGATTTTCTTGGCTCAACTGTCTCCTGAAACCTCTGGTGTAATATTCCACCCAGAATGACCATGAATGACCGGCTCCTTGCTAGCCAAAGTGTTTTTGTACTCGGAGACCAATGGAATCTGGAGTCTTTAGTATCTCCCATCACTTTTGGTCTTGGTTAAAAACATCACATGAAAAGGCATAGATATGTCTTTCAAGTAGATGACAAATGGACTGGATGATTCCACCCAAAACGGTGAGGGAGAACTTAGCCCAGTGGAAGGAGATGAGAGGAACCTGGACAGATAAATTGGCTTTCCCCCTTTGATGGAACTCTCTGACCCACAATATCTTCATTCATCCTTTCTAGAGATTTCTCATAGAAATCTGATAAACTTCTCATGAAGCATTCATACATCACATTGTTTCATTTCCTTCTTCTCTGCTTTGTTTTCTTGGAATTTTACCCTCAAATAAATTACTAGTAGTTAATCACTGCCTCAGGGTCTGTTTTCTGGGAAACCAAAGTGGTTCTAAAAAGCAAACTCTTAGGACAACATTTGGAGGTGAATTGCTCACCTGTGTAAAAGAAATAAAGACCCGTTTGCTGGTGCTGGTGGTGTGGCATTAACTCATGGCATGCAGTCATTTCACAGTTACGTCAAGCCTTAACTTGTGGTTAATTGGGAAGAAGTGCAGTTAGAGAGGAAGCATTTAGACATCAAGTACCTGAAGCACTTGATTATTATGGGACAATGATACTTTTAAGGATAATAATGTAGTGTAATTGCTGTTAATGGCACAGGAGACTTTGGAAGGAAAATGATAGGTATAGGGCAGTTAATTGCAAACTTAAACATCATGTTCTAAAGGTGAGGGCTTGTATGGCATTTGTAAAAGAGATTTTTATTTCCTGCGGCCACAGGGTAGGCTTGCTGAACATCAGGCCTAGGATTTCATCATATACTGAAAAGGAGATTAAACTCCCAGACTCAATAGATCTACTGTCAAAGACAGGATTCTAATGGAAAAGGGGTGGAGTTCTGAAACGTGCAAGGTGATATTTCAGTGAGTGTGAGTATCTTGAACCCTGGCTCAATCTCTTAGAATCTCCTTGCTGGCAGAAGTCCTTTCCTCACTGCCAGAGCAGAACCCTGTAATGACTTTTCTTAAACACATGCCTTCCCAATGATGTCTGTTTCCCACAAGACACATTACCACCAGCACTCATTGCTCCTAGGCCTAGAACAAAAATCAAGTCTTAGAACACTCTGAGAAGATAAGTGTAAGTTCTTTACAAGTAAGAAATAGTCTATACTACAAAGGAAATGCAGTACTCATTTAATATGTACTGAAAGGATCAAGGGGGACAAATATCATATATAAAAGTTGGTTTTGATGGTGTGTTAGCCCGAGCAAGGGTTGACTACAAGGCTCAATGGGGAAGAATCTATTTTTATAAGGATAGAAGGGATTCAATATATTTGCAATACCAACTGAGCTAGAGAATCTGGGCTGACGTAGTGTGCTAACCAGGGTTTGAACACTGTGTTAAAGTAGCACATCCTGGGAACTGTTTTCAAATTTGATAGTATAGTCACCAGTAAGAGGATAAATAAATTCTGGTTCTGAGGGTCAATCTATAAAGATTGCTCTAGACCAGCGATTTTCAACCAGCGTGCCACAAGAATTTTTAAAACATGCAGTACCTGACTAGTCAGAGGCACTGACCTCTTTTCCCTTAGATTTTAAAATAAAAAATAAAAACAGCCAACGCAACAGTAGCCATCGAGTGTGAATGAATCAAATTTATACCTATTTTTTGTCAGATTGGCAAAAATAGTATTTTTTTGATGTGCCACAGAATTCTAGTAATTAGTTTATATGTGCCATGAGATGAAAAAGGTTGAAAATTGCTGCCCTAGACAAAGATCTAGTCTAGAAGAACTATTTAATACAGCCAACACAACAGTAGCCATCTAGTGTGAATAAATCAAAATTTTACCTATTTTTTTGTCAGATTGGCAAAATAGTATTTTTTTTGATGAACTGCAGAATTCTAGTAATTAGTTTATCTGTGCCATGAGATGAAAAAGGTTGAAAATTGCTGCTCTAGACAAAGATCTAGTCTAGAAGAACTATTTAATAAACTGATCTTGATATACTTCTCAAAAAGTTAGATTTTAAAAAATACCACATTATTAGTAATCAATGCAGAATAATTTCCACGTCTCAGTAATTTTCAGTGAAAGCTCATTTTATTGGATATGTAGACATCACAGAGTTTCATGTAAGTACTACTCTATTAATTAGGGTATTTACAGTCTCTTTCTGGTCACAATACAATAAGCAGCTTTCCTAGCACTAAGAAGCTTGGGCAAGTATATTTGTATACTTCATTTTTTTTCTTTTGGCATGTCTTACCCATTCATCTGAAATTATGCCCAAGGAAATAGCACAGGTAATATAAGATCACTAAGACTACCCGTGGTGAAACTGGCTGTGCTGCAGAACAAAAGTTAGAACACTCTGTGTGTGCTTGCCTACTTGCTATTAGGTATTTCTTTATTACTAAGGTACCTAATAGGGTTCTAAATTATAATAGTCAAGAACTTATCTATCCAAATTAACATAAAATCCAGTGTTTTCTCTGCCCATCCCACCACTACACTTAGCTAAGAAATCTCTCAAGGTAGTAATTGATTTTCTGTTTGCTTTGATTAATACCTGGAGATGAACTCAGACATTTCCCCCAAATTCTGCATAAGTCCATGACTATAATTCCACAAATCTTGGTGGTACAAACATTTAGCATTATTTAACATGCAAGATTCTGGCATCCTATTCTATCTGAATAAATTAAAAACATTGTTTTTCTTGCAAAGGAGCATTTAATTCTTGATCCCATTCATTTCACCAGGTCCTTGGACTTCTTAGGCAAATTTAGCTCATCACCTCCAATTTCTTTAAACTCTCTATATTAATATTCTTATGTAAAATGACAACAAAAATATCTACCCTTATTAGCTATATAATAGTTATTATAAATTAACTGTTTTCCAGGTGACAGCCAAAGTACTAGGATTTTTTTTTATATAGCAAACTGTCCTTCCAGATAAACTTTACTATTCAATTTTACAGAAAGGATACTGGGACTCAGTCTGGTTAAATTTAATGTGTCAATATCACATAGCCACTAAGTATGGAAGGTGAGACCAACACACACGCCTTTCTATCTTTCTAGCTTGAGTGATTCCTACTCATCACACCACCCTGCACTTGTTGAAAACATCAACTTAAAGATTCTCATTAGAAATGTGTTGTGTGGAGGAAATGTCACCCTACACTTACATCACTTAAGGACTGGATTTATCTGATGGGATTACATTCCAACACACTGAATTTGGTGGTACACAGCTAATGGGAACTTTTTTCCATCTAATATAATAGCAGACAGGATGGCACAATTACTGAGTAGTCCAAACATGGGAAATACTGCTTTGTTTTCCTTTACTCTGCAGCATGTAAGGGAAGGATTCCTAGCTTAGACTTCTTGTATGAGATCAAGGCAGCATTTGAGACTGACTTGGGAGTCAAAGTGCTAGCACCTCTCTGTTAAATAATGGAAAGAAAGAAACCCACACCCAAGTCTAGGAGCACAAATTCAGTGTTTCGTATTTCTGATCCTGAGAGAATCCGGCTGAAAAGAGTTCAATCTACTGAACAATCTCAACTTACATGTCATAGGATTTAATTCAAATGAGATTGTGTCAGACCCAGTATAGAAGCAAGAATGACTCAATTATACAGAAGAACTGTTTGATTTTTGGCTTTTGACGTCTGGTGCCTGATCTTCATATACTAAGTAGAATGTTATGAAACATTACCAAGGCAACCTTATACTAGCTACACCGTGATGTCAGTGAAAGGACAGAGAACTCATTAAAAAAAGATACAAGTTCACACCCAGCTATTATCTATTACTACTGCTAGGCACAGCAGACTTAGTCTCTTTAGCAGTGCTCTGGGTACATTTTCCTAAAGAGTTTGCTACACTATTAGGAAAAATATGATTAGAGAAAACCTGATGTGATTTTAACGAAATTGTCAGCAAGGGGCTTATTTTTAGTTGCCAGGCTTCTAGAAACATAATGTTGTCTTATTTTCTCAGTCATAATATTGCCTATTGATCCATAAGTATTTACTGAGAAGCTTATCACATTGCTCTGGGTGAAAAATGAAGATTCAAAAAAAAAATAGCAGAACTGGTACCTGCATTCGGTAATCTTTTTTCAATTATAAGGTTTATGAAAGAAGAGTATCATAAAAACAAACTATGTTCTAAGGCAGAGTTTCTCAAACACTCATAAAAATGATTGAGGACCCCAAAACGCTTTTAAAAAAATGTAGTCTAAGTCTATCAATATTTAGCATATTAAAAATTAAATTTTCTAGGCATTTAAAGTATTTGTTTAAAATATCAATAATAAACGTATTACATGTTAACATAAATAACACATTTTCATTAAACAATGTTTCAAATAATAGAAATATTAATAGGAAGAGTGACCTTCTTTTACATTTTTGCAAATCTCATTAATGTCTGATTTAGAAAAGACAGCTGGATTCTCATATCTGCTCCCGTTAGATTATCACATGTCATGTAGCCTCTGCACTATTTCACTGTGCACTCATGAGAAAATGAGTGCAAGGCAGAAAATAATATCTTAGTATTATTATGAAATAGTTTTGATCTCATGGATTCTGTGAAAAAGTTTAAGGGATCCTAGAAGTTCCTGGACATCACTTTGAGAATGCTTGTTCTAATACCAGAATTGGTAACTCAATATTATCTATTACTATAAAACTGAAAAACAGATGCATTGAGGTGAGATGTTATTTATGCTAAATTCTATTTTTCTTATTGAGGTCTGATCTTAAAAATTAATGTATTAAAGAATTGACCCATTCTTAGCAAAATAAATACAAAATGAGGGATTATTTTGATTAAAGTAAATGTCATGTTGCTGTGTATAAGAAGGTTCATGCGAGCACATTGATGCATTTTTGTTGTCTATTTAAAATTTCAGACTCTATCAGCAAAAGGAAATCATTTGCATTCTAATTTTTATGTGTTCCTGTATGATTCTGTTTCAACTTTACAAAGTAGCAATGCTGATGAAGAAACTAACTAGCTATTCTCATTAAACAGCTCATTTATGACACCATTTTGTTATACTATTTTTTTACATTGTGTACCTAAACAAGTTATCTTTTTGGTTAGTTAACACTAACCATCAGAACCTCTCACCATTTGGAGTCAACACCACTTTAGAAGGGAATGAAACCAGCAGACAGAATAGCTTATGTTACTCTAAGAATAGTTGACCAAATATCAACCAAGTAGTCTGAGTTATCCAAAAGAAGAAAAATATTCAGAAATATATTTTCGATTCACCACAAAAAGGTCCATTATGCTTTAATAGTGTGATCAAGCCTGGCCAGTGTGGCTCAGTTGGTTGAGCATTGTCCCATGTACCAGGAGGTCGCAGGTTCAATTCCTGGTCAGGGCACATGCCCAGTAGGGGTCATGCAGGAGGCAGCCGATAGAAGTTTCTCTCTCATCAGTGTTTCTATCTCTCTCTCTCCCTCTCCCTTCCTCACTCTGAAATCAATAAAAACATATTTTAAAAAATAGTAATATAAATAAGTAAAGGATGCGTTTGTTTATTTCTGTTATTCAGAGAGAGAATATTATAAAGTAATTTTAATCATGATTACTTTTATGGATTATAGAAGAATCAAAAGCCCTTCTATAGAGGCATAATGGATTACCTCATTTTTTTTAACCTGAAATATACTAGTAAGATGAAAGATAATATACTGTATCTTCTGCCTCCCAATTTTCCCCCAGGTAGTTGCTCACAATTTTCAGAATTTCAAATAATAAAAGGAAAGATAGGTCTAGATGGCATTTGGAGAAGCAAGAACTGATGATATGCAAAGAATGCAAAGGCTCAAAAGGATATAAATGCTCTTTTTCTCTCTCCATATTTCATTTCTCTCCTTACCAGCCTGATGAAACCCTCGCATTTTGGGAAGGTACATATTTAGTTCTTAAAAACAGGTTTTTCAGTGGCTGGATAAAAGGCTGCTTATTTCATGGATGGTCCTTCCACACAAAGAACTGTGTGTTCCTATTAGTAACACAATAGTCCAGCAGGTAATAGAAAACTTATGAATAGAAGGAAAGAAAATGGTAGTGGAACCAGAAGATAATCCGTATTTCATGACAAGTACAAAGGCAGCCCTGTTCAACCCTGGAGTTTAGACCCGAGTCACATCTGGCGGTGCATCTACCGCTTCATCAGTACATGGGCCATACATCCTTTTCTGTCCGGTGTTGGAAATGTTTATGTTAAAAAAAAAAGTATGTGAGAAATAAGTGGCTTTAAGTTGTCTAGAGAGAGGTCTCATTTTCTTATTTTTAAAGTTAAATCTGGGCAACAGGAGAAATCCAGTTATTGTGCAGTAACCACGCAGCCAGGAATAGGCAGTACTGAGGGCGCTGACTATTGCTGAGGCTTCCTGGTCCAGCTTGAAGAAACCGGAACTTCATTCTCCAGATGCAGACAATTCAAAACCACAGTCACAGGACAGAGTATGGGAATTGTGATGATGGTGTTTTTGCACCCTTGAAAGAAGAAAGATAAACGTTTCATAGGTCACATTTGATATAAAAAACATATCTGTTGACACAGAAAGTTGTACATAACTTTAAACATTTGCTAGTGATCACCATATTAACATACACCTATATAATTCGAAAAAAAATCCAATTCAGCTAATTTTTTAACATCCAAAATATGTTAGGAACATGGCAAGATATTTCAATTAAAGTAAAATGGAGACAAATGATTATACTTTAATCATTAATTGAAAGCACTGGTTCACAAAGCATTGCCAAGGTGAAGCCTTCAGCTTTGCCTGCATTTCCATTATTGCTAAACTTTGTAACTTTACTTACCTCAAATAGCTTAGAATTGGCTTTGATATTTGGTTTTCTCTCTAATGACCTGAATGTCTTTTTTCTTCATTTTCATACATTTTAATTTTTTAGCTTCTGTACCAGTATGGATGATTGGGTGTTTCATGTGTGTATATATGTATGAATATAGATAGATAGATAGATAGATAGATAGATAGATAGAGGTACTTTTTGTAAAAATAGGATATATATATATATATTTAGTAATAGTTGCACAGAAACCTAGTCAATTTGCGTGGATATATTTTCATTCCCCTGTGATTTTCGTGCTTGTTTGCAATGAGATCCACGACCACTAGTCCAGGGTGACCTTTTTCTCTCTCTCTTTATGTGGGAGCCACAGCCTTCTCTAACACACAAAGGCTGGGTCAGGCCCTTAGGGTGTGGAATGCGCTGGCTACTGGGCGAGCAATCTAATCAATTTGCTACTGACAGAGTGAAAAGAGAACAGAGTGACGGCTTTTGAAGTTTTCTCTGTGAGTCTGAGTCACCTGCAGCTGTAGGGTTCCAGCCTATTTGTTTTAAGTTTTGGAGGAAGAGCAGAAACTCCAACTTTGATACTGTGCTTATTTTTTCTGTCAATTTGAGAGAGTTCTGTGGAACAAAGATAAACCTCGGCATGGCATTTTCATCGCTAAGCCCCAATGCTCAGGCATCCTTATGCTTTACATCAGCTGGCAGGCAAAGGAACCCACCCAGATGGGCAATTGCACAAGGTAATATTTATCATCCAGAAACAAACCAACAAACAAAAAATCTGTGTTCTCACAAGTCTTCCATCCCTGCAATTGGGAAAATAGTTCACTCGAAATGCATGGTCTCTCTCTTGTTTTCAATGTGAAAGGATGTGCTCTAGGCACCTGAGGTCATTTCAAGAGGAATTACTACTCTCTTACCTTCATTTCCCCTTCCCCTTTGTGTAGCTCCAGCAGGCTGTAAGCAGTAAAGATGCTAAAGCAATGAAACCTCCTGAGCTTACAAGGAAGCCACACCTCCTTGCTGTGTGAGGAGCTTGCCCTGCAGTGCTTTCGCCAGGATTTCATTTCTCCTACCTTCAGAAAGGGAACTGTCTTCCTTTAAGGGGAGGATTTTACAGCTATATTTTCCCACTGTTTAGGCATTTAAAAAAATCTCGAGTTTAGTTTTTTAAATAATAAAAAGCACTTTCGCCAGGATTTCATTTCTCCTACCTTCAGAAAGAGAACTGTCTTCTTTTAAGGGGAGTATTTTACAGCTATATTTTCCCACTGTTTAGACATTTAAAAAAAATCTCGAGTTTAGTTTTTTAAATAATAAAAAGATACTAAGATTAAAAAAGTATTTACATATTATCAAATAGTATGTTTAAATGTTTTTACCATCTTTTTATAAATGTAATCATTTTCTTATTTACTATGACTTATCAGCAAATTAACTTAAAGATCATGTCATGTTTAAGGATTTCCTGTATATTACTGTGTAGACTGAATTTAAACGTGTTAGGGCATGAAAACTCAAAAACCGATTAAATCAGCTCACATTTGAAATTCTTGCATTTTGCACTCATTAAATTGGTTTATTTAAATAACTTCTTTCATTTCCTTTTTAAATAATATATTTTTATTATTTTATGTATTCATTTTTATTTTTGATACTATTACTGAAGTCTCCCATTTCCCTCCTCCTTTGACTCCTTCCTCCTAAATCCTCCCACCCCTCCCACCAGTCTTTGCCACATTGTTGTCTGTCTGTGTCCATGGGCTATGCATCTATATATATATACGTTCTTTGGCTCATCTCTTCCAGCCCCCCCGACCCCTCTCTGATATCTGTCAGTCTATTCCATGTATCCATGCCTCTCTGGTCCTATTTTGTTCATCAGTTTATTTTGTTCATTAGTTTCCACAAGGAGTCCAGTTAGGAGACGATTTCAATACCATGGAAAGAAATAATGTCAGTTGAACACAAGTGATAGATGTGAAAATGATAATAAGTGGCCAGATCTTGAAGATAGAGCTGCCAGGATTATTGAAAGATTGAAAATAGGGAGAGAAAGAAAATACAGATGACTCCAATTTTTACTTTTATTTTTTGCTTTTAGCAACTAGAAGCATGCACTGCCAATCACTAGATGAGAAAGCCAGTGAGGAGTAGGTTTAAGGAAAAATATCAGGACTTTGAAATGTTGAGTAGGTAGTAGGAGTTGGATTTAAGAGAAAAGTCAGGGACAGATAAATACTTTTGGGAGTCATTGGCATTGCATCTGTCAGTATTGCGGTTTAACAAAGAACCACAGAATCTGAGTAGAATTCTACATTAAGATTTTTAATTTTCCATGTCTATAATTTGACTTGATGCTGGCTTACTCTAGGAGTGGGCTTCTCTGGATATCTCTGCTTAAGCTAAAGGTCAAACTGGACTTTGCTCCTCATTAGGGGTTGGGTTTTGATCTACAACCGTATTCATTTTGGGCTCAGGTTTAAAGGGCAGCAGCTACCCTCTTCTTATGATGATAGCAGAGGCATACGAGAATAGGGACCACTGTTTAAGCACGTGTCTAATATCATCCCATTGGCTAGACCAAATGACAAGGGCAAACCCAAAGTCACAAAGTGCAAAGTTTCACTGTACTTCTTGTGGGAGAAAGGGCAAAGCTACACAGGATGTGGATACAGAGATAAGTGAAGAAGGAAGACAATAATTCCTCTACCGTGGCATCTATATCATAGTTAAAATCATGAACTTAGATGAAATCCAAACAATTGTACCAATTTACTTCCTCACCATCTGCATATGCGTTTCTGTTTCCTTTACTCTGGCCAGCTTTGTTTTATTGTTTTTAAACTGATTTGCCAATGTGAGTAATGAAAACTAATACTTTCCTGTTTTAACTGCAATAATTATACTGCTAACCCAAGCTTAAAACATAGGAATGCTTGGAGTCAGTGTGGGATTTTGATTTTCTAGTAGAATTTTCTTGCAATGGCACATTATGCCATGGTCTAGTGACCAGGAAGAAAAGCATCCTAGTAGATTTTGTTTCCTTTTACATATTTAACCATCTTTATCTCCTTTATAATAATTAAAAAGGGATGAGAATGAACTTCAAATAGTGTGGTTTGTAAGTCCAATGTAGCACCTTCAGTTTACCCTTCTGTAGTCACTGTTAATTTATCAGAAGAGATCACTTGTTGGTGAGAACGAAAGGAAACAATAACATTTATTATCATTATCATTATTATTATTATTACCAAGGAAATCTTTATTGAATTTTTGGCTCACACATGTGGTGTTGACAATATGATAAATGGTAAGTTTTTCTGCCGCAGAATAACTTACTACGCTCCTTTGCAGATGGCAGGGGGGCTTCTTATTTCAATCATTATTGTGGAAAGTGACCTGTGTGGCTGTCTGTGGCTAAAGGCTCACATATGCCAGTTCATTCTCAGCAAAGGCCATTATACCTATTTACAATATATACAATCTGTTTAAGCCTTTTAAAATTCATTATGTGTGGGCTGCATATATTTTCAGTGAGTTGAAACATCCTTAAGATTTCCGAGGTATGGTAAAATTACATATTTCTAGTGATGGGGATATTTATCTTAGAAAATAAATTCTAATATTAGGATCTCAAACATTGTCCGCAGGCAAAATGCATGTCAGTTTAGCAGTGATTTTGGAAATGAGCACGTGGCTGGGGAGCAAGGGTAAAGCTCCAAATAGGAGGGAAATGGTTCATTTTCAGCAATTGCACTGGGAAAGTATGTTTTCCTCTTGAACGTGATTACAGAGCACGGTGCTGCATACTTTTAGTGTAAAAATAGAAAACCCATTATGAAATAAAAGCACTGTTGATTCCATTGCTTGAGAAAAATATTCCTCTATTCATTCACAGTAGGTTTGTTCTCTCAAAACAAGACTTTTTGCATTACCTTGAATTAGAGCCAAGAAATATGTGTGCTGAACTCTAATGAACCAAATCATAGTGAATGGAGTTTTACATATAATAAGCAATAGATTTATGGTTTCATGTGCCCTGTTTTTGTATCAAGCACTCTTGATGAAAATATACATGCTCTCTTTGATTATTTGTTGTCTTTTTATATTCAGATGCATAGTTTCTCTTTCTCCTAGTAAATGCCAAATATGCTCAATGCTAAAAGTATGTTTTTAAAGATAATTAAGCAGGTGCTGTTTCATTATTTGGCTTGGGGAGGTCAACAGGAGGAAGTCAAACAGCTGAATTCAAATCATTTTGGGGAGAAACTTCCTCCAAAGACATCGAACTACAAAGACTTGATGGGCTTCTGAAACAAAAATAAAACGGAGAGTTTCAGTTAATTTATGCTGTGTTAATCTATCTATTCTAATAAAAGGGTAATATGCTAATTAGACTGGGTCGACCGGACATCTTCCGGACACCTGACTTCCTTCCGGACAAAGCCATGGTGGCGGGGGCCGAGGCAGAGGTGGTTAGGGGCGACCAGGCTGGCAGGGGAGCAGTTAGGGGGCTACCAGGCCAGTAGGGGGTCAGTTAGGGGGTGGCCAGGCTGGCAGGTGACCAGTTGGGGGTGATCAGGCCGGCAAGCAGAGGCAGTTAGGGGCGATCACACAGGCAGGCAGGCGAGTGGTTAGGAGCCTGTGGTCTCAGATTGCGAGAGGGATGTCCAACTGCTGGTTTAGGCCTGATACCACAGGGGTCCCAGACATCCCCCGAGGGGTCCCAGATTGGAGAGGGTGCAGGCCGGGCTGAGGACCCTCTCCCCTCCGTGCACGAATTTCGTGCAACAGGCCTCTAGTCTACACTAATAAAAGAGAAACATGGTAATTAGCGTACGACCGCTACCCTTTTCATTGGCTAATCAGTGAGTATATGCAAATTAACTGTCAGCCAAGATGGCGGCCGGCAGCCAGGCACTGAAGCGAGCACGAGGCTTGCTTGCTGCAGACTCCAACGTTCCCCGCCTCACTTGCCGGCCTCTCAGCTGCAACTCTAAGCAACTATGTACTATGTTGCAAATAAGAAGCTAAACAAAACCCCAGAAACCAGCCGGACTGAAAGCCAGCCAGACCGCAACATTGTATCGATGTTTTCAGCAGCGAGGCCTCAGAGCTAAAGCTGGCCCAGAAAAAAAAAAAA
>NW_005371516.1:653453-671160 GCF_000412655.1 Myotis brandtii
AATTTTTGTGCACCGGGCCTCTAGTATATATATAAAAGCCTAAGTGACCATCTGACCATTTGACAGTCTGACCAATATCTATGATGCGCAATGACCACCAGGCGGCAGATGCTTAACACAGGAGCTGCTGAGCTGTGGTTCTCGAGTGATGCACCCAGAACCAGAGAGGAGGGAGCTCAATTCTGGGGTGCATCACCCAAGAACCACCCTCACGCAATCTGGGACCCCTCGGGGGATGTTGGAGAGCTGGTTTCGGCCCCATCCCCACAGGCCAGGCTGAGGGACCCCACTGGTTCACGAATCCGTGCACCAGGTGTCTAGTATAAAATAAAAGAATTCTAACAAAAAAAAAATGGCATGCATTTTCTTACATCACTGGGTTTACTAGTAGATGTTGCCTAATCAACTAAATATGTCAACTTTACAGTGTTTTTATTATATAGACTACCTAAGATGGCTATACTATCTAAAATGTGAAGCACATATAAGGCAAATGGTCTTCAAATTTGCTTCTTTAACTTATAGTTTGGTTGAAGTTTATGTAGATGGTGAGAAAAAGTTTTATACATACACTTTACTAGCACTAGTTCTTATTTTTAGGGCTCATTTATATAAGAGGAAACAGTGTAACAGTAATGTGAGGCTTTAAATTATATGCTAATCCCAAAAGTTGCTCAAGATCAAAGATCAACACTTCCATAAACATTTTAAATATTTGCAAATGTCTTTTTCAAAAGTCTTAAGTAACAATTTTATCCACAGTTTCCAAATGCACCATTTATATTAAAGATATACAGAATGGATATGTAAAAAATATACATGTAATGACCTAAATATTTGGGTTTTTTAATGGCCTGAAGAAAATGTGTGTGTGTGTGTGTGTGCGTGTGTATATGCATTTGCACAAGTGTGCATATGTTGAGAGAAAAACAACTATTTATTGATGAGTTTATTTGCTATTATATTGAACAGTAGGGATATATTAGCCAAAACATTAAAATAAAAAACAGACACTGCTTGAGATCACACATATTTTTACACATCTCTTTTTACCAAGATGTTGTAACTTTGGTTCTGATTTGCATGAAGGTCTGTTTATAGTTAAAATTCTTCCTTTTACATTAATTATAAACTAAAATGTATGATTTTTATATAATACACCTCAAAATTCTAAAGCCAAATTATTCACAGTAGGTATATTATCTGATATGGCTTGGAAGAGAGAATGGCAATTTGATGTGATCAGTTGAGGCAATTAATTCATTTTTACCAAATCTCATTGACTCAGATACTCTCTTGGCTTGAATAAATCTCATGATGAAGCTTTACTGGTAAAACTGCAACATGCCACTGAATGGTATCTCAAACAGGATTTCATTATCTAAGTGCTAAATGAACTTTTTTTTCTGTGAGGGGATGAGGGTAAAAAGTTCTCACAGCTGCCAGACAAAGAATGACTCTATTTGAAGAGTGGTTGGAAGCACAAATGTTGATTATCTGAATGAAAGAATTTAATTAAGTTTCCTAAAGAACAGGATACTACTGACATCATTGATTGGCTAAATGAAGCAGGGAAATACAGTATTTAACTTTACGATATTTTTCACTTAATCATGCCAGTATTAGATCTTGGCTGGTGTCCTGGAATATGCACAATGGCTTGGCAATGAATTAATTATTTAGCAATTGCAGATGTGGAGCTTTGGGGTGTGAAAGTCTCTTTGCCAAGATGGTTTTGGGAAAAGAACCAAAGCAATCATTGCATTTCCTCATCTATGCGCATATCCTTGTTTATGACTATGGCTAAGATCACGACATCAACATCAGATGATCACATCACAAAACACGTTCAATTAACCTCCAAAAATGGTTATTAACACATCAGAATGAGGACAAAAACCCCAACTGGCCTGGGTCATAATCCACACAAATAGCTTAAAATTTGCATAAAATATCTTCAAACAATTATCCATATTTTGATAAAGTAGATCATATCTATTCATGAAAAGTATTAATAAAGATATTTAAGGTCATATTAACTTTCATTACAACTGAAATTGATTATGGGTGACCAATGTTAACAGAGCTGTAGGTCACATCATTCTTATTTAACCACAAAAACCTGCCTCAATGGGTAAAGACCCTCAATATTAAAGTCAGCAATGTAAAGAACATTGGACTGCTACCAGTAGTCAACAGTGTTATTATCATTAATATATATCCCTAAAATTAGTTCAGCACTTAGATATGCCTCTATATGAGAAAACAAGAACATGGCCATGGTATCAAGAGTCAAATATTTTCCTTTTTTTTGGGTAGTAGGCCCTGAAAATATTAATTATAGCAAAGAACTATACATTAGTCTTTACCTGTGTGGTTCAGTGTTAATAGAGTTAAGTCATACACTATTGTTTGTTCAATAGCATGTCGTTTACTCTCCACATATATGTGAATTTTCCAGTTTTCTTCATGTAATTAATTTCCAGTTATATATTATTGTGGTCAGAAAAAACACTTGATGTTATTTTAGTCCTCTTAAATGTATTAAGACTTGTTTTGTGGCCTAACATATGATCTATTCTAGAAAATAATAAATTTTCTATTTATTGAAGAAAGGATGCATCAAATAAGTAGCATGTGCCCAAAATATATGCACCTTTGTATATCCACACCCAACCACCCACTCCCAATCCCCTCCTCATCCAATGCATGTAGCCATTTACCTAATATTATAAATTCAGTGAGAGCTTTGTTTGGAAATACTTTGAAATTCTCTTATTTTGACCTGCTGGTTCTGCCTTTAAACAGAACCAAGCATATTAGAAAGAACATCTATTTCAGAGTCAACATATCTAAAGGGCAGTGTACTTCTTTTGTTCATATCAGGTTAAACAACATGGTCTCTCTTTATCAATTAGTTTATAATATATACTTGTTACAACACTGACATAAAGGTATATAAAAATATAGGGTAAACATTGCACTTTAATATATGTGCATGGACTACATATTCCACAATGATGCAGTGCTGGCAGGAGTGAAGAGATGAATTCTTTGAAAGCTTCTCCAAAACTCTAACAAGGAATCATTGTTTTATCTTGCTGTTATTCGAGAGATGCAAGCATACATTTTTTGGCCTGTGATGATTCATACAATATTGTTTGAAACTGACTTGGGATTCACTTATTGCCTTCCAAAGTATAACTATGGATTTAATTGAAGTTGTCTTCAAATCTAGTTTTGTAGGGTATAAGGTCAACATTCATTTTATTTATTTATTTATATTAATTAAAAAAATCTTTATTATTAAAAATATTACATATGTTCCCCCTTTTCCCCATTGACCCCCTCTAGCCTGCCCTCACTCCTCACCCCAGGCCTTCATTTTAATTATGACTCAAATACTACAGTTACTAAAATGTATTTTTTTTGTACTACTTCTAATGTTTATTTCCTAATCCTTTCTCAAGAATGCTATTGTCAAGAATTTATCTTGTCATGGATATCCAAAATTAAACCCACACACTCACACTTGTACTAGAAAAGGAAACACACACACACACACACACACACACACACACACACACACAATTCCACTATCACTTGTTGTCTTCGTAATCTTCTCAATGGATTCTCTATTGACCCAATACTAAATTTGGGCCTACTGAAAATTCACATTGGGAGCTAATAAATTGGAATACTGAAAATTCACGTTGGGAGCTAATAAATTGGAATAGTGACAAACTGAATTTCTAGAAGCATTTTAAGAAGAGTTTGTACAAGAGATACTCTAAATTAAAATCATAAAATAAAATTATATTGATATTTTAAAATTAACTAACCATAATACTATAACATTTGGGGAAAAAACCTACCACTATGTTAATACCAAGAATTATTTGTTTTTCTTTTAAATATGACCATTGTTTTGAATTTAACCTAAGGGATATTGCAACACCGACCTGAAAATAAAAATGATGTAAAAATACCACCCCTTTGATACTGAGCCAATGTAAGTATATTATGATTTGGATGTTTTCTGCTCTTTGCTTGCTGGCACTTTCTGGAAATTATTTAAGGTATCTTTAGAACATTTTTTGGGGGTAAAGAATGAAAAAACTAAACTAAACTTTTTCTTTTACTTTATGCTCTTAACCAAAAATATAATTCAATTGATGCCTACCTTAACTATTTAAAGAACATATTTTTATTTATTAATTTCTAGAAGCCTGGTGCACAGATTCATGCACCGGTGGGGTCCCTTGGCCTGGCCTGTGCCCTCTCGCAATCCAGGACCCCTTGGGGGATGTCCGAGAGCCAGTTTCAGCCCGATCCCCACAGGCCAGGCTGAGGGACCCCACCAGTGCATGAGTCCATGCACTGGGCCTCTAGTATGCATATAAGATCTTTGGTTAATCTCTTCCCACCCTCCCGCTTCGCCCCTTCCCTCTGTGACTCATCAGTCTGTTCCATGTTTCCATGCCTGTGGTTTCTGCTCTTGCATTGAGCATCTGTCCCCTGGTGGTCAGTGTGCATCATAGCTACCGGCCGGTCGTCCAATTGTCCTGTCAGCCGGTCTCTTAGGTTTTATATATATAGATGATAATGAGTGGGACTCCACTGTGAAGCTGAAATATATTGTATCACTAATCAGAGCAACTTTAAGTTCTTGGCTTCTAACATTATTGCCTGTTCAGACTGCTGTATGATGAGACCATTGGTGGTTCCCAAATCTTGCATGTTAAGCATGGCTTCCCTAAGGCTCTGTGAAACAGTGATACGTGGGGGTGTATTCTAAATCAGAATCTCCTGAGGACAGTTTTAGGATATCTTTGAATAAGTCTTTCCTTAGTCTTTAATGTTTAGATTTACCGAATAACCTTTGAGTTTTGATCTCTACAAGTGGATTGGGGAAAAACTATCCTAGGTTAGGGAACTGGAGATGGAGCAAGGGGGTTATATGCTATGACTGCCAGGACTCATTGGGAGAGATGCTATTACATCTGGTTGTATTTAATGTCTTTGTTATTGATATGGAAGAGCTGTTTAAAAGTGCATTAATCTCAGGGGAGATACTGTAGACTACAAAGGCATATGAAAAACACAGTACAAACAGGATAACAAGAAGGAAATTGTATTTTCCTTGGACTGTAATTTCCAGCCCAATATTTTACTGGAAAAGAAAAACACAGACACTCCCTTCCGACACTCCTCCAATTCCAGTTACCACAGCACAGAGGACTAGTAATTCCAGTTGAAAAATATGGTACTGGCAATTTTTACAAATTTGCAATAACACTAAGTGGAGGTGGTATTAGTCATATTAAGATGAGAAAGTTGAGGCAAACAAGTACAGTAGCAAATAAGTGACAGAATCTAACTTGAACTTAGGGCTGTCAGATATCAAATTCATGCATGCTCCATTTCTCTGGACTGCTTTGCTTCCCCAAAATGTAGAATTTAGAGCAAGTAAATGTTATTAGTTTTACTTGTGGAGGACAGTATTTTAGAATTACTTCTTTCTGCTTTATAAAATCCTAGTCAGAGCTTATCTAGACCAGTAGATTTTCTGAATACTTGGAAAAACTAGAAATATTGAAATGCTTGAATTTCCCAAGCTAATAAAATGGTAATTGGCAGAAGATGCAAAAGTAAAATACATAGCATAACACATAAAATATATTAACATAGCTTAGACTTTTTTAAGCAAATGATTTACATAATCATTGGCTTATATCCAAAAGTCTTAAAAGAACTAAAGTATATATTTGTAAAAGTGAAATTAGTAAGGAGAGTATAGGAAGGCAATAAGGAATATAAGAATAAGACTATCTATTTTACCCTCTATTTATATTAATATCTTATTGAAAATTATCTACAAATTTTAAAAGGCAATATAGCATGATGGTTAAGAGGTTGAACTCGACTCAGAATGCCTGTGTTTAAATAGCTTACCAATTATAAACCCAAATTGATTTTAGATGGTAATCAAGAATAAAAAGCATTTATTTGAGCAAAAAGGAACTGCAGCCCGGGAAACAGATTCAGGTAGCAACCTAACTAGTATTCTACTATGACAAAGTGAGGCCACCCAGGTTCTCAGTTAGGTTCATTTTATATAAATGAAGTGTCCAAATTGTGCAGTTCTGATTAGACAGGGCAGGTCTCATTTTATGGTAGAAAGAGGAAACCAGCGTTTCCCTGCTGTGGTTGACTCAGACGGTAAACAAGCAGGGCACAGTACAGGAAGCTGGGAGTTCAGGTCAGGGTTCTCTCCAGTATACAGATACGTGAAGAGCCCCGGTTAGCAAATGGCCACTAGACTTTCATTACTCATAAATTTGAGCCCTTGGTTGACCATGGGGATTCCATTTCAGCAGATAACTTTTTTTCTTCAGCTAAGACAGAAGAGATGATTTATTGTACTCATTATATTCAGCCACAACTGAGAACAGAACCAGTCCAGAATGTCACAGGTCCAGGGCAAAGGACAGAAAGGGCTGGTTTTTGTAAGAACTGCGTGGGTCTCTGAAAAGGTAGTTGTGGGTTCAGATGGTGATGCGTGTTCTAGATCCATCGAAAAGTTGTGGACAGCAGGCGTGCAGTTCAACAATTTATACCAGCATCCTGGCCTCTGGCTTCCCTTATTTCTGCTCCTGTGGCTTCCACGGGTGCACAAGATAGCTGTTTGCTTGGACCTCTGCCTCATTTTTCTTCTTTTGAGCTTCAGCCTGTGCATTCACTTCTTCCTCCACTTGGCTCTCGTGGTGCTGAGGTTTCTAAGAAGATGGTGCTAAGAAGAAGAGAGAGAGTCAGTAGATAATATTCTTGTTGGAGTTCACATCAAGGAAGCTTTCTTCTCAGGGTCCATACAACTTTGAGCAAATTCTAGTATTTCTCTAAGTTATATAAACTTTTTTTCTTTTCATCTGTAAAATAGACATAATAATTACACGTAACTAATATGGTCTAGTATGAAAGATAGGAGTTAATGTTCATAAATAATTTTGAATTAGTACTCAGCATAAGTCAGTTGGGTTATAACATTGAATGGAATAAGTGCTAATTATTATTATTAGCTATAAATATATATTCCAAACCTTGTGGGATCTTTACTAATATTTCAAATTAGATTTGATAAACTGCAAATTTATTTTCCTTGACTAAACTTCTGCCAAGTGCATTACTATCTATATATACTAGAGACCTGATGCACAAAATTCGTGCAAGAGTAGGCCTTCCTTCCCCCGGCTGTCGGCACCGGCTTCTCTCTGGCACCCAGGATCTGGGCTGGCTTCCCTCTGGCCACCAGTAGGCGCCTGGGATCCAGGCTTCCCTCTGGCCCCGGCTTTGTCCGCTCTAATTAGCATATTCCCCCTTTATTATTATAGATAAAAGCCTAATATGCAAATTGTCCTCATGGGAGTTCGACTGGGAGACTGATCACTCACTATGATGTGCGCTGATGACCAGGGTGTGGCAAAAAATGAAGGCCCCAGCTGGCAGCCGGAAGGCCCTGATCGGCCCTGATCGCTGGCCAGACCTACGAACTCTACGAGCCTCTAGTTAATCTATAGAATCAAATGTATAAGAGCAACTGGGCTCAGTTAATAATAAAATAATTGTTTATGACTTTGCCCACAGGTCAGTCCGAGGCTTAATTCTATATCAGCTCCCCACAGGCACCGGCTTCTCTCTGGCACCCAGGATCTGGGCTGGCTTCCCTCTGGCCACCAGTAGGTGCCTGGGATCCAGGCTTCCCTCTGGCCCCGGCTTTGTCCACTCTAATTAGCATATTCCCCCTTTATTATTATAGATAAAAGCCTAATATGCAAATTGTCCTCATGGGAGTTCGACTGGGAGACTGATCACTCACTATGATGTGCGCTGATGACCAGGGTGTGGCAAAAAATGAAGGCCCCAGCTGGCAGCCGGAAGGCCCTGATCGGCCCTGATCGCTGGCTAGACCTACGAACTCTACGAGCCTCTAGTTAATCTATAGAATCAAATGTATAAGAGCAACTGGGCTCAGTTAATAATAAAATAATAGTATGCCTAGCAAAATATATATCCCAAGCTGTGAGCTTACTTGCAAAGTAATCACTCTTGGGAAATAGATATTTATTGACCAAACGATATTGCCTTGGTTGTCAATTATTTTGAGCTGTTCTTTTGGAATTTACCAGTGGCATTTACAAACATATCCACAATGAGTCAGTAATTGAAGATCTCCGTACTTTGAACAAGAATTCAATTTGAGAAGACAGGCATTTGGAGCCAAGCTTGATGAATAAGGCAGTTAATCAAGACTGGGTTTAATTAAAGTGAAGAGATGGATTTCTCTGAGTGACTCATAAATAGTTTTGAGATCAATTCCTTATTTGGGGTGATGGCAGCAATTCATATGCACCAAGAACGTTGCCAGGGACTTTACATACTGACTCACATATGCCCAAGGTGATTTTGTGGTCAAAATACTTTTTTTTTGCATTGATAACTCTGAATGATTGATAATCAGATCTTATTTATATACCAGAAATAGTCAGGGGCTGAGTGATGTTCTCTGTAAATACAGATGCCTGCTGGTGAGGAGGCTTCAAGGCCCTTTATTTATTCACATATTTGGTGCTGCTTTGCCAAAGGGACAATGTTGGGAGGGAATGGTATGAAAAGAAAGGCATGGGTCATTCCAAAGAGGCTGGGAAGAATTTTGCATGATAAAGACCAGTTTCCCTGGTCCCAGAATAGAACAATTGTAAGGAAACTTTGAGACACATTTCATGAAGGTTTCTTAGATTTGGCCTCCCTTAACTATGTGACACTCTCCTAAAGGGCACATTGTCTCCTGGCCACCTTCATGCTTGGCTTGAACTCTTTCAGTCTCTGAACAATGAAGGCATGGGCGCTCCATTATGCAGCCTTCCCAAATGACTGTACTCTAATTTCATTCTTAAAAATATAGAACTACAGTTACAAAATAAAATGTAAGCTAAAAATAGCCTAAACTATTGAGGAACACACTTGGAAACAGCAAGTGATCCTTTATTTTATAGCTTTACTTTTGTTGTACTGCTTTGCCTTTTGTGGCTGTTTGTAATTACCCTCCCAGTGACCTTCTTCATTGTCACTCCAATAATAGTCACTGTTTTCAAGAGATTGGGTAAGAAAAGTCAGGCATGCTGTAAGTGGGGCACTTCTCCAGCCTAATTGATTTGCAAATGGATGAGGTGATGTCTTTTTTGCCACCTGCTGAGGAGCGGTTGAGAGGCCACCTCCTCAGTCACCCAGAGCGCCACTGTTGTCTGCAGGCTCTCAGGCAGCAATTGTAAAGGCTGACCGAGTCTTTATGTGAGGCATCATAATTCTTTTTTCCTGGACACTGGGATCAAAGTCGCCTTCTATACTAGTGTCTCCATAGCCAGAATCAAGCTGCCTTTCTCTCCCTAGAAAATATGCTTATTTCCATGTAAAAAGGTGACCTCAGTTCCCTATAGATGATTTAGACCTAATCTATCAACCATTTACATCTATCAGCTGTGCCTTGCCTTGATAAGAAATACAGAACCTTGACTTCAAATAGCTTTTTTAGATATAATGCTTGATTGTATATGTTTCTCCTTCCATATAGAAAAACTAATGGAAGCAAAGAAAAAACTGAGCCCATGCTTATTATTGTTGGCATCGTTGGAGAGTCTCCTCCATCACTTGTGTTAGGTCACCGAAGGAGGAACGCATGAGGCCAGAATGGTGAGGGATTACAAATTTATTCGATCATCTGCACACCAGGTAGCTGAGCCTGGATGGCTCCAACACCCAGTGACTGGAGTCAGTGGCTTTTAAAGGATTTTGGCAGGCTTTTTCTGGGCGGAGACTTCTTTATGCATACCCAGAGGGGAGATAATGAAATATGGTCACCACAAGTGAAATGTGGTCTCAGCAAAGGGAATGTCCATAGTGAAGTGGCCTGAAAAGCCAGTTCCCTGGGGAGGGGTATTCAATTGCTCGATCAAACCTACAACTTGCTTTTCAGTAGGTTACTTTGTGCACACTGCACTGGAGTACTCATTTGTGTTTAGGGAAATCACCTGAATAGATATCTATGCTAGTGGGAATTTTATATGAAAAGAAAACATTACTTATATTAAGTGATAACGTTTAAACAGTGTTTATTTTTTTAACAGAAACCAGAAGTACCTGGAGGGGTGCTTATCACTTTTATAGCAGTAATGTCCATATAGTGGAGTTAGTTATTTGAGAGGTAGTCAGGGTGAGAGTGTTATTGGTGGGGTGTCCCTTATGTCCCCACTTGTTACTGGTGGAAGTGGAGCTCTTCGGGTGCCGCAGAAACAAGAATTTTCTGAGGCCCTCATGGGAGGGCGAGGTATAGTGGAAAGCTTTATCGACGATGTAACATTAATTAAGGGAGTTGCCCTCCAAGGTCCCATCTCCCTCCATCTCGCCATGGAAAAAGTCCAGCTTTGTCTGCAGCGGAGCTAGAATTAAAGTCACTGCCCAGAGTTCCCGCTCCTCAGCAAAGCACCGTCCAGTCCAGCATCTGGCTAGGTTAGCTTATGTTCCCAGCTGCAGTCCATTGTGTGTGGGGTCTGCATGGGCCACATGGCAGGCTAGAGCAGGTCACAGAGCAAGCAAGTGTAAGAAAGCAGGAGCTAAGCAAGAGGAGCAAGAGGGTGAGAACTCTTTGTCTCAGGGTTATAACTAGGAGCTTAACCAATTAAGTTTTTAGGATTTCACACACTTGTAGTGGCTCTGCCCCCTTTAGGTTACAGACATTTTGACAGAGCCTAGTTATCTGGTTTGTTGGGTAAATATTTTTCGCCTTGACAGCATGTTATAAGACAGTTTGGGGAGATTATATATATATAATTATCAACAAATATCAATTACCAATCTTGTACTGAAAATCTATTCATATTCAGCACTGTATATGAAATGCAAACATATGGTGCTTACCAGTCTAGAGTAAATGGGAAGTCTGGTTGCCCTAACCAGTGGTCGGCAAACTGCGGCTTGCGAGCCACATGCGGCTCTTTGGCCCCTTGAGTGTGGCTCTTCCACAAAATACCACAAAATACCACGTGCGGGCGCACATACAGTGCGATTGAAACTTTGTGGCCCATGCACAGAAGTTGGTATTTTGTGGAAGAGCCACACTCAAGGGGCCAAAGAGCTGCATGTGGCTCGAAAGCCGCGGTTTGCCAACCACGGCCCTAGGGTAGCATGGAGAACGCAACATTATTTCTATCACCATGGGCAAAATTATTTGGATCTGAAGGGTTCTAGTCAACATCAACAAGGGAAATCTCCATGGTGACTATAAAGATAGATGTCTAAGGACTAGATGGGCGAATAAATGTCTTAGCAAATATCATTGAGGATAAAAAAAAAATTGAGAACCAGGTGGTCTTTTTCTCTCCAATTCTTAAAAACTAGGTAAAGACTCTGGAAATTAGACCTGACCTGGAAAAAAAGGGAACCCTTGATTGAGAATAAATTTTCACTACTCCTGAAGTGGGTTAGGGGCTTAAGAATAGCAACTGAAATAATTTTATAAAATTAAGTTTAGTTTTTTTGCACACATGAAAAGTGAAATCAGTGAGCACCACATCCACACATGGCGATGACAATTTGAAGTAATGTCACATTAGAAAAGAATAAATTAAGTTTGAGATAGCATGCTCTCTTCTGAAATGATCACATTTTAGACAAAAATGATTTCACATCTGCTGTAGCTGATAGTGTTCTTTCATCCACTTAATCTGTGAACTTTGTCTCTCACTCACATCTGAAATATTGTTAAAAAATGAGTTTATCAGAATAATAACACATTTGCCTGCGATTTTAGCATTTTCCCCAAGCTGAAGTAGTTTTATTTTTAGAAGGAAAATAAGGCAAAGTTCAACATCCCCTGATAAATAAAGCCATTTCAGCCCACATAAGATTACTTTAAGCTGTGAGAATTTATGGAGAACAGTGTCTGTGATTTGACTCAACACTTCTTGTTGTGTTGGTTAAAGCTAAATTTGTGTGATTATACCTTTCACTTACTGCAAAATTTCAAGAGGATAGATGAAAACACATTTTTGAACTATGATTCTGTTGATATGCAAGTGAAATTACTATTAGATATTAAGCATTTGGCTTTAAAACCACAACAATCAATTAAAAATAAAACCAGTAGCAGAGAAAATCATTTAGGGGAGGAAATGAAGTATCAAACAGAAACAATTAATATATAAATAATTAAGGCAAAAACGACATTGTGTAGGGATGTATTTGCCATTAATTTAAATTGATTTTGTAGCAAAATGTCATTAAATTAGTCTAAGTCCAAGGACAAGCTAGAGTGAAAATCTATTGTCATAAAAAGTTTTTTTATCATTCAGAAGTCAAAATACTAAACAAAGGAACACAATAAAAGAAAAGAAAATGCATAACTAGTATCATATCCATATTCTTCAGGTGTGAGCATCCCACATAAGGGGAGAATGCCATGTGATGTCAGATTAAGAGAATGCTGACACCTTGATCTTGGACTCCTAGACTCCAGAACTATGAGCCAATACATTCCTGTTGTTTTTGGCCATTCAGTTTGTCTGAATTTGTGATGGCAGTCCTAAAATGTGATAATAGCTTATAAACCAAAATGTGAAATATTAAATTTGTCACAGAATCTTTTAATTTTAGGAACATAGAGAAACTCTGGCATTTTTCTATTTTTTGGCATAGAGCTTTATTTTAATGACCTGTTACTAAGTTCAGTAGATCTGTAGTATATTCATATGATGTGCCAGTGAGAACATATGTCATTCTAAGAGATGTATGGTTTTTAGACCTATGGTAAAGAGAAATTTCCTAATGTGGCTTTAAATTACAGTTAATATAAAAGGTAACTTCCTGTTGATGTCACTATTAAGTAAGAATTCTAATCTTACTACTAATTACCAAGTAATTCTATTACTAAATCTATCCATTATTTTTTAAAAACATATTTTTATTGATTTCAGAGAGGAAGGGAGAGGGAGAAAGAGATAGAAACATCAGTAATGAGAGAGAATCATTGATTGGCTGCCTTTTACACACCCATACTGGGGATTGAGCCTGCAACCTGGGCATGTGCCCTGACCAGGAATCGAACCATGACCTCCTGGTTCATAGGTTGATGTTCAACCACTGAACCATACCTGCTGGGCAAAATCTATCTATTCTTCAATGTAACTAATATTCGTTGATTATCCAGTATGTGCCAGGCACAGTGCAAGGAGCTAGAGATATAAAGATCAATAAAATGATCTCAGAGTCTTCTTTTAATAATTAAAAGGCAACTTAAAAGTAGAGGGAGTAAAATAACTAAAAATAACAGTAAAGTCTCTAATGTTTGACATAATGTGACTTCATAAATGGTTGAATTCCACCTTTGTATCAACTAATAAAATAAAATTGGGCCTTAGCTGGCTCAGGGGATAGAGCGTGGGCCTGTGGACTGAAAGTTCCTGGGTTTGATTCCAGCCAAGGGCACATGCCTGGGTTGCAGGCTCGATCTCCAATGGGAGGCATGCAGAAGGCAGCCAATCAATGATTCTCTCTCATCATTGATGTTTCTATCTCTCTCTCCCTCTCCCTTCCTCTCTGAAATCAATAAAAATATATTAAAAAATAAAATTGGTATTTCAGAGAAATTAACCAAAGCTACTAGTATATGCTGTGTAAGGAAATAAAAAAGTATAATGATCTGTGCTGAAATCATGGTTTTAAATATATTTTAGATTTGATCATTCTGATAATATGGTATTAAAGTACATTACGTACAGTGGTGTAAAAATACATTCAATAAAAAAGGTTGGAATTAATGCATAGCTTATTCAGATTACATAAGAAGAAACATAACAGGAAAGGGAATACACCCTTTTGGAGAAATATGAGGTGGGGAAAGAGGAGAGAGGATGCTCAGGGTTTGACTAAGCTGTGGGTAGGGGGTGTGCAGAAGAGAGAGTCACACTTATAAATGGCCTAGGTAAGTCTTTGACCAAAGACAGTAAAGAATTGAGAGTGAATTATGCAGAAATTTGGAGGAAGAATGTTCCAATCAGGGCAAATAGTAAATTAAAGTTCCCGAGGCAGGAGGTTGTTTACTTTTTTTAGAGGAATTTCAAGGAGGCCAGTGGAGCTAACAGAGTAAGCAAGAGTGACGGAAGTAGGTGGAGTCACGGAGTGGGTGAATGGCTGGATTGTGCAGTATTTTATTTCTCATCATAAGGACTTCTATTTTATTCCAAGACAGGAAACCCCTGGATAACTTTAGGAGAAAAATGATGTGACAATCATAGAAATGATAATGCATGTAATACTAGGAAGAGATTGGTTTCTCTCTCCATGCATTAGACTTAGGGGGAGAACTAAGTTAATTGTACCTCTGCATAAGTGACTTTATTTTCCTCCTTTGATATGTTTGGAACATTTCTGGAAATACATTTTTTTTTTACTAAATCACTGAGCTGGCCTCTGTTACCCCAAGACTATGTTTAAATGTGATTATAAGACAGCTACTAGATATGACAGCTGTAATAACATCTTATCACCATTAAACATAAAAGCTGATGAAAATCACCACCCCATCTTGGCATAAACTGTATCATTTTCTGCAAAACATGTTTTTATTGCTTGCTGCTGTAGGAAACCAAATGTGTTGGATTTTGGATATCATCATCAAGACATTATTTTGGATAGTTTTGAATATTTATGTTATGTTATTGGTAAAGAAACCATGCCTTAATTTCGATGCATCAGTAAGTATCATCTAGAAAATACTTCCCAGCAACCCTCCTAAACTTCACTGTGTTGATTTCTGTCTGGTTTTTCTATCATAAGTAAAAAAATCTAAGCAATCAGTAGTGATCTAAATATAAAATAAGACATTGACCTATGATGTTAAATTTTCAAGTACATAGTTTTCATTGTTGTATCACATTGTACAATGAACAAGAGTAGTTGACACTCAGGGATGTGAATATATATAAAAGGTGGCTAATGGAATTCAGAATGGAAATAGGTTACTCCTCTGAAACAAAGCACCTCCAAACTCCAAAGGATTCCATATTTCTTGCCTCATCTCCAGTTAACTTTTCTTTGCCAAAGCATTTAGGGAAGAAAAGGTAGCCAGTAGATAAGGAGTGACAGCTTATTCAATGTATGGGTCTTTGGGTTAGGTGAGGGCATATAATTTTACATAGATTATATATGTCCACTTATGGACACACACACAAACAATTGCTCTCTTAGCTGACTGACTTAATTCATTCTTTAAGTCTCAAATGTAGTTTTTAGGTCTGATGTTTTATAACAGAAAATTCAATGGATGGTAACAATATTGGAAAATCTTACCACATTCTGAAGGCTAATGGAGAAAAGGGCCAGTAAAATCTCTACAAATTATGCTGCATTTTGTTTTGCCAATTTTTGTCCTATTTAGGAGCTTTAATTGCTTTTAGAAAACTAATACCTAGCAAAGAAACTGTAAGACTAGGAGTTAAGTTGAATATTTATATTCTACTTCAATAGCCACATGGTTCTCCCACACAAAACACTTCTTATGCAATCAGTGGCAGAAGTTCTGTGCCAAGAAAGAGCCACAATAATTAGAAGGAAAAGGAGCATCAAATTGAAATTTACTATTGTGGTTTTTATTATTTTTGGAACCATAGTGATGGAAGACCAAAATAGCAATTTTAAATAGCACTCAAAATGGAATTTGGGAGAAATTATTTGTTGAAATGCTTGATAAATATAATTTTGTTACATCTGCAATGCCAATATTTTGTTGCCAAATATTTTTGGCTTTAACTCATTGGGAATTTATTATTTTCACCTTTCTCATTCTAAAACTGCAGGCAAGCAGCCTCAAAAATAAAGCAACACTCCCATGTTGATTGCAGAATTATTCACAATAGCCAAGATATGGGAACACCCTAAATATCTGTTGACTATATATATATAACAATTTCTCTATCTATCTATCTATCTATCTATCTATCTATCTATCCATCCCCAAAAAGAAGAGGAAAAGGAAAGTAGCAGAGGAGAAAGTGTTTAGAATTTGGAAAGAACTAGAAAAAACAAATTACATATTATAACTAGTGGCCCGGTGCACAAAAATTTGTGCCCTCGGGGGGCATCCCTCAGCCCAGCCTGCCCCCTCTAACAGTCTGGGAGCCCTCACAGGATGTCCTACTGATGTCCCGGTGGGGAGTGGGCCTAAGCCACAGTCTGGCCTCCCTCTGTGGAAGGCAACTGGTCGATCAGGTATATAGATACTTTCTGAAGGCAGCACAGACTCCTTCCTTATTTCTTTCCTCTGTGGTTGGAGAATAGGGTACTAAAAGGTAAAGACAGAACTAGGGCCGGGCCTGGGGCTCTTGTAGGCAGCAAAAAGAAGGAGAGGGCTGGGGAAAGTCTAGACATGGTTTTCTTCAATTGTCCTCCCTTCCTCCAGGCCCCTCACTCTGTTCTTTCCTTGTCATGGTGGACGCTTGGGCCTCAGACTGACAGGAGCCCAGCGATGCTGGAGTTCAGCCCTCTCACTTCTCAGCTGAACATATAACCGCCTCACATTCCAAGTGGAGCTGTTTTCAAGTGGCTAAAGTGCTGGCAATTCATGCCTCCTGGCCTTTCCCCTCTGGGGCTTCCACCATGGGCCAGTTGCAAACTTCACCGAGACACCGAAGCAACTCTGCCCTGGTACTTCTGCACCGGCCCCTGCACTCTTCCTTGAGGTCTCTGGGTCCACAGTCTGAGCTCAGGGAGGTCACCCAGAGCCCATTGCCCCAGACAGGTGGGGCAGGGGGGCTAGCTTGAAGAGCTGGAGGAAGATGGCAGAGTAAGAGTTGGTATGAACCAGCGCGGGCTTAGCCAGACTTCCTAAGTTCCCCACTGGGCCCAGGCCGGGCCCCTTCCCCACACCAGGAGGATCCCAGTTGAGGTCCCCTCCCTGCACCCAGCGCTCTCCTCCCTGTTCTACCACTGGGGGAAGGGAGCAGCTCACCTGCTCTGGACCCTGCCAACCTGGCAGGCTGAGGCACAGGAGGTGCAGCCTAGGGTGCTGGTGGCTGCGAGCCTTCTCCCCCACCCTGAAGCATGGGGCGGGGTTGCAGCAGCTCACAGCCATCCCTGGGCACCATGCATGGAGAAACCACTCTCCACTGGGCCACCATCCACCTGAGACCTGTGGGGGTTGGGGTGGCCTCAATGGGCTCCCACTGGCCCCACTGAAGCCAGTCTCGGCTTGGCCGGCCACCCCCTGTGCTGGGGTCCTGCCCCAGCAGGTTCAGGGGTCCCCATAGGTGTGGATGGAGTCGGTGAAGAAGGAATGACATGGAGACAGCCTTCAGTTGATCAACAGCCTAGCCAGGATCTCTAGCCAAGTTCTGGCTAGGATCTCCAGCGAAGTTCTGGTCAGGACCTCCAGCAAAGTTCTGGCTAGGATCTCCAGCGAAGTTCTGGTCAGGACCTCCAGCAAAGTTCTGGCTAGGATCTCCAGCGAAGTTCTGGTCAGGACCTCCAGCAAAGTTCTGGCTAGGATCTCCAGCGAAGTTCTGGTCAGGACCTCCAGCAAAGTTCTGGCTAGGATCTCCAGCGAAGTTCTGGTCAGGACCTCCAGCAAAGTTCTGGCTAGGATCTCCAGCGAAGTTCTGGT
>NW_005371516.1:671450-672394 GCF_000412655.1 Myotis brandtii
CATGGCTCACTCCCCGGTGCAGTTGGGCCTGTCCAGCAAGCATGTAGGCAGGAGCTGGGCCTCTGAGGGGAAGGAGGAGGCATGCCCGGCCAGGGCAGAAGTGGGAAACTTGGCGGTGTAAACACAGCTCACCCCCACGTTGTGCCAGCCCCTCGTGCTGCATTCCCAAACCCCTGCCCCTGGGTGCCCAGCACTGCTCTCGGGCCTGGGGTGGGGGTGAGGGACGTGGAGCACCATCCTGAAGGCAGCCCTTACTGGCTTGGAATCACAGTGGTCAATCAGGGAAGGATGTGGGATGCAAAATTCTGCCTCTCTCTCTCTCTCTCTCTCTCTCTCAGAGTGGGCCCCAGTGTCTCCAGTGGGCGGGCTTGGGCTCGGGTGAGGCGATCCACATTGCTTGCCTTCGCCCCAGCCCACACGCATTGGGACATGTCTCTGGTGGGCGGGCAAGGGCTCTGGGGAGGCAATGGGCACCGCTTGCCTTGCCCCAGCCCCCGCCCGCCCTCAGATCGCATTGGGATGTGTTTCCGGTGGGCAGGCAAGGGTTCGGGCGAGGCATCTGCACAGATTGCATTGCCCCAGCCCCCGCCCGCCCCCCGGATAGCATTGGGACATGTCTGCAGTGGGCAGGCAGGGCTCTGGTGAGGTGATCCACACCGCTTGCCTTCGCCCCAGCCCCCGCCGGCCCGTGTTGTGTCTTGTCTCTGGTAGGCGGGCTAAGCGATTGGCATCACTTGCCTTGGCCCCAGCCCCTGCCCGCGGATGGCACACGGGAGTGGGCCCCGTCTCTGGTAGGCAGGGAAGCGATCGGCACCCGCTTGCCTTGGCCCCAGCCCCCACCCGACCCAGATTGCACATGGGGGTGGGCCCTGTGTCTCCGGTGGGCGGGGGAGGGCTCCGGTGCAGTGATCAGCACCGCTTGCCTTGGCCCCAGCCCCCGGCAG
>NW_005371516.1:672660-702365 GCF_000412655.1 Myotis brandtii
ATATGCAAATTAGCTGCCATCTTTGTTGGCGGTTAACCACCATCTTGGCTGGCAGTTAATTTGCATATCGCCCTGATTAGCCAATGGGAAGGTTAGCGATTGTACGCTAATTACCATGTTTCCCTTTTATTAGATAGGATAGAGCATTTTGTCTTATTGTCTTTGGACCATTTATCCATTTCAAAAACTATTTTACATTTAATTACTTCTGCATTTTGGCTATAATCAGAAAGGGCACTGGTGAGGTGGTTGATCACTTGGTAACAGTGGAAAGAGTGCTCACAGACCAAATTGGAAGAGGATAAATAATACTTATAGTTAGGGTGAGCCTATATAGTATGTTGTCCACATAGGGCCATTTTGAAATTGAAAGGATACAAGTAATAATTACTCTGATTAGAACAAAAGAAGATAATCTGTTATTCCGGTCTGAGGCAAAACAGGATAGATAGTCACCCTACTTATAGGTCACTACACTTTTGTTATGGCTGTGGAAGCAAAAATAAAACCAGATATGTGTGAGTATGAGCCCTTTCTTAATGTCAGAGTCTCTGATGGAGGCATAGGCTAGTAGTGCAGATGCCTGCATTAACAGACTTGAATGGTATCAACATGGTGAAAGTATGGTAGTATTAGAAATCTTGTTTTGGTCTGAATACAAAACATAAAAAAATTAAAATAAAATCACAGACATCTCATGGGAGAAGTTTAAAAAACTAGAGGTAGTTTCTCCATTAAAGGCATCGGAGTATTAACTTGAACAACTAGAAGCGCTGGCCAATGTTGAAGCATCAGTAAGGTTCTTGAAATAAATTATCTTAAAGGCCTTTTTTAACTTTGAGGTTTATTAGTCTACCACTTATGTCCAATGTATAGAGTATTTAGGGAAACAAGTAATCTATTTTCAGAAATGTGGAAGTCTGTGAAAGGAAGAGACATGAAAAATAATCAAGAAACATTTAGTAAATACATGTCGGTCATTCTTTGCTTCTCCTCTTTCAGAATGTCAGGGAAGTCACTCTAGGTTACACTGTTAATTGAAAGGAAAAGCAATTTAATAATTTTCTGAGGTTTACTTATATAGCAGGGAAAAATATCAAATATTGTTGTTTCCCATCTCCCCTAAGAAAACTTACACTTCCTGTGGAATCCTTTGGTTCTTTAGTGAACAGATTGTGACAAAAACAAGCACAGAGGCAGCTCGAATTTTTCATTGCAGCTGTTTGGGCCCCTTAATGGTGAGCTCAGTGAAGGGGCTCAAGGTCACATTATCTGGGTAGTGGAAAAGCCCCTTCACATTCCGCCAGAGTATATTTAGCATCCTTAAGAGAAGATCTGTCATATGTTTAAGGGCGAAAAGCCTTGTTTCATGATCCTAGTCAACAGCTTTATCATACTAAAACCTTGGCAGACTTATTTTGACAATCTTTCAGCACTTTATAAGAGTCTTTTACAAAATCTCTTTGTTACATTTTGTTATCATCTATCTATCATCTATCTATCTATCTATCTATCTATCTATCTATCTATCTATCTATCTATCTATCTATCATCTATGGCTGTGTTTAGAATGTAACTTTCTAAAGCTTCATTGCTTTGACAAAAGAAAAGTTTAATTAGGAAACTTTCTCATCTACAATCAAACCATATAGAATTTCTTTTGTGTTTTTTAAAATATATATTTTATTGATTTCAGAGAGGAAAGGGGGAGAGAGAGAGAGAGAAACATTAAAGATGAGAGAGAATCATTTATCGGCTGCCTCCGCACACCCCACACCAGTGATCTATCCCACAACCTGGGCATGTCTCCTGGCTGGGAATCAAACAGCAACCTCCTGGTTGATAGATCAACGCTCAACCACTGAGCCACGATAGCCCTGCTAGAGTTTCTTGTTTTTTTCTTTTGGTAGAGGAACCGGTATTTTTTTTCTGTAGTCCTGTATCAAGTATACTTACATAAAAATAATAATTATGTTGGCAAAAATGCCAGCAATGTTTTGGAAAAATAAAATGAGTAAGGATGAGATAAGTGACTGCATCTAATTTTTTAAAAGTAGTAGATTCAGATATTTTCCTGGAAAAAAAATTTTCCCCTTATTCCTAACACATTAATGATTAGATAATACTTAAAATTATCATCTCCTCTCAGTCATCAGTAACAACAAAACTTAGATGGCCAGAATTAAATGTATCCCTGTCCCTTCCTGCTGTAGAGAATCAACTAACCTGCCTTCTAGTGTTCAATGCTTCATTATTTTCTGGTGTGAAGAGAATGAGTATAATGCAAGTAACTCAACAAATCAACACATATTGACCAACTCTAAGAAGCACATTAATCGTTTTTCTTTTTATTTTCTACATGACTTCTTGAATCCACCAATTTTGTGAATGTCCTGTCAGTGGCTATTAGTTATCTTGTTTATTTTAAGCATCTGGTAAACTATTCTTTATGCATAGTATCTTGTATTAGTGAGAATCTGTTGGTTGCATAGGACAGAAACACATGCAGGAATCTCCGGGGTTAACTGTTTATTATAAGGAAGCAAGTGCTACAGTGGCAAACAATAATATGTTAGGTCTTGTGGGATCCATAGAATAAGATCACATGAAAGAGCAGGAACCAAGGCACAAAACTGGAAATGGAGTTAGTTGTGAATCTGAGGCATCTTAGAGATGTTAGCTTTAGGAGGTTGTGGACATTGAACTATGGCTAATCTCATCTGTGTTCTCCCAGCCATGGGTCTTACAGCTAAGAAATGGATATCTTATCCTCTGTCCTGGATAGTTCTTTTGTAACTCATAGCTCATACCTGTTTGTGACTTCAGTTGCTCCAGAACCCACCTATCAAAACTGCAGTCTCAAGGCCTTGCTTTGTGTATCTTTACAACTTCAGTTTCCATGAACTGTTTACACTTTTTACTTCAAAGGCAGACTGGAGAAAGACTTTGAACTATTCGGCTTCTTATCACAGGGCTTTACATTAAGTAGAACAAACTTCTCAAAGGCTTTACCCAGTCATCTCTGGTCATGCAGGAGAAGAGCAGGTTTATAAGTCCCACACCAGAGTTGCCTTAAACTTCCTTGTTTGCAAAGACATTTTCTCTTACAAAAATCTCCAGATATACCAATATAAGATCATAATGATGATTTCAGTATTTCCTCAACTCAGTCCATTGGGGTTTCTTCCCATACACTTTGTTGAAACTACTGCTGTGAAGATTATCAGTGAATTCTATTTTGCCAAAGAAAATGATCATGTTTTTATCATTCCTCATATTATTTGTTCTTTCAGCAACAATGAGTTGACCATTTCATTCTTATTAAGTTTTCTCTCCTACTTTTCAGATCTCCACATTCTCCTGGTTTTTCTCCTACCCAGTAACTACTCTAACTCAGTCTCCTTTACTAGGTACTTTACTACTCTAGAATTTAATTATTTTCTTATGTTTTATTTGTCTTCATTCTTATGATTTAAAGGGAGAATTTAATATTTTTTTGCTTCATACTGAGGCAGGTTCTGAAATGTGACATTTAATTAATTTTATTTTTACGTGGATATTAACATGGTTGAATGACCAAAGAGCCGTTCTGAATGAAGCAAAGTTCAAAACACTAGATAATTGGCACTTTATCACCGGATAATATTAAAGTAGATCCATTTGTGCTTTTAATATTCTCTGTATGTTTAACTGGCGAGGAAAAATAGAAATGTCTCATTTGTATGATTAACACTATTCTTTAGTCTATCCTCAGGTTTATTCCCGCCTGTGTTTCCAGAGCCGACCCTTGAAAATTATGGTTTCCAGGCTCCCTCACTAACTGGTTTCTGGCTTGGGTTAGTGAGAGCTGCAGGGCACAAGGAAAGCAAAGGCCAGACTACTCTCTCCTTCCCTCTTAAGGGAGCATCTCTCCCGGGGTTTCAGCCTCTCTCTCATTGGACCCAGCAGCCATCTGGTAGCATGGCTGATGTTCCCCCCTCCTAGGAACCTGGTCTCCTATCCTTATCCCTAAGAATATTAGTATCTTTCTGCATTTTCTGTTCTCTGGGTTGCCTCGTCTTCTGAAGTTTTCTTTTCAGGTCTTCTAGCTACTTCAGTCTAATTTTTCATGCCAGTTCCCTTTCTGAAATAACCTGGGTGGCCTATGTCCTGTCTATTGTAATGAACCCTGATTTATACAATACTTTATAGAAAGAATAATAACTAAGTTAGTTATATTTTGTTTTTTAAAAGTGATTCTAATCAGCGCTTAAAAACTTAATTGGATAATTATAATCGCAAAAACTAATATGCACCAAAATGTAGAAAATAACAGTGTGAATACTGAAGCTTAAAGGGCAAATTCATTCATATTGTTTTTCTTTTAAAAAAAAAATATATTTTATTGATTTTTTACAGAGAGGAAGGGAGAGAGATAGAGAGCTAGAAACATCAATGAGAGAGAAACATTGATCAGCTGCCTCCTGCACACCTCCTACTGGGGATGTGCCCGCAACCAAGGTACATGCCCCTGACCGGAATCGAACCTGGGACCTTTCAGTCCACAGGCCGATGCTCCATCCACTGAGCCAAACTGGTTATGGCTGTTTTTCTTTATATTTTATCTATATATATAAAAGCCAAGCGACTGGAACAATTGGAATGACCAGTTGCTATGATGAGCACTACAGCTGGCCATCTGGCCTGATGGGGATGGGGGGCGCCCCCTCACCCTAGCCGGCCCTGGCTGGATTTGAGGCAGGGCTGGCCGGCCAACCTCCCATGGCCCCTCCTCCACAACAGCCCAGCCTGATCAGCCCCCATTCATGCACAAATTCAAGGACCAGGCCTCTAGTGTTAAATTTAACACCTTTTTAGTGCAGTAATTCCCAAGCTTTTAGAAAAGCAATTCTAACATTGTTTTTTGTGTTTTTTTTAAATTTGGAAAGTTGCGCTGAGATTGTTTTTTATGTAACACTAGAGGTCCGATGCATGAAATTTGTGCAAAAGTAGGCCTTCGTTTCCCCGGCTGCCAGCACCGGCTTCCCTCTGGGACCCAGGCTGGCTTCCCTCTGGCCACCTGCAGGCACCCAGGACCCGAGCTGGCTTCTCTCTGGCCCCAGCTTTGTCTGGAAGGACGTCTGGAAGGATGTCTGGTCTAATTAGCATATTACTCTTTTATTATTATAGATAACTTCTTAAAAAGAAAGGAAGTGAGCAACTGTGAGTTTATTTATTTTTAACTATAGTTTTTATTGATTTCAAAGAGGAATGGAGGAAAGATAGAGAATAATAAGTATCATTATTTTGTTCATTCAGGTATTTCAGTAAATAACATATTACTTTGGAATAAATGAGGTAGTTTGGAAGAGATTTTACTAACATTATGCCAAATAACTTTATTAAAATTAGAAAGATGTAATAAAGTGAAGAGAAAATGTATTATAAAATTTATCAGAATTTGTAATATAAGATTTATAAGCTTCCCTTCCCCTTTCCTTAAGGGAGCATCTCATTTTGGAGAATTAAATTTTTTTAAAAACTAAAAATTTTCCATACTTTAACAACATGGAAAAATGATGCAATAAGTGTAATAAATATTTGTGTAAATAAATGTAATAAACAAATTAGAGTTCAAGATAAGAAATACCTACATTCATTGTCCTTTATGATTATTAATGGTTCTCATATTTTAACCATTAGAATCATGGCCGCTATTTCCCATTGAGAGAAAAGATTTGACAAGTAAATTATAATGAGGAAGAAAGACTTATAATAGAGAATAAAAGACAAATTAAAAAACTTTTAAAATATATTTTTATTGACTTCAGAAAAGGAGAGGGAGAGAGAGATAGAAACATCAGTGATGAGAGAGAATCATTGATCAGCTGCCTCCTGTATGCCCCCTACTGGGGATCAAGCCCACAACCTGGGCATGTGCCCCAACCAGGAATCGAACCGTGACCCCTTGGTTTATAGGTTGAAATTCAACCACTGAGTCATGCTGGCTAGGCCAATTTTTAAAAGTTTGATTAGAAATATTACTTCTTGTTTCTTCTTCTTCACTTTGAGAGTCTCACTCTTACCAATCTTCACAGGGCCACCAAGGTAAATATTAGCTATGCTTTTTTAAAGAACTAGTGAATTTGTTTAGCCTTCATTGGGCTCTACCAAGGCAATGGTTGTTTAATGAAACCACCTTGTTTGTTGTAAATGGCACTGGGTGGCAGGTGGAGCTCTGGAGGGCAGCACCATGAGCAGCTGGGCATCCTGGTGGCAACAGATGTTTGAGACATTTGGAGTGAAGCCACAGAAATGCAGTGAAGGGAGTGAAGTTAGATGCGACTCCTATCACTTCTTAAAGGAGAAAAGGGAATATTAGTTTATTTATTTATTTATTTTTAAAAAATATATTTTATTGATTTTTCACAGAGAGGAAGGGAGAGGGACAGAGAGTTGGAAACATCGATGAGAGAGAAACCGATCAGCTGCCTCCTGCACACTCCCCACTGGGTATGTGCCCGCAACCAAGGTACATGCCCTTGACCGGAATCGAACCTGGGACCCTTGAGTCCGCAGGCCAATGCTCTGTCCACTGAGCCAAAGCGGTCAGGGCAATATTAGTTTATTTAATAAACTATTGCCCTCCTCATCATAAACCAGGCAGTTGGGAAGCACTTTCCCAGAATATCTTGCTACCTAAACCCAGTTCAAACACTGCTCATCTGCATATTCCCCTTCTTGTCTGCAACTGAGTTTTCACTCCATCATGCCAGGTGCAGGCACTGAGTGGTAATATAAGAGGAGAAAAGTCTGGATGTTGGAGGCAAACAGACTGAAGTTTACATATTGTCTCTGGGTATATTCAGTGTGTACACATTGCTTACATTTTTAGAGGCTTAGTTTCTTCATGTGAAAAATATCCATATCATGAAGGTATTTTGGATTTTGAAATACTGAAGTATCTAGAAGCCTTTACTTAGTACATAAAGGCTCTCAGTAAGTGGTAGCTGTCTTAATTCAGACAGTCTGTAAACTTCATGTATCAGTTTGCAGCCCGATTTGTTCAGTAAAAGCCAGAAAAGTCCCCTCTGAAGACTGCTGCACCAATATGTAGTAATGTTTTTGAGGCTTAAATCTGAAGTTGGATGTGGACATGTGTTTGTTGTAAATGGTAGAATGTCGTATCAGCAAACTGTAATATGGTTCCATAGGATTGTTATGAAGAATGTTCATAGCTGTTCATCAAAAGATTCTGTGGTTCGATGATCCAGGAAACACATAATTGAGAACATTTTAGAAACTTTTTTATGTCAGTATTATTTCTGAAGATTCTATTAGAGGGTGGGCAGAACACAAAGCATCCCCTGCCCCTTTTTATAAACTATGAAACTTGTTTTCATGAGGCTTCTCATGACTACTCTCCAGGGGAGAAGACTAAAGTGAAATGTGTTTATAATTATTGTGAATATAAATTAAGGTCTCAAACATGTCTTCCTCCTGTTGGAAGCATTTCATCCATTAAAGTAAAGCACTTGTAGAAATCAGACTTTAACATAGACATTTTAGTATTCATTTAAGCATTAGTTTTAAAAAGAATATGAAAATGCTAGATGTCACTATTAAAGCAACGTAAAAAAGTAACATCTTTATGCAGGTTTGCAAAGTTCTGATGGAATTAGATATGATTGCATTTCCCCCTTATGTAAGAATGTCTCTTCTGATTTTAGCTGAAAAAATTAAAAACAAAACAAAACATGATTGAAACCCAGTTCTAAATGATAAAAAGGACATTTTCTTAAACAGACTATTCTTCTCTTTTTCATGGCAAAGAGTAATATTGCATTTTTAGTGCTTTGGAATAAGATATCCTAAATATTTTACTTATATCCTATTGACTCTGGGACTTAACCTGATTTATATTTGCAGTGATGTGAATGTAATTATCTGTATCCTTAATGAAGAGGTGGGGAAAATTAGGTAACTATAATTTTAAAAATCCCTCTCCAGATACCCATTGTATTTCTAGGAAAGTAAGAAACAGAATTTGATTCTTAATTCCACATGTCATGTTTTATTCATTAAACCAGTGTATTGAATTTGACACTTTATAGGTTCTATGAACTTGTATATGACTCCAGAGAGCAACACAAATATTATTAAGAGTTCTTCAAATACATTTTGATAATCACATTGTGTATATTGTTACTGCCAGTGTCTCTGGGGTTCTTTCTGATATATTATACATGAAATGCAGTTAAGGAAGACAGCTTCAAGACATTCTCTCTCTCTCTCTCTCTCTCTCTCTCTCTCTCTCTCTCACACACACACACACACACACACACACACACACACACACACACACACAGGATAGCAGTAATTTGAACATTTCAGGGTTGGAGCCCATTGAATCCATGCAGATCAGTACAATGATCCATCTGGTACTATTTTCACACAATTCTTCTCAATGAATAGCCTTTCCTGTTCTGGGATTGATCATTTATTTTAATAATAATTCATTCTATTACAATGGTTGCATTATTCTTGACAATAATCACTATATTGGCATGAAATGATAGTCTGGGAAAAGGGAAACCATGAAACTGTAGTTAAGGGTATAAAAATGTGCATAAAATCCTAATCTTGTCAGTATCATAAACTTAATCTTGAATCAAGTGCACAAGACTTCATATTTAGTTTTCTTTCATGTCTGACTCATCATAGTTACACAGTAGTAACACCCTTTTCTTGGTAGCAGGGGCATTTCCTTGAATATGTTTAAAAAGTTTGAGTCTCTTTATTTTGAAGATGTAGAACATAAAGTTGGGATTGGGACACAATCGAAGCAAAACAGATGGTTCAGAAGACACTTTTTAGTTTCCTTAAGGTTTTAACCCTGAGAAATGAGCTAACAAAACAAAGCCTAGCATAGCACCAGGCTTTCTGTAGGATTTATTGAGATGAAGCTCTGTCGTCTGTGGCAACTGCCATTGAGAGGAGAGCACAGTTAATAGGCAAAGCCTGATGTCCTCCAGCATCCGAACCAACTCATTCAGCAAAGCAGAGAAGCCAGAAGAAAAGCAAGGGGTTAGAAAAGTAAATCTGGGGATACTTTAAGAACAAGGGCAATTTACAAAAGTGGAGAAATGGAAGCTTATCTTAAATTTTATTTTATTGTTTATTTATGCCCCATTTTTCCTCCCTTTACCTACCTTCACCTAGCTCCTCCTCCTCTTTTGGCCATCACCACACTGTTGTCTGTGTCCATGGGCTATGAATATATGTTCTTTAGCTAATCTCTTCACCCTCTTTCATGTAGTCCCCTTAATTAATCTTTATCTTAAATCTTTTTTTATATAAATACTAGAGGCCTGGTGCATGAAATTCGTGCATGGGGGTTGGGGATGGGGGGTCCCTCAGCCCAGCCTGTAGCCTCTCACAATCTGGGACCACTGGCTCCTAACCGCTGGCCTGCCTGCCTGCCTCATCGCCCATAACTGCCTCTGCCTGCCTGCCTCATCGCCCATAACCACTTGCCTGCTTGCCTGATCACCCCTAACCACCTATGCCTCAGCCCCTGCCACTGCAGCTTCATCTGCAAGGACATCTGGAATGAGATTAATGAAATTAATCATCAGATCTCATTATTTGGATCATATATTTCTCAGATCCATATATTTCTGATTGAAAAACATTTTAAGAAATTCTTTGAGAGCTAAACAAAAGAACCAAAGCAATAGATAGTTTTATTAAATTAGCTCACTAGTATTAAATCTAGTTTCAGTCTTGAGTGTGGGTTTATAAACACTATTGTTTAAGCTTCACCATTATTAATTTGTTTTACTGTATTATTATCTAAGACTGAGATTGTTTCTTCACACCCTTTTTGTGATCACCAATTTCCAATTCTTTCCCCTTTACTCTGTTGAGCATAGGACAACAGGGATTCTTTCAAAAAAATATAAAAATTTATGTGAATTTGTGCAGAAACCCATGAAATTTCTTTATTCTCTTTAGAAAACTCTCCTAAAGTCTTAATTTCCCTTCATGATGATCCCTAATTAAATGGTTTCTCCCAAAACCATTTATACCTGCCTCCTCATAGACAATGAACACATCTTAGGAACTAAAATCATACTAAAATTAAGAGCCATTTTTAGATTGTGCTATGCACTTTTATCTTTCTGTTCCTTCGCAATTT
The DNA here is from genome assembly GCF_000412655.1 of Myotis brandtii. Taxonomy (NCBI): domain Eukaryota; kingdom Metazoa; phylum Chordata; class Mammalia; order Chiroptera; family Vespertilionidae; genus Myotis; species Myotis brandtii. The sequence goes on from NW_005371516.1 coordinate 682,841, forward strand.
CTATTTCTACTGCTGGAAACATTCTTTCTCAAAAGTTCTACCTATTAACATTGCTCTAATGTTCCAAGATCCAGTTAAAATGCTTTGTGAAACCTTGGCCAATCTTTCAAGTTAAAATTAACTACTCCCTCATCTATGTTATTTTAAAAAGCTTTATGGCAAAAACAAACACAGAAAACTTGTTTTAGTCATAAGGAGTTTATAGTAGTTTTAACTGAATGCCACTTGGAGTTTGTAGAGCTTACCTCAAAAACAGTTATGGGTAAGCATATTAAATTCTCTCTCTAACTGGTGTATTTGGAAAGGTAGAAACTAACATTGTAAAATGTCTGTCAGATTAAGTAGTATGTGTTTTACATTCATTATAAATATTCATCCTCATGATAACATCATGAGGTAAATGTCTACTTTTCAGATAAGAATATTAAAGATCTGAGAAACTTTTTATCAGTTTTTTAAAAAATTAAACAAGAAAGGTATTGAGGCATATCCTTTGTCTATTAACTGAAGTATGACTAATCTATTTTGCCAGTTAAGTATAGAACCATGTTTAATAAACAGCCAAGGATTTCCTAACTTACTGATGATGAAAGTAGTTCAATTAAGGTGGTGTCAGAGTCAAGATTCAAACCAATTTTACTTCATGCTAAAGTCCATATATTTTTGAGAAAATTACACACTCTCTAAAGTGACCTGAGAAATAAACATGAGAATGTTTACAAGTTTCCATGGTAGATGAGCTCTGTGTTTCCTTTGTCTCCAATATTCTTAAAATTCCCTTTTATCTTCCTGTTTTCTATCTCAGAGTTGAGCTTAATCCACTGTTATATGTTTGAGTTTATTTTAGAGAATTTTATAACCACAGACTTTTATAATCGTATAACTATCTTACTTCCCAACTTCCATTTGTTATTTTCTCTCATGTTTTTACTCTTATATGTGCATAGCTATTCTTATTTTTGCCCATTTTCTGTTTTCCATCATACCATCAAACAATATTGATTCCATGTACATTTTTTACCAAGCACTGAACTAAGGATTACAGATAAAATAAAATATGACTCCTTCCCTTGAAGAAGTCATGGTCAAGCTAAGAAAAATATATTTAAAGACGTTGTTGGAGGGTTTTAAGACATTCGCTGATCAATGATTAGCAAAGGCTCTTTATTCAGAGCTTGCTACAGCAAGGCAGCCATCTAACTTGTCTGTTTGTAAACACTCAAAGGCAGGGAAGGGAGTGTAAAAGATTTATAAGGTAAAAATGAGATACTTCAGGTTTACCCTGGTTACAGGTTTTTGACATGAGGAAGCTGGACACAGGCTAACTAGAGGTGGTCATTCCATGTGATAAATTAGGGTTGCCATGCTTATATCTGCCATGCATGGCTTCCTGTAGTTCATCCCAAAGTGGAAGTAGGGGCAAAAGTTAGGGAAGCTGGCAGGTACTGATAAAGTCCTAACCATGGTGAGCTAATTGCTACAGAAGCTGTGGTTACACTGAACTAGACTACTTGGTTCAGATTGTGAGTCAGAGTTCTAGTTTCCTATATGGTCTTCCGTTATTTACTTGTATATCCAGTTTCACAATTATACTTAAAGAATTACAGAATGACCCATCTATTGGTATTTTAGTCCACACAGTAGTGTGTCAGAGCTAGGGACACATTTTATGACAATGGAAATGTGAAAATGAGTCTATGTCCCCAGGATCTGCTGCTTCATCATACACCCACCACCCAGAGGCAGCCATCAGAGGGGACTGGTACAGGCTCAAAATGCCAGACCGGGTGCGATATTCAGCGGGATTATGTAAAACACTGACAGATGATATACAGCATTCTGTCCACAACAGCTAAAATTCTCAGTTCCTGGAACCAAGGGGTAGACTTAGGATTGCCTCTTCTTACCATCCTTCCAGTGACCAAAAACATAATTTGTGTTTCCCATCCTTGCAAAATTAGTCTTAGCCAGGTTAAAGGTTTGTTTGTTTTTGACCCATGAAAAACTGAATTTGGTGAATAAATTCTCCTCCTTTCCCTTCTGGTTAAACGCTCTTAAAATTCAGTTTACTTGTCTAGTAGAAGGAGTTTCTGGGAGATGGAGCAATTATTTAGTATGCATGTTGATATTGGTTCTCCATCCTTCTTGCCTAAGGTCCCTTGTCTTTTACTGTAGCTTCATGTAATTGTCCTCCATAATAAAGTAGTAACACATACCTATTTACTTCAGGCCCTGCATTCTGTAGAACCCAGGTTAAGGCATCAGGGTCCCAGGAATAACTCCCAGGCTTCTATTTCATGGCGTGCACAGGATTAGATTTAGGACCAAGAGATCATTTATTCAGTTGCAATTGATGACTAATTTAACATACAAAATAAAATACTAAGGGGAGATTTGGATATATGTGCATACAGCTCAGAAAGGTCAAGATTAGATATCAGATAAGATGAAAGTCATCCGTATATGGATGATAGCTGAAGCTATCATTAGGATGGGTTGTCTAGGGAGCGAATGTGAAGTAATATGGTAAACAGATCTATAAGCAATCCTGGAAACTGTTACATGTGGGCTTACAATGAAATTGTTTAGAAGCAGAGAAGCAGCTGATGAGCTGGAACATAAACTGCTTCTCTTTTTCTGTACAATTTCATTGTAAGCCCACATGTAATAAAGTGAGAGATGATAAAAGCCAAGAAAAGAGAGTAGTTCGAGTTTTATATAATGGGCGACAACATTGAACGCTACTGCAGAGTCAAGTAAAGTAAAGGCAAAAAACCATCTGTGAGGTGTGGAATCATGATTATTGATGACACTGGAGGAGAGAGCGTGGGAAGCTATTTTCTTGAAGTAAGGAGTAAAGACAGCAGAAGACATATTAGGCGTTAGGAAATGGCACAGAGAAAAGAGACAGCATGGGATGTCCTGCAAACTTCCTGTAGTTTGGTGTTGTTAAGATATAAAAATTAAGACAGAATGAAGGATGCCACAAGTTTTGTCTAAGAAGACACTTCACACTTTTATGAAATATTTCATCATGTGGGGTAGGAAGAGAGACCTTTGTTTGTTCTAACCTGAAAGACAACTGATGTAGTTTTATAAGAGCCAATGAGTCCTGGATTACACAAGGAAGTAAATAAATCCCTTAAATGTATATGAAAATGTGTGTGTGTGTGTGTGTGTGTGTGTGTGTGTGTGTGTCTGCATGCATGTTTTACTAGAGAAAACAGACATCCAGTTTTTAAAAAGATCCAAAAATTCCAAAAGAGAAATAGCCATTTATGTAAAGTATGTTCCAGAATCTCTGTTTGCAAAAGATTTATTGCTTTTAGACATTTTTTAAATTGCTGAACAAAAATACAAGGCTGTAATTATAATCTCAAGTATGCTTCTGTAAATCTGAAGTGTGAGAAACCATGCAGATTCTGATAGGGCCAAGATAATTACAAGCAGCATGCAGAATATAATTGCAGGTTTGAATGCCAGGAACTGAGGGATCTAAAAAGGAAATTAATTTAAAGGAATCTGTGTGCTTGAAATAGTAGGTAAGAGAGGTTGTGTTCTCCTGGAGCAATTTCTAACAGAGCAGTAAAGCATCAATCTGGTGAATTATCGATTATTTTTGAAAACTAAAAAGCTAAAATATTGATAAAAAGCAGGTTATTTTCCTGGATTGGAGTGATGGGTATAATCTTCAGCCTATTTCCTGTGGTTAATATAAGAAGTAGCAAAAAAGAAAAAAGGTAAATTATATTGATAAACATTTAATATAAATAAAATTTATATTATATTTATATCTCTTCCAACTCTCATTTGCCTACTGGCTGGGTAATACATGATAAAGTATGTCTTACAACCTGATAGATAGAGGGAAAATATTTTTTCATCGTATGTGTGTATGAAACTCTTTATCTGGCTACTTTCTAACTAGCATTAACCATCTCTTTAGAATTCTGCAACTTAACACTAGTATGTAGGTCAGATATAATGGCAAGAAAACCCACAATGAAGCTAATTTCAGAAAGGGAGTTTGTAATCTGAAGGCCATTCCTTCTCAACTCATCCCTAGTTCTGAATTTAGTCCTTTAAGAAGAAGTAGATATGGACATGATCAGAGCCAATGACTTCTGAGGTTGGGAGTATGGTGCTACCTATCCCGGTACTGAGTGCATCTTGGCTTGGAGTTTGCAATTCTTTGGGAGTCACCTGTCTGTCCTGGTTTGGGCAGTAATCTAATGGGAAAAGAAAATTGACTTTCCTACCCCCATCCCGGGCACAACATGTTGGTTTGATGTCTCATAAGAAAGAGTATCCTGCACTGGTGGGCCATGTACGTACCCAGATGTCTACAAAGGTCTTTATTCCCCCAGCAAACAAAAAGAAAACACTATGACTGTTTGAGAGTAACTGAAAAAGAGGAAAAATTTTCATTCCAAGATTTATTTTTTTAAAGTTTGATCCGTGTACTAGAAAAACTATATATGGCTTCTAAGTATACAACTGACAGATTTTTATAGGGGAAGCATGAGAGAATTGGGCATATGGAATTTTGACCCCAAAGGGAAGAAAGGATAGAGAAAAAGATAGTAAAGGTGACTCAAGACAAACTACTTACTTCATAACTTCGCCCTAGACTCCTAACTTCAGAAAGTGAGGTGACAAGTCTTTAATGGTGTATTCATTCTTATCCTTATGAGACCAAATATTATAATCCACAATGGGGCCCTCTTAATCACTACCTGATATACTTTATGAAGCAAATCCTCTAATCTCTCTCAAAAGGACTAGAAGAAATAAAACAACCCACCAAGTCCACTTTGAGATTAGTGGCCTCTTAGTTTTTAATTAAAAATGTCTTGTGGAGTGAGATTTTATGAAACCTCCTTCTCAATTAAAATGTACAAGTATTGCTTTACTAGGTAATGAATGGCTTTAATAACCCCAAAAGCACTTATGCACTTAGATCCATAGGCTGTTTATGAACTTCTGACTTTCTGGTTCAATAACAGGAGTCCTATAAGTCTCCCAGGAGTTGTAAACAACAAGGTCTACTCAATGCAAGGCATTGGGCCCTATCATTTGCTTCACTTTGCAGATCCAGGGCTCTCATCCTGTGGACTCTGAATATGGCCAGCAAGTCAGTAAGCACCTGAAAGTGTGCAATCATTTGTGTGTATATCTATGTGCTTGGGGAAGCTGGATAGATTTCATCAGCCACTTATAATGATTCATGACGGAAGCTTGCACAACTACTGCAGCAGGGTTTCTCAGTCTTAGTACTGTTGCTGTTTTAAGTCTTATGACTTTTTTTGTGGTGGGTGCTATCAATTGTTGTAAGATGGTAGGATATTTAGAAGCATCCCTAACCTCTAGCCATTCGATAGTAGTAGCAATTCCTTTCTACTCACTGGTTTTGGCAACCAAAAAAGTCTCCAGACATTGCCAAATATCCCCTCGGGGGCAGAATTATTCATTCCAGCTTCAGATTCCCTTCAATTCTTATCACATCTAATGACACATATAATTCCAGCAGGCAGCTGTGTTTATCTCTAATGTAAGCACAGTATTAAAAGGCAACCTTTTATTGTCTCCTGTCTTACAGGAGAAGAGAAGGTAAATACAATTACTATCACCTATCCAGCTGATCCTTGGGTTAGGAAACAGTCAATTTTGAGACAAAAAACCTAAATTTCAGACTTAGTTTCCTGACCTTGAAAATGTCCTAGGTGAACCTTACTATTCTCATCTATGAGAGATTATTAATATTATCTAAGCCTATTCTCATACAGTAGTTGAGAGTCAAATATCATTGTGGATATGAAAATGCTTTATAAACTATACAGTGATGTTGAATTATATGGTAGAATCATTTAAAAATAACTGTAGAGAGTGGCAGAAAAGCTTAATTGTCTTCTTCTTCAATAAACATCAGTAAAGGGAGCTCTAAAGTAGAGTGTATCCACTTTTCAATGTGCTCAAAATGTTCCATTCACTGCTAAATACATTCATTTTATCTTATCCTTTCAAATTTCACTTGTGTGTGTTTTATAACACTAAAATATAAAAGTACAGTATTATAAATAGACAAATCACTTATTGTCCATGTATGCTCAAAATTATTTTAACAATATAGCTCTGAGCAAAAACTTTGGGGACCTTCATTCTGGAAAACAGTGCTCTGGCGAACAGTGTGGGCCTTGTGGCTTGGGGAGGGTCACCTTTTATTATATGACTACAAATGATTGTATTAACTACTAAGGGATTAAACTAGATCTCAGATTGGCTTGTTATCAAGATCACCTACTGAAATCTTTTAAATTTTGGCTAATCACAGTCTAGACTTGCTGAAGCAGAATTTCCAGGGCTGGGACACAGCATCCATGGATGACTCTGACATGCAAACATACTGAGAACTAACCCTAACCTCAGCAATTAATATGCTAGCAATTAATTAATATCTTTACAAGTTTAGCAAACATAGGCCAGGGTATACAGGAAGACTTCCAGGGCAGAGGAAAGAAATGAAGATAGTAAAGTGGCAAAAACCCTACATTCCTTCTAGAACATTCCTTCTAAGGTCTTTCTAGGACAGACCATAACCTAGGGCATTTCTCTTTACATATAACTTCAACTTCTGTGCTGTAAAATATCAATGTGTCATTATTGTACCTAGCCAATGGATTTCCAAATATTGAAGAATTAAAAAATGCTCTGAGTAATAATTGTTTCTCATTATATTTGCAAAGTTTTATTTTTACTAAGAAGACCAATTGCTTAGGTACTGCAACATTTTACTGTATGTCACAATTCCTATGATATAATAATCAAAGTTTAATGAAAGGAAAATGGGCTGCTAAGCATGGAGACCCACAAGAAAAAATTTTATTCTTCAGTATTTGCAACGAACTGATCAAAAATGTTTCTTGAAAAGCTGTTTCTCTTCTCTTTGGTCTCTTTTTATTCTCATTTTAACCCCTAGAGTGCCAGGGAGCGCAACTGCGCTCCTCCTGCCTTTGCCAAAAGTGCCGGGAGCGCTATCAAAGCTTCAAAATGGCGTCCAGTTCTAAGTCTGCTTTTATTTGTGATGATGATATTGCTAAATATGTCAATGTAGTAAAGGTTTCCTTAAGTTTTTGAATATGTAACTTCATTTACTTGCGATTCATCATTTTTTCCCTAAACTGCTGTAAAATCAGCAGAAATGCCTTGGCAATTTTAGCACAGTTCCTAGGATATTGGCTGGCACTCAAAGGGTTAAAAATAGACACACTATCTTCTTTGGAGCCTCATAAGACTTACATGAGTTTATGGATGTGAAACCTGCTGCCTTTATCTGCCTGCCCTGGGGTATAGATGAGCAGTGTCAGCTTTGATATAAGAACCAGGCCACTTGATAATAATGGATCAAAAGACTTTCCAGGTATTTGCAACTCAATACAGCATTTTCATAGTGTATCTGGCAGAGCTGTTAAAAAGCTGTAGGTCAGTGGGTTCCTATATATTTGCACTATTTTACAAATGAAAACATTTGGTCTTATGGTGTGTGTTTCCTGCAGTATTTAAGAATATTCTATTTTGTCTGTTGAAATAAGAGAAATAAATAAGGAAGATAGATGGAAGATTATAGAAGCAAATAGCTTGTGAGATGTGTTGACAGATAAAGTGAAGAGCACATGTGATGATTGAATTATGCTGCTTACGCTCTGTGTCTGTCAGAGTTCTGCAGAGAAACCATTTCAGGATCTTGAGAGAGATAACTATCTATCTATCTATCTATCTATCTATCTATCTATCATCTATCTATCTATCTATCTATCTATCTATCTATCATCAATCATGATAAAGAATTGGCTTTATACTTAGGGAGACTGAGAAGTCCCATGATATGCTGTCTGCAAACTGGAGACCAGGAAAGCTGGTGGGGTAAGTTCCAGTGTGAGTCTGAAGGTCTGAGAATCAGGAGTGCTGAGGATGTAACCCAGGTCCACGGGCAGGAAATGACCAATATCACCGTTCAAGCAGCTAGGCAGAGAGAAGTCAACCTTCTTCCACCTTTTTGTTCTATTTGGACCCTCAGTGGGTTGGATGATGCCCAATCACAAATGTAAGAGAGGGCCATCTGTTTTACTCAATTCACCAGTTCAAATGCTCATCTCTTCTGGAAACACCCTCACAGACACACTCAGAAATAATGTTTAACTGGATATCTGGGCATCCCATGGCCTTGTCAAGTTGACACATAAAATTAACCATCAAACTCTCCCAAATTCTTACGTGGAAATTCTGAGCCCCAGTACCACAGAACATGACCTTATTTGGAAATAGGATCATTAGAGCTGTAGTCAGTTAAGAGGAGGTTATACTGGACTAGAGTGGGCCCCTAATCTAATATGAATGGTGTCCTTACAAAAGGGGAAATTTGGACACACACACACATACACACACACACACACACACACACACACACACACACACTTCATGTGAAGATGAAGGCAGGGATCAGGGTGATGCACAAGTCAAGGAATGCCAAAGATTGCCAGCGAACCACCTGAAGCTGGGACAGAGACATGGGACAGATTTTCCTTCACAATCCTTGGAAGGAACCAACCCTGCCACCATGACCATCTAGCCTCCAAAAATTTCTGTTGGTGAAACCACAGAATATGTGGTACCTTGTTACTGCATCCCTAACACGAACATAGAAGGGCTTAGACATGAAACATACATGAGGCATTCAGGACAAAGAAACACAAAAAAAGATTCAGAAAGTTCTTGCAGCCTAAGTATGTTAATTTACCATATTCTTTTTCCCTTTGCTTCTCGCTGTGTGATTAAGATTGATTTAATGAGCTGTGTGATTCAAGCATTTTAATTTGGTCTGCAAGCCTTTCTATTCTGTGACATCTGGAGTAGCTTGCCGGGAAGAGTACCCAAAGTCTTCCCATCATGGCAATGTAATTTCTCAGCTTGACAAGCCCTTCAAATGTAAAATTCCAGGCTGTGTACTCCTTGAAATAATGAATAGGTCTTTCAGAGAACTCCAGGTTCTGCCTGCTCTTCAGGTTTCAGTGTAAGAGGAAACATCTTCTAGAGGAGTTTGCTTTACAGATGTGAGTATCACCCGCTTTAGGCAAATTTTGATTTTACTGATGGTATAATCAGTATTTTCCATAGCCCCTCCTATGATGGTTTCCCATTTTTATTTTGGGGTTGTAAATTTTTTTTAAAGGAAATAATACAAGTGTGTCTGAAAGCTTTGATTTGCTACCATAAAGTTTGTTTTTCTTTTGTTCCCCCAAATGATCTTATGTGATGATAAAATTCTGTTTACAGTTTTAACTTCACTTTAGTTTTTATGCTTACTAAATCATTTTAAAAGTCTTAAAATACCATAACAAAGAAAAGTCCTTAGAAATAAGTTTTGTGAGAACAGTCTGCTTTTGCTTACATGAAGTGATGTTTTCAGAGGCGCTCCTGACTGAATGGAATTTCAAGGCTTGCCTGACATTGCTCAGCTTCTACATTTGTAGACTCGTTTATTATACCTGCAACTCCCCTCTAGGGATTTTCAGGTTTATGTTTGCTTCTGCTCTTTTATATTTAACTGCTCACAGAGGCCAAGATGGCTATCATTTGGCAGTTTGCTTACTGTTTATAATTGGAATTCTCTTGAGGCAGGGGTCACATTAACCCATGGGTTTGATCTTAGCAATTTACCTTTCCACTGCTTGTTTCTTTTTATAAGTAGGAATTCGCCCTCCTAGCATGCTATTTCAATAAGGAGTAATGGAAGCGAGCAGCCTGATTGCTGATGAAACAGCATGATTAAATAATCTAGGATGAAGTGTATCCTTCTCAAGTGGTGAGAAGGCCTTGCATTACAGAATCAAGCAATGACTGATGCACTTCCTAAAATAGTCTTTGCATTGGGTAAGGGATATTTCTACTTATGAATTTGTAGTTTAGTCATTTACAGAAAGTAATTTTTGCAAGTCATCCAGTAGCATGTTGGTTGAGCACTTAAGCCCAAAAGCCAGACTCTATTGGGAATTCTGGCTTTAGCCATAGTGCCTGTGTGAATTCAGGCCAATTACTTAAATTGATAGTCCCCCTTGCTCCCCGTCTGTGAAGTGAGGGTCACAAGAGCAGCCACCTTACAAGGATGTCATAAAGATTAAATGAGATAACACACAGTAAATTCTGAGCACAATGTCTGGCACGGTAAAAGGGCTTCATACTTGTTGCCTGTTGTTGAGTTTTGCTTTCTAATATTCAGTGCCATTTAGCATTTTATTTATTTCTCTTTCGAGTGAGGCACTTGGATTAGAGAGATATTAAATATTGGCCTTTTAATAGAGTCTCTCACAATCTAGTTAGGGAGAAAGTACATAAGAAATTGGCTCACTGTGCTAAGATAATAGCATGCAGTGGGTACACTGTCAGTACAAAAGAGGGGTTACTCAGTCGAGAAGAGAGGTAGTCACGTCAATGTGGAGAGTCACGCAATCGTGAAAGCTAAGTAAAATGTAGTTAGGGGTTAGAAGGAAGCAGCTTGAGCAAAGACAAAGAGCCATGTAACACCATGCTACATGCAAGGAACCAAAAATTGCTGAATTCCAGAGATTAAAATACGAGATGTAGAGAACAGGAAATGGATTGAGAGGGATACCTTCCTGGGGATGCTATTCTCAGGATCTTGGCCTTTGAGCGCTAGACTAAGTCAAGTCCTTAAGCTGGGTTGTGCCATGGAGCTCTCAGGGTGATGTGTAGAGAATAGATTTAAGGGAGCCAAAGCCGACACACAGATACACTTCTTAGAGGAGATAATGATAATTTGCAGGGAGGCAGCCACAGTAAGAGGAGGCAGTGGGAGTGAAAAATGTTTAGGAGGTAAAGAACTTGGTGATTGGATGAGATGTGGGAGTAAGGGACAAAAAGAGTTGGGATGAATTCATTTTCTGGGTTGAGTAACAGGGTGGATGGTGCTGCTATTTACTAAAGCAGGGGATACAGGAGCAGGCTGAGAGAAGGTGGGGGTGGGCGTGGGAGAACAGTGATGATGTGATGACTATGGCATCTTTTCTTGTGAGACATCCAGGAGGATATAAAGATCAGAAGATGAGAGCAGCTGACTTATATCCTTGAAAAGGAAGAGCTGCTTATACCATATGTCAACTTATTAGTCTCCAAGAAGAAATCATTTTTGAATCTATACACAGTGTTTAAAACTCAAAGCAGTTAAAGGTGTTGAGCATCATAGTGAAAACAACTATTATTTATTAATTATTGTTTATGCTAGGCTTCTCTGCTAATCCTATTAGTTTTATATATTTGCTCTTTTAACTCCGAGATATATCTCCTATAGCTACTCATTGTATGTAAAGATTTTCTTAGTTACTCTTAGTGTGGTTTACAGATTTCTAATTTTTATCTTGTTAGGTGGAGAACCAGAACAATTTCCTCTAAATAACTTTTTTATACAAGTTACACATTCAGTCAAATGCAACATATTTTAATGAGATATGTGAACTCTCCTAGATACTGAAAGGAATGGTGCAAAAGCAATATAAAAACATTTTGCACCTTTAATATATATATATGTATATATATGTATATATAATATTTTTATTGATTTTAGAGACCGAGGGAAGGAGAGGAATATATATATATCTCGATGTGAGAGAGGAACATCAATTAGCTGCCTCCTGAATGATCCCTGACCAGGAATCAAGCCCCAAAACCTGGGTATGTGCCCTGACCAGGAATTGAATCTGCAAGCTGTGAGCTTTCAGCACATGAGACCACACTCAACCTGAGCCACACCAGCCAGGGCAAAACATATATGTTTAATCATTATCTTCAATTATATCATATTTAATCTTTTTCTCTTCCAACCTTCTGGCTATTTTAATGAAAAAAAAATAATCTAGTTAATCTCAGAAGTTTTAGAAGCCCCATTACTGGTTAGACTTGTTTTAAGAAACTTGGAAAGTGAAAAGAGCAGGACCTGCTATATACTTTTTTCTTCTTTTTTTTACTTTATTGTTTTCTCCTTTTTCTGTATCTAACTTCCTGGTGTTTAGAATAAGAAGGAAGAACTGAGGAAAGAGAAGTTATCCTACATAACTGGTTTTCTAGTCTTGCTCTTGGTCTTAGTTTGCTTTGGCCTTGCTCTCCTGTGCTCTATCCCCATCACTTCTGTTGCATTGTGCAAACATGGTTCAAAGTGGTGTGCATGGTTCTCTTGGAATAGGGTTTATCTTTATCTCACTGCCCTCTGAGGAGTAGCCATCTCTTCCTTCAGTCTCCATACAATCTCTGGGAGGGATTATCTGAGTTGGTCTCAGGAGGGATACTTCCTGAGAGGAATGTAACTTCTTCCCCTCCTCTAACTTTTATGATCACTCACATGGAACCCTGTTAGCACTGAATTCCTCTTCTGTGCCCTTAGAAACAGAAATTATGTGTTGCTCCCATTTTATTCTCAGTTTTATTTTACTGTGATTTCTTCTTTTCCCACTGATATCAGCTGTTCAATGGACCTTCAGTCTCCAGGAATTTACAGATGTGTGTCAGAACCAGTCTTGTGTTCACAAATACACTCTAATTATAAGGGACACAGACAAGGACCCCAACAATTCTCCCATTTTTTTTGTTTTGCTCCTAATACAGCAGCATGATGAACATACTAGTACAAAGTTTGCAGCTCATAGAACAACCAGCTAGGAGAAATAATACATCTCTCTTTGTATAGTCTCTTTCATCTTTTCAAGTGCTTTTCTCAGAACTCACTCTTAAGCTGGCTTTGAAAAAAGAGACATCACCATAAACATTGTACTTGATTTGTGGCCCTTTCTTCAGTTTCCTTATTTCATTCCAAATCCATGTGGCTCCATGTTCCTTTCTCAAAACTAATAGGAGGGGAGAGGTTGATGGCAGTCCGGCCATTCTGCTACCTCTCAAAGTGACCTGGGAAGATGTGTGGCCCTATTGTTGGCTGCTTTCTTTAGAAAGCAGGGTATTTGCTTTAGAATGTATGTTTCTTTATCCTAAGCTTTGAGCCTTAGCCACAATCCCAGGATAACAGGAAATGGTCCATTCAACTCCCTGTTACCAAATTTAACACTAAAACAAACTTGGTATGGTTTGAGGAAAGAACTATTTAAGGACCTTCACATAGAGATACATCTCTAGGACTGCTGAGATATTCCTTTCTGAGGAAACCACATCCACCTGACAAGAGGTAGATGCTCTTCGGGACTTCAGTTAATGAGCAAGATTAGAAAAGACATTCTTGGGGATAGCAGACAAATCAGAGGAACTGTGGTGGAAAGATGCATAGACTAGGCATTGTGAGTAAGTCACTTTAACTCTTAGATCTCTGTGGTCTTTTCCACGGAAAGGGAGGACAATCTTAAGATGATCTTAAATGCTAAAATGCCATGACTCAGATTTATGATTTTAATAACTTTCCAAATGGAATATGGAGGATGAAGGCAGACTTTGTAAAAGTCTGCCTCTGAATAGCCACATGAAGCAGTGCTTTAGATCTGTACAGCTAGATTTTATCCTACTGATTTGGCTTACTTGGAGTTAAAGTTTTCCAGGCCAGATTTCACCAGTTCCTACAGGACTTAGAGACATTAAGTAAATAGTCACTCTCAGAACCATTAGAGAGCTGAAACAGCACTGAGAGAAGGCTAGTCTACACATAGGGGTAGAGGAGGCACTACCGAAATCCAGCTTAATAAGGAAGTAGTTAGAAATAACAATAAATGTTTCTAACAGTCAAGTGGGATTAAGAGAAAGAATACATTAGGGTAGTACCAATTTTTATATCTGTGTCTATATTCACATACACAAATATAAGTATACACCTATACATTTATATCTTTTATATCCTGATTTGGGGATTCTAGCCTCTTAAAGTAACACATTTTACTGTCTTTATGATCATTTTCAAAGAATCAGAAAATATATGCCCTTATCAACACAATATATAGCATTTCACCTGCTACAGAGATGAGACTTAAAATAGATGCAGGAAAAGAGATTTGTATTAAATGTCAATAAAATATTTTGGCAAAGATGATTTAAAAGCAGACTTTATGGGGGGAAAAACCCACTACGTCAATTTAATACAAAAGAAGAATAATGACTATAGTATTTGTCATTCAAAGGCTGTTAAATTGTGTTGTTTACCCCTATCTTCAGAAAAAAAATCACTTCTACTGTTGTGGTAAACAACCTGCTTCCCTATTTATAATGGTCTGGCCCTCTAGCAACTTCAGCACGAAATTATAGCTAATTTGCCTATAAACGTCAGGTGGTCATAATAATCTGGCCACTCAGTGTATATACAGTTATATGTTTGTGTATATGTATATGTACATATACTAGAGGCCCGGTGCACAGATTCGTGCACATTGAAAGGATATTAATTAGAAGGTGGCCGGCAAGGTGGGACTGGGCGACATGGGCCAGACACACCCTGGAGCCAACCTCCCATGGTACGTCCTCAGCTGACCACACCTGGGGCGGTGCCGGGGCTCAAAGGACGTCTGCAGAGTGAGTGGGGTCCCTCTGGCAGGTGGGGTCCCTCGGCCTGGCCTGTGGGAATTGTGCTGAAACCGGCAGTCCAACATCCCCTGAGGGGTCCCGGAGTGCGAGAGGGCACTCTACAAAGTTGCTGTCGCTCAGCAGCTCCTGCATTGAGCGCCTACCCCTGGTGGTCAGTGTGTGTCATAGCTATTGGCCGGTCGGCCAGTCAGCTGGTCGGGCGGTCGCTTAGCCTTTTATACCTATAGATATTTGGGTATGTGTATGTATATAAAATGTCTTCTTTAATAAGAAGGAACTATTTGTCACTCTTTTATTCATTATAGCAAATATTTACTGAACAATATCAGATATCAGACATTGTTCTCCCCACTGGGGACTGATCTGTGAAAAGGGAAATCCAAGTAGCCATTGTATAAAGCTTCATAATGGAGAACAGACAATAAATAAGATAATTTGCACAACATATAAGAAATTAGATCAGTGCAAGAGAAAAATAAATCAGAAGAGGGAGAGTTAAATAGTGGGAGTTTACATTTCATATAGAATAGCCAGAGAAGGTTTACTAAAAACATGACATTTAAGACAAGACTCAAAGGAGTGTGGCTGTAAGCCACAGGCTAACTGGAGAAAAGTATTCAAATACTTTATTCATTCCACAAATGATTATTGAATGGCCACTATATGTGAGAAATATCCTGGCAAACTATCTAGACTAGTTCCTGTCTTCCCTACGCTTGAAATTTAGATTTTAATGCAGTTATGCACCACGCAATGATGTTTTGGTTAGCGGTGGTCCATAAGATTATAATGGAGCTAAAAAATATCTATCACCTAGCGACATCGTAGCAGCTGTGATGTTGAAGTGCAACTCATTACTCATGTGTTTGTGGTGATGCTGGTGTAAACAAACCTCTGTGCTGTCAGGCACAAAAAAGTATAGTTCATACACTTACATAGTACATAATGATAATAAATGATTATGTTACTGGTGTACGTATTCACCCTACTATACTGTTTATCATTATTTTAGAGTTTACTCTTTCTACTTATAAAATAAGCTTGTTGTAAAACAGCATGCCATATTACACTGGCAGCAGCCCCATACTAGTACATCTTGTATTTCATCATTTCCTCTTGTGATTGAGTTAATCTCGTGTTGCCTTATACATTTAGTGTTTATAGAGCCTACAGTAGTGCACAGTCATGTCCCAGGCCTTCATATTCACTCACCACTCACTCACTGACTCACCCAGAACAACTTCTAGTCCTGCAAGCTCCACTCATGTTAAGTGCCCTGTACAGGTGTGCTATATTTTTAAAGTGTTTTATACCATCTTTTTGTACCTTTTTAATGTTTAGATATGTTGACATATACAAATACTTACCATTGTGTTACAATTGCCTACAGTATTCAGTACAATAACAATAACCTAGGAACAATAGGCTACCCACATAGCCTAAGTGTGTAGTGGGCTATACTGTCTAGAGTATGTGCAGTTTATGATGTTCATACAATGACAGAATGACCTAGCAACACATTTCTTAGAATGTATCCCTATCGGCATGTGACTGCACATTAAAAATGTCTCATCTTTCAGATCCCATGGTTGATTTGGGCAACTTGCAATTAATAATCCTGCTTACCTTTAGAATTGCATAAGAAGTGTATTTAAAGAGAAAACTAAAAACTAGAATTAAATAAAAATTTAACTAGTTTAACTAGATATTGTGCTTCAAAACTAAAGGCAAAATGTTTTACTGAGGTTGGAAAAAGAAAACAGCAAAACACCACCAACAACAACAAAACACACCACCAAACAAACATTCAACCAAAACAACTGCTGTACTTGGAGTTACTGGCCTTGCTTACTAGTATCAGCTCCACCGCTAATCAGGTGTGTTAGGAAAATGTTGACAAGTGACTTTAGGAGGTTGGGTTAGTTGGCTCTTTTGATCTATTTTTAAAAAGAGATCTGGGAACCTACGATTTTAAAATGAAGGATATAGAATGGAAAGCATTTTTCTTTTTGAATTAAGTTACTTTTATTGCAGTGTATTTGACATATATTAGTTTCAGGTGTACAATGTAATAATTCAAGATTTGTAGATATTGCAAATTGATCAGCACTCTAAGTCTCGTTAACATTCCTCACCACTTACAGTTACAATTTTTTTCTTGTGATGAGATCTTTTATGATCTACTCTCTTTGCAATGTTCAAGTGTGCAATACAATATTATTAACTACTAGAGGCCCAATGCATGAAATTCATGCAAGAGTAGGCCTTCCTTCCCCCGGCTGCTGGCACTGGCTTCCCTCTGGCACCCAGGACCCAGGCTTCGTCCGGAAGGTCATTCGGTCTAATTAGCATATTACACTTTTATTATTATAGTCACCATGTTGTACATTACATCCCTAGCACTTATTTATTTTATAACTGGAAGTTTATAGTTTTCTACCCCCTTCTCCCATTTCACCCATCCCCCATAAAAATATTCTTTCATCCTGCATCATTGTTAGGAAAACTTCATCTTGATGCCATGATGTAAGTTTAATTAGGGTCAATCATAACGCACATATCAATACTACTGAGCCTAGGACCATGATCATGCTTTTCTTTTGTCAATACTTCTGCCATAAAAGTATGTTGGGTCCTCAGCAAATAGGGGGAAATACTCAACTTTTCCCATTGCTGACGACAGTGAATATGCTCCATGTGGCTGTTACTGGAGACCAGGCAGGAAACACCTGGCTGCTGTGTATCTCAGTGAAAGTAGAAAATCAGGGAGCTTAATGTGAACTCTTTTCAAGTTTGCAGGAAATCTTTAAAAACATTTCCTTTGCTACTGATTTTATTAAATGCATTTCATCATTTGTAAGACCAGATTTTGGACACTCAGTGGATGGTAAAATAAAAGGTATTATTCTATTTCCATATAGTAGAAGGGAAATAGGTAGCATAGAGTTTAAGTGACTCTTTCTATGGTCACACAATCAAACACAAATTTTGTGTTTGTGTGTTTTTATTTGGGATAAAACTCTAAGCAGGGACTAGAAGAGTCAACAAAACAGACCCCTTGCTTCCCCTGTCAGCAGCAAGTCAAGCAGCAGTTGTTCCATCCCACCGAAAACTTCTGTTGCATGGTCTCCCAGACCCTGGTTTATCTTGGTTCTCTTCCTGCCTTGTCCACGCCTTCTCTATTTCCTTTGCTGGTTCCTTATGTCTCTAATCTTTAAACACTGGAGTATCCTCAATGCTCAGACTATTTTTTCTTTTTTCCTGTCGCGAATTCCCTGACTTACTACTCTTTTCCAAAGTCATTAAATACCATCTATGTATTGGCAACACCATGTCCCCACCTCTCCTGAACTTCAGACTTGCATATCCGCTCAACACTGTCACATGAATGTCTAATAGGCATCTTAACAGGATCAAAGACAAATTCCTGATTTTTAACTCCAAGCCTTGATCCTGCCACAGACTAACCATCCCTATTTTGGTAAATCAAAACTCTGTTCTTGCACTTGCCCTTGACATCATTCTTTACCTCACAGCCCATTTCTAATCAGTCAGCAATTCTTATCAGCTTTAATGTTAGAATGCTCTTAGGTTCTGATGAATTCCTTTTATCTCTATCACCAAGCCATCATCATCTTCCCTAAAGGACTATTGCAATGAGGCAGAATTCTACTGTGGTCCATATCTCCTGATTTTTAATCTAGGGCTCATTTTAAGCAACAAGAAAAGATAAGTGGAAGAATCATCTGGACTCAGTACATTGGACTCTCCTGGAAAGATAGAGGGTGCAGGAAAAGTCTTTTTTTAAAAAAATATATTTTATTGATTTTTTACAGAGAGGAAGGGAGAGGGATAGAGAGTTAGAAACATCGATAAGAGAGAAACATTGATCAGCTGCCTCTTGCACACTCCCCACTGGGGATGTGCCCGCAACCAAGGTATATGCCCTTGACCGGAATCGAACCTGGGACCCTTGAGTCCACAGGCCAATGCTCTATCCTCTGAGCCAAACCGGTTAGGGCAGGAAAAGTCTTAAACACATTCTCAATGCATAATATATTCTTAGGTCTTTCATCAAAGACTTCTCAGAGATTCCAAAAGAGTTCCAATGTAAGACGATTAAGACACTTTTTTTTAAAGAGGGAAAATCATTCTTTTTAATCTGTGAATGACTTATAAAAGTAGTGTCAGAAATCAGAATACAGAGTAGATTGCTCAGGACTTTGTGTTCCTCAGATTTCATTTGAAGTAAACTCTGTTGGGAGCAAAAGTTAGGAAAACAAAGACTGAAGTCGGAATGGAGGAAATCCTCAGCTTTGCCATGATCCACACGAGACGATACAATTCCAGTCAGCTGAAGCATTTGGGGAATTCGACTGCCTGGGCTTATGGGCATTAAAATCTCCTCCTCTTAATCACCTTACTACTGCAAGAGCACCAACCATTTAACACTAAAGATGTTTGTAACAGCTGTAAAAATGTCTAACCATTAAAAGAGAAAGTGGAAAAATAGGGGTATTTGCATGTTTTTAAATTTACTTCTAGTTGCCCAATAATTTACTTCCTTTAGTGGAAAAAAATATGTGTGAATATTTAGATGCATAAACTCTATGGATGTAAGAAACTTTGGGAATTCAAGGTTTTCATATAGCTATGACTATCTTCCTGTGACAAATATTTCTCTCTATGGATTTAAATTCTTTAGCAACTCTATCATTCCCCTTCACCAGGGGTGAAGTAGAATACAGGGGGCATGGCAGGAGTTACTATGTTGACTAAAAGAAGTACTGAAATACTCCTTATCCATTAATATACTTTCTACATGCCAGATCTTTTTTTAAAAAATTAAATCTTTATTGTTCAGATTATTACAGTTGTTTCTCTTTTTTCTCCCCATAGCTCCCCTCCCCCCAGTTCCCACCTCCCCCCTCTGCCCTTACCCCCCCCA
>NW_005371516.1:702899-746416 GCF_000412655.1 Myotis brandtii
ATTCTTTTTTCTTTTTGCTTTTCCGGTTGGGTGTTTTTTGCTTCTTCGTATTTCAAATCTTTGACTTGATTCTTGCGCTCCTCTGGTCTGCTGTTGGGAGTCTGTATAATATTCTTTATTTCAGTCCGTGTATGCTTAATTTCTAGTTGGTCCTTTATCACAACATCGAGGGTCTCACTAGATTTCTTAAGGATCTCAATACATTTATCGGCGGTTTCCATAAAATTCTTGAAAAATCTTAGAACCGTGGTTTTGAACTCTATATCCAGTCGTTTGCTGTCCTCCATTTCTGTCATTTGTGACCTGTTTCTTTGTCTTCGCATTTTGTCTGCTTCCCTGTGTTGGTAGAGTGGTTTTGTGTGCTAGGTGTCCTACAGGGCCCAGTGGCTCAGCCTCCCCAGTTACCTGAGGTGGACACTCTTGGTGCACCCCCTTGTGGGCTTTGTGCACAGTCTTGTTGTAGTTATGCCTTGATTGTTTTAGGTGTCACTGGGAGGAATTGACCTCCAGGCCAATTGGCTGTGAGAATCAGCTGTGTCTGCAGTGGGAGAACTTCTGTGCTGAAGACACCCTTATGGGGCAAGACTTGCTTCATTGGGGCTTTGGTGCTCACTGAGTCTGCCCCCTGAGTGTGTCCCTTATGGGTCTGAGGAGTTGTAATCTGGATGGTCCCACTCTGACCACTGGGTACACTGGCTCTTGGATCTCTAAGGAGGTGCTAATTTAGCCTCTGCCTGAGGCTACCCAGCAGGAGCTATGGAGAGATCTGAAGATTCCTCTTCTTTGTTTGGGGTTTGGAGGTGCCCAGATGAAGCCCAGCTGTGAAGCAGTGCAAGCTGGTGTGGGGCCTTGGGCCTTATTTTGGATATTCTGGTTATCTCTTACCCAGCTGCAGTTAGTTAGGTAATTTTAGATTGCAAAGGGCCAGGCCATTCATATGCAAAAGCCTCTGTGCACAGCTTGGGTGGGGTGGGGTCTCAGGGAATCAACAGGGCGGAGCAAACAGCTATGGCTGGTCCTCAGTCCTGCCCTAAGAGGCCCCGGGTCTCAGTGTCCCGGGGTAATCTCTGCAAGCACCCCTGAGAGAAAGCCGCCCTCAAGTTCTGCCTGATGCCAGACAGTCCACTTTCTCCCAATATGAGTCTGGATCCCCAGAGACTCGCCCGGAACTGGAGTTCAGAGCCGTGGGGAGCTTGTGTCTCCCTCCCGAATGAAAAAGACACCCACGTCCTCAGTTGCCAGCCCTTTCTGCGTGCGCCTCTGTACCTCTGCACTTTACTTCCGCACCTCCTCTGAGTCTCAGTGTGCTTTTCTCTTTCCTTCTAGTTATAAAATTTCCACTCAGCCAGCCTTCCTGTGGTTCTGGATGATGTCCGTTTTGTCTTTTAGTTGTATTTTTGAAGTGGTTGTGTGAGGCAGCAATTTTAGGTGTTTACCTATGCTGCCATCTTGGTTTCCCTCTCCAGATCTTTATTCTATGCATAAGTCATATAAATATAGTCATGTTTAATGAAGGCAATAGCATTAGGCAGAAAAATCTATATTCTGCATCTGATTTCCTTGATTTTTGCAATTCAGATCTGGGACTGTAACCCTTTGAAGGTATTACAGTCTGATTGTGGTATCAGATAGGATTATGCAAGAAAACTAACATTTGTGGAATTTCTACTATTATACCATTCTCGATATTTGATTATTTCTAAAATCACAATGTAATTTATTCCTCATACAATTGTGTGAGGTAAATCTTATAACCCTCATTGCATAGTTGAAAAAATTGAGGCTCTGAAAACATAGTCTTCCAGTTGGTGACAGACTACATGCTCTTTGCCTGACACACCTCTGCTCAGTGAGGGAGATGATTGGAGATGTCTGGGGAAATGGGAAAGTTAGAAGCCCCATTTTCCTTCTCACTCTTTAGTTAAATTCTCAATGATTTTTCCTCTGATAGTTTTTAAAGGCAAGTTTATAGGACTAAACAAGGAGTCAAGGATTAATGAGGAAGAATGTTTTCCCTGTTATAGTTATCCACATATTTCATTATATATGTATATTATATATTATATATATGTAATTTGCAGAACCACACCATAATATTTTAATTTTCATTTAAATCTGTGTCACTCATCTTTCTTTACTGGTTCAAGATTGGGTAGAATGACAAATGACTGGATTTAGGTCCATCAACCCTATAAGACTAAATTGCTTTGTGTTTTACCTTCTTCTCCTTTCCCAGGCTCTTCAGTTATGTAAGTGGTGGACTGGTGTAGCGTCCTTCCCCTGAACCACAGTTTTTGATTTATTATTTCTTGTTATAGTTATCATCGATTCTAGAGGAGCTGCCAATCATTAGAAGTTGTTAGTGGGCACAGATATAATTGCTGTCTTTCTCTCAGTGCAATCACTGGTAATATCTGCTAGAGTGTTCATCTGCTTCAAGTCTCTAGGAAGGGTGATCAAGGAGATGGGGGTGTGGTATCCTCCTGGTGTCAATAATTCTGGTTTATAGCACTGTAGCTACAATGCCACCCTCTAGTGGCACACTAAGGTATGCCCCAGGGTCTGTCAGATGAATTTTGGCCTTTTTTTTCAGGAGCAGGGGCACAAAATATCAAACACACACTTTCTTTTGCAATCTGACTGGTTATTTCATAAGAAATATATATTTGTATATGTCTCATGAATAAATATAATATGATAAATACGTATTTGTTCTTAGTCTGCTCTATATTTTTTCAGAATTACTTAGGGATTATCTTGGCCAATGCGGGGAATAATCATTATTCAAAACAAAGAAAACTTGGCTTATTAGAACTTCAATTTCCTAAATCCTGGCTAGATATCATGTTCTCTGAATTGAATAAATTATTCTTTTCAGTGTATTTATATTCAATTGAATATGGAAATGTGAAAAAAAACTGAACTTTAAACTGTTTTAAATAGCAACCATATTTGGAACATTTCCCAATGTGAGTGACAGACAATTAAATGTACTTTGCATAAACTTGAACATGAATTAGAAAGCAACTGATTCTTTGAAGACCAAGAAGAAAGAAAAATGGCTATTTAATCTTTTTGTTGCATGTTCAGGTGCTCTGGAGCAGGGAAGACAGTTGATGAGAAAGCAGAACATAACTGTTCAATTTGCAATGCTGTGAATATCATCTAAATGCTAATCTTTAACAACTATTAGAAATGGAAATGAACCACCTTCTTACTAATGGTGTGGTTCACATTTGTCATTACAGATCAGCAACAGTGAGTCTCCTAAGTACTCAAATATGTTTTCCTTGAGTGGCATGCTATCTATATAAATATTGTATCTCCATAGAATGTTATATTGTAGTATTGTAGAACTTTGTGCTTTATATTCATTATAGCCTGACACCGAAAAAATCACAACTAGAGTCAACTTTTCTTTACTAATATGTGCTATGACGTTATAGATTGATAAGAATTTGTTTTATTGGCTTCACACATCTAGGCCCCTTCCTTAACAAGGATGGCCTGATTCACCAAAGAGTTCTTTCCAAATATTTGTTTCTTGTATTTTATTGTCAATCTTTCATCTTGGAATCCATTACTCTTCCCAAGACATTTTCTGCCAAATAGATTCCCTTGGTAAAGGAAAAAAAAATTGGGTTCCAGAAACTTATGGAGTTAGTATGCTACATACACTAAAAGAAATAAAAAAATTTTAAGTTACAAGCTCCTTGCAGTTCCTTGACCAGAAAGAACTTAAAAGTGAAACGAAATTTTACACTTTCTTTCTTGTAAAAGAATAGGAAAGTCATGAATTAAGGGCCTGCCAATACAAACTGTAATTTTGGAAAAGGAAATTCTGAGTTTCATTTTCTTCTTTATAAAATTAGAGGGTTAAAAGTGCTTTTAAACTTATAAAGTTTCAAATGCAGGCATCCAAATTATAAACTGTATTTTTAAGTCCTAAAATGAGCCTAGGCTCAATGTATCTGTGTGTGTGTGTATATAGATTATGGTTAAATAATCATTTTATTATGAAAACAACAGTAACTTCTTGGGGGGGGGGAGGGGTGTGGGGGGTGCGGGAAGAGATTGGTCAATAATCGTGCACCTATAGATGAGGAGAGTGGGTGGGGAGTGAGGGCGGAGGGTGGGGTGGGAACTGGGTGCAGGGGAGTTATGGTAGGAAAAAAGAGGAACCAATGTAATAATCTGAACAATAAAGATTTAATTTTAAAAAAAGTAACTTTTTTTTAACCCTCACCTGAGATATTTTTCCATTGATTTGTGTGTGTGTGTGTGTGTGTGTGTGTGTGTGTTTTAAGTCACTAAGTTTTTTTTCTTAGTTTGTAATTTAAATTCTTTATTGTGTAAAGTATTACATATGTCTTCTTTCCCCCCCATTTTGATTTTTTAGAGAGAGTTAAAGAGAGAGGGAAAGACAGAGAGAAATATCAATGTGAGAGAAACACATCAATTGGTTGCCTCCTGCCCACACTCTGACCAGGGCTTATGCCAGCAAGGAGCCTGCAGCTGAGGTATGTGCCCTTGACTGGAATCAAACCTGGGACCCTTCAGTCTGCAGGCTGATGCTCTATCCACTGAGCCAAGCTGGCTAGGGCTAAAGTAACATTCTTATATACTGCTAGTGGAAATATAATTTCATCTTATGCACCTTCAAAATGTATGTAATCATCAATTTCTTATAAAAAAATTTTTATCCAGAAGAATGGGAGGTACATGTATATGTATATATGTTTGCACATGAATAATATTTTACAGCATTATTTATGAAGAATAAAGGAGGTAATGTAAAGAGCAATAGTGGAGGGCCAGTTAGGTAAATAAGTTATGGCATGTCTACTTAATAAAATATTATGTACCATTTAACTAATAAAGAATTATTTAAATCTTAGATAGACTTTTATGATATTTTAAATGAAAATACATAAATACAAACAGATAGGTGAATCCCACATAAACTACATATGTGCATCACTAAGTATACACACAAACACACACACAGAGTCTCTCTGGAGCTTTCTGATTATTTCCTAAAGGTACGTTTCCAGACTTATAACGTTTTGCATCAGATCAAAGGTATATTTTAAAGGATATTGGTGTTTATTGCAAAACTACCTTTCAGAAGATTTTATCAACTGACATAAATTTATAGACATCATTTAAAGAACACACCACCATATTGACACTAATGGTCGTTTCTGAGTGGATTATAATTTCAATTTGTATTTTTTATTCTTTCCTCAGTGTAAATCTATTGTGTTAAGCAAGGGCTTGGCAGGCAGAGGAGCTCTTGGGGCTCAGGAGCTCAAGGTGGATCGGGTATGATTAGGTCATGCCCACGTGAGAACTCTGCAGGGATCCTGACCATCCCTGTTCCACAGCGTTGTGGCCACAGATGTAGATGCCTGTCCTTTTCTGTTTGCCTCCATCGTAGGCAGTAACAATGCATAATTCCCTTTCCATTTAGATTCAAAATAAAAATAACCCGTCCATACTCACTGCTGCCATTCTACAAAATATCTTCAGCGGTGCTTTTAAAAAGAGACTTAAAAGAGACCCCTCCTAAGTCCCTACGTATTTATAAACAATCCTTCCTTGGAACCCTATCTAATAAAAGAGTAATATGCAAATTGACCATCACTACAACACACAAGATGGCCACCCCTATGTGGACACAAGATGGCCGGCAGGGGAGGGCAGTTGTGGGTGATCAGGCCAGCAGGGGAAGGCAGTTAGGGTGACTGGGCCTGCAGAGGAGGGCCATTGCAGGGGACCAGGCCTTCAGGGCAGGGCAGTTGGGGCAATTGGGCTGGCAGGGGAGGACAGTTAGGGGTGACCAGGCTGGCAAGGGAGGGAAGTTAGAGGTGACCAGGCAAGCAGGAGAGGGCAGTTGGGGGAGACGAGGCCTGCAAGGGAGGATGATTAGGGGTGACCAGGCTGGCAGGGAAAGGCAGTTAGGGGCAATCAGGCCAGCAGGGAAGCAGTTAAGCGTCGATCAGGCTGGCAGGGGAGTGATTAGGGGGGGATCAGGCTGGAAGGCAGGTGAGTGGTTGGTAGCCAGCAGTCCTGGATTGTGAGAGGGATGTCCGACTGCCCGTTTAGGCCCGATCCTTCAGGATCGGGGCTAAACGGGCAATCGGACATCCCTAGAGGGGTCCCAGATTGGAGAGGGTGCAGGCTGGGCTGAGGGACACCCCCCCCATGCACAAATTTCGTGCACCGGGCCTCCAGTATATGTATAATTCAATCAACATAATAAACTGTCATGTCTGGCACTTTCACGGATTGTAGCAACTATTCTTTTAGCCTAAGAGCTCATTATAAATATATGGCAAAAAGTGATATCATCTATTATTTCTGAAACACCTAGTTGGCAAAATGTAATAGAAATTAGTGTGGAATATAAAGAGCAATGTCTGCAGTATTGGAATTTATATACACACAAAGTCTTGATGAATACAGATATGAAATATATTTTGAAAATGTATTAAATGTTTACACATTTCCTATCATTGAAAAACTGTTGTGCCCTGGCTGGTTTGGCACAGTGGATAGAGCATCAGCCTGTGGACTGAAGGGTCCAAGTTCGATTCCAGTCAAGGGCAGGTTGCAGGTTCCTTTCTGGCCCAGGCCCTAATCGGGGCTCTTGCAGGAAGCAACCAATCAATGTGTTTCTCTCACATCAATATGTCTCTCTCTCTTCTCCTCTCTCTTTCACTCTCTCTAAAAATCAATGGAAAAATATCCTCTGGTGAGGATTAAAAAAAAGAAAGAAAAACTTCTGTGACATTATCAGTAGCTCTGAATTACCCACTTGGCTGAATCTAGACCTACTACTAAAAGAAGTGTGTTTCCACCAGCTTAGATTTGACCTTTTTGAAGAAGCTGTATGTTTTGCTGGGACTTATTATTGAATTAGAATAGATGTAACAAAAAAATGGGAAAGCTGAGTTCGAGGTAATTTGGAGGGATTTTAAAACATTAGAGGGCCATGCCAATTACAATAAATGAGGAAAAAAGGCTGTTTTTAAACATTATGAGGAGTGATTTTAGGGTAAATATGTTTCCTCTAAATAACTTCAAAGTCCTAATAGCATGGAGAAAAAATTGGCAAAGAACATGAAAGTTTACAAATGAAGATAAAGAGCAACCATAATAGAATGGAAGAGAACATAAAACTGTGTTTTATTTTAATCACCACGAATTGTTTGTTTTTTCATGATGTAGCAGTAACATGGAGAAGACTAAACAGAACCTAATTAAAATTCTGAATGCACACCTTGTACTGAGGCAGGATACATGTGAGGTCCACAGAGAAACCCGGGGTGCTGAGGGAGTGATAGCCCAGAGGGAATGGATAAGAGACTGGACAGATGGATAAACATTCACGGTTGGGTCTCCCTCTACTTGAATTACAATGCCAAGGTCAAAAAAGAGCGTAGGTCTCTGAGAAGCAGCAGCTGTGCTTTGTGTAGCCAAATTTCAACAGTTAAATCAAAGCAAGAGTCTAGGAGGAGTAATAAAATATAAACATTTGATTACTGTCATCCAAGGAGAAAGCATGCATATTCGAAAACCCAGGAACAAAGAGACAAAATCTGGCTGCAAGTATGAGTGTTACTATTTTAAAATCCGTATGATCTTGTTGAACTCTTAACCTCTCTGAAACTCAGTTTCTTAATTTCCTTTGTGTATCCCAGGCATCTTGTGTGAGCAAGAAATGAATTAATGCCTTTAATGAATTATTTTCTGAAGACTATAAAATAGTGCACAATCCTTGGAGTCATCTTCACATAGTGGCTATTTGTCTTGATTCTAGTGAGAGACATAAAGGGAAGTTCAAAGCTTGGCTTTGCCATAAGCTAGGTGACCATTTGCCTTATTCTTTATTGGTTATAGTTTTCTTCACTTTAAAATAGGTGTGTTAGTCCAGCCAGTGTGGCTCGGTGGTAGAGCATTGACCTATGAGCCAGGAGGTCATGGTTCAATTCCTGGTCAGCACACATGCCTGGGTTGTGGGCTTGGTCCCCAATATGGGGTGTGTGGGAGGCAGTTGATCAATGATTCTCATCATTGATGTTTCTATCTCAATCTCTCAGAAATCCTATACAATAAAGAGCTAATATGCTAATCAGACTGGATGGCGGAATGACCTTCTGGAATGAAAAGGGCGGGTGGCGGGGCCATGGGACTGTGAGGCAGATGGGGCCATGAGGGCTGAGCCCCTTGCACAAATTTTGTGCACCGTGCCTCTAAATATATGTGTGTGTGTGTGTGTGTGTGTGTGTGTGTGTGTGTGTGTGTGTGTGTGTTAGTGGTGCTATCTTTTCAGGGTGTTAAGGCGATTCAGCACAGGTGAAGTATTCACTTCAGTGCCTAGAATATAGCAAGCACTCAAAAATATTTGCTACTGTGATAAAACTGTGATGCTTTCCTTAGTTGGTCTATGACATGTCTAGAAAGCCCAGTCATAATAATGTATCTATCCAAAATGAGAATAATAATTCTAATCATTTAGCAAAATTGAAGT
Organism: Myotis brandtii; assembly: GCF_000412655.1. Lineage (NCBI taxonomy): Eukaryota > Metazoa > Chordata > Mammalia > Chiroptera > Vespertilionidae > Myotis > Myotis brandtii. The sequence continues at coordinate 711,436 of NW_005371516.1, forward strand.
ATTTCTAGGAAATGCCTTCTGTTTTTTGTGTGTTTTTTTTACCTGAGTTTTAAAAATAAGTCATTACAGAAAATAAAAAGGGAACCATGTTTTTTAAATTATGTACATATAATTTTAGAATAATAAATGTGAACGTCCCTTTTAGTGAGTATTATACATTAGTCCCTCCTAATCTGAAGTTTTGCTTTCCAGTTACCCTTGGACTGAAAATATTAGGTGGGAAATTCCATAAATAAACAATTCATAAGTTTTAAATTGCGTGCCATTCTGAATAGCGTGGAAAAACTCTGTGCCATCTGCTTCATCCTGCCCAGGATGTGAATCATTCCTTTGTCCAGTGTATCCACACTGTGTAAGCTCCCTGCCAGTTAGTCACTTAGGAGCCCTCTCGGTCATCAGATAGACTGTCAGGGTATCCCAGTGCTTCTGTGTAAGTCACCTTTATTTTACTTAGTATTCATTCACCTCTCTTTATCTCATCATATAGGCATTTTATTATCTCACATCACCACAAGAAGAAGAGTAAATGCAATTGCATATGATATTTTGAGAGAGAGAGAGAGACTACATTCACTTAACATTTGTTCCAGTGTATTGTTATTATTAGTTATTTTTATTACTCTCTCACTGTATTGAATTTATAAATTAAACTTTATCACAGATATGTATACATAGAAAAAAATGTAGTATATATAGAATGAATTACTATCTGTGATTTCAGGCATCCACTGGGAGGGGGTCTTGGAATATACCCCTGTGTATAGTGTGGATCATTGTACAATCAATTCTGTGTTGTTACCATCATAAGAGGCTTTAGCATAAGCTGTGGTGAAGTGTCAAAGGAAACATATATTTTAATTAGCATCTGTTGATCAGCTAATCCTAGAAATAGCTCAAAGGAAGTGCAAAGCATTTCTTTCTCCTTTCAAATTAACCAGAAACCTCCCGTAAATCCTTGTTCTCCTAACATATGTGTTGGGGGAGGTTTCCTGGGTGTGAGTCTTGGCTCGAACAGTTACTAGCTGTGTGACTTTAGGCAAGTTGCTAAATCTTTCTAGGCTTCAATTTCCACACTCTTAGAGAAACTGAAAGAGAACATGGATATAAAGTGTCTAGTATGGCAGTTGGTATATTTTAAAATCCCTGCATGGCCAAAAGTAAAAACTGTTAGTCATTATTACTTATCATTATAAATATTCCATTAAGGTCTACAAAACTGACTATCCTAGAAGGTATTAGAGCATGTATCAACAACAGAGATGACCCATCAGGAACTAAGCTTTTAAAAATTCATTCATATTTAAATCGCCACCATATGAAATCTTTAGTAACTATGAAAAGTTGTAAAGCTTCTAAATGGACTTGGTTCTAGGTTCTCACAATGAGAATTTATTATCTATTTTATATAATACTCAGTTTGGAGCTCCTTTGTATTGCTTTGAAAGAAAATTTTACTGTGAAAAATATCCTAATACCTATTTATAATCTTTTAATATTTTCTCTTCAAGTTATTAATGGGATAAATATTGGAAAACATTTGTTTAAATGCCTTGGAAATAAAAAACAACAACAAACTTACAAACTTACAGATGTCATCAATAGTTTCCCTTTTCCTTACTCTTATGTTTTTTCCTTTAAATCTGAGAAATAAAAACAAATTTATAACTATTTTGATGAATGGTCAGTACATCAAGACAGCAGGACTTTCTCTATTCCTAGAATCAAGAAGCCATGGATCATCCTGACTGGTTTGGCACAGTGGATAGAGCATCGGCCTACGGACTGAAAGGTCCCGGGTTTGATTCCAGACAAGGGCATGTGCCTTGGTTGTGGGCACATCTCCAGTGGATGGTGTGCAGGAGGCAGCTGGTCGATGTTTCTCTCTCATTGATGTTTCTGGCTCTCTATCCTTCTCCCTTCCTCTCTGTAAAAAATCAATAAAATATATTTTTTAAAAAAGAAGAAGCAGCCATGGATCAAATGGAACAATAGAATGCATCCTTGGGATTCCTGAGGAAAATATTCCAAGGACTCAGAGTCTAACATTTCCAAACAAAGCTATAGCATAACATTTCCTTAATAAAATATAGCAGAAAACCAGGGGCCATATGTGACCTTTGAGAGCTCATCATATAGACATGTAAGTGACAGTAATAATATCTGATATTTACAGAACACTAACTGGAGGCCATGCACCATTTCAAGCCTTCTCTAATCCTCACAACAATTTCATGAAGGGGGTGGTATTGTTACTGTTCTCACTTTACAGATGAGAAACCTGAAGTACAGAGAGGTTAAGTAATTCCTGTGAAACCTGGCCTTGGCATTAAGACAGTTATAGCAGGAGCAACTATGGGTCATCCCATGGTTTTGGTACCATTTACCTTCTCTCATACCCTGCTCAAAATTCACAGAAATTGCTATTGGGTAATTTAAATGGTAACAGACCAGGCAGTAGAGGAGCACTTTCTGGTACAAAACACACACACACACACACATTTAAATGGTAACAGACCAGGCAGTAGGGGAGCACTTTCTGGTACAAAAAACACACACATACTATTTTTGAATTTTAAAATATTGTAACATTAATTTATTTTAGAAAAATTATTTGAAAATGCATAAAAATATATCACATGTATTCTTTCCACTCATTGATATCCAATAACCTTCTAGTCTATCCGATAGCTTTAAGAGAATCTACACATAGGTGGTCAGCAAATAGCTAAGGAAAGTTACTGTTGATGGTGTTTTATATCCTTAACTATTGAGAAAGTCATATGATTGTATTTAATTACTAGTTGGTTTGATTTGTAATTGAATTCATTATTTCAACATAAAGTATTCATTAGTTTTTCTATAATACAATGTGCTAGATTAATGAATACTTTTTTCAAATGTAAATAATTATAGGCAAGCCCTATGAGTATTTCATTATTAAACCAATCAGTTAGTCATTATAAAACCTTCAATTGAATAACTTTGGAATCAATGGAAGTAAAACATTTATAACTCAATTCATTTCAAAGATTGTTTTCTTTTGCTCCTAGAAATCTAATGCTTCCTCTGCTGTCCTGATGATTAAAATTCAAGCCACTTAAGAGACAAGTCTTAAGGATAATGCACATTAAACAACCTAATCTAATTTTTAAATCAACTTGAATTCCAGAAAGTATAATAAAATATGTATTAGCTTGTTTATATTGGATCACATTGTCACCAATTTAAATGCCTCCCATAATTATAGGATCATATAAATCATGAATCTGAGTCTTTAAAAATTGAGTTAACTGATTTGGTATTACTTTAGAAATTATTATAGAAACTATTGTCCCCATGATAAGATTTTATGAAGCTCCAGATGATGTTCAAAGATGGAGAGGACTCAAGACATGGTCATGAGCATTTGAGATGAAATTAATGATAATCCCTTCCAGAGTAACATTTCAGACCAGCAGAAAAGCCTCTCTCTCTCTCTCTCTCTCTCTCTCTCTCTCTCTCTCTCTCCCTCCCTCTCCCTCTCTCACTTCCCCAGTATTTTATTTTTACCTGCATATTAGACATAAACCATGTGAGTATTGCCTTCTTTGGTAGGTTATCACCATTGTAAATTTTATGCTAGTTATCGTACAACAAGAGTGAGATGATTAATCAAATATTTCAAATGGCTAAGAGTTTTCACTTTAATGGATTTATTTCATTACTGAGAAGAGACTCTGGCAAAACTCAATGACCTTTAGACCAGAGTCTCTCCCTCTTTAATGGCCATTAGAGTCATCTGGGGGGGCTTGCTCAAGCTTACATTGCTGGCCCTCCCCCAGAAATCCCAGTTCCCTAAACCTAGGGAAGCCCCAGAATTTGCTTCTCTAACAAGTTCCCAGAGGAGGGCCAGCAGACCACATGCTGAGTAGCAATTTTCAAAGGATAGTTAAATGTCATTTCTTCTTGCGTAAATTTAAAGATATAAGCAAATAAAAGGAAATAAAATGTCCAAGATAAACATTAACTGCCAAATTTTTATAGATGTCATTAAGCCCATATCAACTCTATTTCCACCTCACACAAACTTTGGAAATGTTAAAGATTTTCATTCAGTAAGCGAATGAAACCCTTAGTGTGTTTGAAGCATGGCTTATCTCAATATTTTAAGGTTTCACCTCATTAGCAATCATGCCAAATCCAGAAATACTTCTATCCTATTCTGAAACAACAACAAAATCCACTTTTATGATGTATGCCAAGTCATTCTGTATGTTACTATGGTGAATCTTCCTTCATAAAACTAAGTAAATTCTCTTTGGATGATGGTAACAACTATTGCATAGAAAAAGGAGTTTTTGTTTATGTTAATCTATCCATATTTTTTTCTTTTTCTGTATCAACAATACTTTGAAAAAATATTGAAAAACGTGCAAAATAAAGCTTATATTTAGAGTAGAAAGAAGTCAAAAGGAAAAGCAAAGTGTGTTGTTCTATAACACCTGCAATTTACTTTAAAAGATTTCAGCATAAACAGTGTGAACTTAAAGTACAAGTTAGTTCCAGCTTCACTTCGGGGCTGCTTTAACAGCAAATCCACTCTCCATTTTGTTAGTTAACATTATTTCAGAATGGCTACCCTCCTGAGGTATTTTGTAGAAATACCGGTTCTTTGTGCCTTGGACAACATTTCAGGCTTCTGCTAATGTAACCCTAAGTTAATACAGACTATTGTTTATTAGTATGGTGGCTTTCATTGGTGAAATTAAAGGCATTCAAGATCCATGCAATGACTAAAATACAAAAATCTAGGAAGGTCAGCTGCAGGCAATGAGGATCCCTTAAGGATCTTGTAACAAGAACTTGGTTTCTCGTCTAATTCTAGACAAGCCAAGGGTCACTGAATCTTCCCTCAGGAAGACTGTTATGTCTGTCTCAAAATAATAGGATTCAGGAAATTTACAGCTCAGGCTGTATAAACGGTTGGGGCTTGCTGGAAAATGAATGCTTTGTTAATATATGTTGTGAACCTTGCTTTCATTATATGCTGGTAGCAAAATTGTAGGGGAGTATCTAATCACCCCCCAAAACATCTTTTCAGGAGCAGCTGTAATTATAAATTGCAAGGACATAAGCATTGTTTATGACCATAAGTTCAGGTCAAATTGTAATATTTAGTAGAATCATTCAGTTTGCAACAAGTAAGTGTCCTCTTTGGCTGCCTTTTGCTCTAGTTGTCTTCTTATATGTTTAAGATAAATTCATTTTCTTTCCCAAGAATGCAACTGAGTAGAATAATAACTGAGCAAATAAGCTGAAAAGTTTTATATCAGAACTCAACATAATAAGCCAATTTTGTAGCAGTCTTGCAATTTTCAATAATTTGTAGTCAATGAAAGTTATCAGAACTTTGCAAAATTTTTCATAAAATTATCCTAACGGGGTGATTGTGTCAAGGTCATTTCTTCCAGATTAGGACACAGCCTGAAGCAGTTTGCTAAAGTACAAAACAAACAAGTAGAAAGAAATGAGCGAAATGAATTGAGGTCATGTCTTTTAAAAATTCATGCAAGTTTTGTGCTTGATTTTGACTCTATGTCTTTAATAGATAAATGTTTTAAGTCATTTCCAACTTAAGCACATTTTCATTTTGAGTTTATGTGATGTTGCAGGCATTTGTCATGAATGGCCTTTAAGTGAACAGTAGTTCTTTTTATCCAACCCGAGGAAGGGGGTGCTGAGGAGCCGTGCCAGGAATAAATCTTCATTTTAGGGGATTTCTTTCATTCTAACTATCTTCTTCCTTAGAAAAGTGATACATAGATAGTAAATTCTAGGCGTGGTGCCAAATTAGCAACCTCTAAGATAATCCTTCGAATAGAGCTTGATTTTAGTCATGCTTAGGCGTGAGCAATGGAGGAGGACACTTAAAGAGGATGAATTTGCTTAGACTCAGTGTTGGAATTTAGAGAACCTTCCTTGGTTACAGAAACTTTGTCAAGCTTCCATTAGACCCACAGAACTCAGACTTTTGATGGAGAAAAAGTTATGGTTAAAGAGCAATTCCTTAACTCTTCTATGCTATGTATGAGTTATTGTGGAAGAAGGAATGCAATAGGAGTTGAAAAATTAAAAAGGCCTCACTAATGAAGGCCTCCTTTTCTATGAGGATAGGTGAACTGGCCTCATTCGCTGTGAGAGCCGTCTCCCTTAGGGTTGAAGTCACACCTATTAATGATAACTTAGAGGCAGCCATCACTAGTGTTGGAGAGTTTGTTTGTTTGTTTCGTGTTTATCAGATGCCTTGGGCACATTTACCATAGTTTCCCCCAAAATGCATGAAAAGAAATTGGCAATGATTTAAAATCACTGGACCTAGTATCCAACATCTTACATTTAGTAATTAGCATTTTTTTTTATTCTTTTGAGACCACAGAGTGTTTAGGTAGGCAGCTTTACATATGCAAATATCCTTAAATGAAATGAGGGCAAGTGTTTTTTGCAGCTGGGGATGGCTATAGCAGCTCTCTTCTCTGGGAATAAAACTTTACAGAAAAGTACAGAGACTTCCCTTAGTTTAGCACAATTATATGGTAACCATCTATTAAAGTTTCCCCTTTCCCAAGTCATGGATTTCATGTGAAAATTACATTTTACTCCATTCAGTTGGCAGAGAAACATCCTTTTTATCTGAAAGATATTAAGTGTCTGTTAATGTTTTCTTGTATGATTTTCAAGCTGTCTAAATTTGGGCATGTGAATGTAACGCATGCACGCCACATGCATAATTAAAGGTTCTTTGCTATATTTATTTCTTGATATTGGCTAATGCAAGTTGTAAATAAAATTCTAAATTAGCCATGTTGATTTATCTGCAAAACTCGCAACAAAGCTCAAATCAGCAGTTTGCTCGTTTCATTTTCCTAATCATTGATAGTGTCACTAGCACAGGAATTGCACATCCGGCATAACAGTGAGAAAGGAAGGGAGGAACAATGGGGGCGGAGGAGGAAGAGAAGGAGAAACAGGAAAGAAGGAGAGATAGTAAAAAAGGAAAGGCGGAGGGGGAAAGTGATAGGAAGAAGAGGGAGGATCAGGAAGAAAAGTTGTAGAAGGAAGTAGGTGACCAGGAGCAGACAGAAGATTAATTAGTGTTTCCCATGCACTTCAAAGACATCACTAGTTCTAAAGAGAGGATAGGGAAAAAGCAAAAAATATAAAAAGATAACTAAGACACTGAAACACACCAAACTGCACATGAAACCACTGAGCAAGTGAAAACAACAGATAAATAAGCTTTCTATAACCATCTGAGGAATGGACACTTATTTATTTATTATTTTTATTAAATTTATTGGGGACATTTAAAAAAAACCCATAGCTGGCATATTAGAAATGACTCATATTTAGAGTATTGGCTTTGTTGGTTTTGTTCAAAGAATTTCAATTTCACCTTTACTTTCTAATAAGAATATTTCTAAGTGTTAAAAGCTGTAAATAAGGCTAAATGGATATGCCATAAGACCAGAGGTACATTACCTCTTTCAGCATGGCCATAATGATTTAACAAATTAGCCTAGAGCTAATATAAATTCTAAGTTGTATTGCAAATTGAGTGGAGCTCTCTTATACTATTAGAAAAAAAAAGACTTTAGTAAAAAATTTTGAAAAACACAGGAGAAACAACATATTGGAATAAAGATAGGTCTTGGTAAATTAGATAATATAGCTTTTACTTTCCTTTTTTTAGTTATAATTTTTCTTTCTAAGTTTGTACGTAGGACATGTAATTCATCTCTCAAATATCTGTCCATATAAATAGCTAAGCATATTTTATAGCTTCATGAATATATGACTCCTTGAATGTTCTAACTCAGCTCTTCATCTGTACTCTCTTTGTCAGTAACGACTTATAAAATTCAAAGAAAAATCTTGCATGCTACCGTGAAAGGAGGAAATTTGACTTGTGTTGAACCTCATTTTAATTTTGACAACCTAATTGAACTATATGAAAGTGAGAACAAAATGAACAGTACTTTTATGTGCTTTTCTTCGATTGGAACATTAATAGAACTTGTTTTCACATCTGAACTTTTTTTCACCTGTAAACCAAAAAACACATTGCTCAGTGAATTATGTAAAATTTAGCTAATGTTTAGTTTAAATAGAATTGAGTTGTTTTAATTCTTTGTTCTGATACTCTTATTTATCATATATGTCTACATTTCACCTTTTCAACTCTTTTCTTATAAAATACTATAAGACACTACTGCATAAATGTATAGTTACATATGATAACTATAGGGACTTTGATAGGTTGGAGTTTTAATCTTATTAATATGAAAATAATGATTATTTCATGATAACATTTTCTATTTCATCAAAACTTTGTGTTGTAGATGTCATCTGGAATGCTGTGTTCAGACAGTTGTGAGCTCAAGGGTTCATCTCAAGATACTAACACATTACTCAGAGAGGAACAAATGGTTTCGAGTCTGACCTTGAGATCTAAAGACCTGGGATTTGGATGTTTCCCTTTTACACATAAGATATTAGGCTTCCAGGGCCTGATTGACTAATGCTATCTCCTAGTTCACTGGTTAGAAATTGATTTACAGCGAGAAAGATGACAAATAAAGGGAATTAAGCATTCAAGCTCCCACGTCACTCCATTATATTCTTTGAGTCAGAGTTAAGAACTATTCCAAATAAATGTGCTTTGATATCTTGTTTTTTTAAAAATTTCCTTCTCGTGTTGTTCGCTGAATATGGGTCAGCAGGGAAACACACTGTCCAAGACACCGAGGACCAGGTTAGATGGAAATTCTTTTTAATATAGGCTTCCAAATAATTCCAGTAAGGATAAAGGATTGCTGCTCTGGCAATTAAATGTCCTGCCTAGAAGCGAAATGTTACCTCCATCCATATTTTATCAGTCAAATAAAGAAACATAATCTCACTTAATTTCAACAAGGGCAGCACAATGTGGTCCTATCAAAGGTGTAAAAGAAAGAGAATCAGAATATTTATGGACATCCCTAAAGACCACAAAACTCAAAGTGGATCTTCAGAATGTTAGATAGTCACATGCATCCTTACTCTCACTAAAACTAAAAAGAATTTATGGGTCTGATAAGATAATTGTGCTATGGGACTTAACATCAATTAACCAGAGAGAGTGATATTTTACCTAGATAAAGATTGCAAAGGTAAGGTCGGTTAAAACTGAACACTAACTTATTTATAAAATGTTATTGTATATTTGACTATGGATACATTCATTTGGTTAAAATACAATGAGATTTAAAAGGCATGCATTAATATGTTTAATTTTCACTTTGTCCCTGTCTACCTTATTCCTAATCCATAGATAACCATTATTATTAGTTTCTTGTGTATTTAGCTTTTTTTTCACTTCACAATATATTCTGGAGGTTTTTTCCTATATCACAACATAATCTCCATTGCTTTTTAGAGCTATAAGGCATTCTACAGAGTGAATATTCCATAAAGGATATTTGGTTGTTTCCATTCTTTGTTTGCCACAATAATTTTACAAATCTCATTTCTTTTGTGTGTGGGTTGTAAGGGGTAAACACCTTTGATGAAAATTATTGTGTAAAAGGGCAAGTCGATTTTTATATTTAATAGATATTTCCAAGTTACTTTCCATAGATGATAAGTTCTGCACAAATTTTTAATCAAAGTGCATTGGCAAGTTTTTAAATGTTTGCCATTCTCATACATAAAATTGTCAATTTCATCAGAAATCAATTAATTAAAGAGCCATTGACAAGTTGGAAATTCAAAAAATATTCTTAGACATATATACTCAATGACCTTGAGGTTGGAAGTCCTTGGGTAATTCCTACCCACTCCACCAACAACCTAATGTTGAACACAGAGTTAACTTCTACCCTCTCTCAGGATTCTGCCATAGCCTGAGCAAGCCATTCTGTTTGAATATGTTGAAATATTGTTACCTCTTCTCATGACTCTATTAAAGAATGCACATTGCTCATTTCCTTGAAGTTTTAAAATAAATCTTAGTGACCCCAGAGCAGGTGAGAACATGAATTGCTGGTCTCAGCCTGGTGATGAGAGAGGGAATGTGAGAGGAGGAGGAATCCATTCACCCTTCCCTTCCTTCCTCACAAATGCCTCTTTCTTTCTCTGTTTTAAGTTTCCAAATAAAGTCCTCCTATATTTAAAGCTACAAGCCTCCCCTTTCCTCCCTCCAGTAAAGCCTCACAGACCTTCCAAAATTCACAAGCATTGATTTCTTGGTAAGACATTATTAGATTCTACACCCCTGTTTATCGTCATCTGGGAGGCCACGAACAAGGATGCTAAAGTTCTCTGAAGTTCAACTACTGGCACAGTATCTGGTGTAGGCATCCCTTTCTGACAAAATTCTTTTCGTGTTCAGGTAACTGTTGTAAGTAAAAAGCATCCCAGCAGCAATAAACAAATAAATCATTCAGATATCATATTTTAATTGAAAAATTATTAATCAGCACCTAGTCACTTTAAAAGAGACTCCAGATAAAAGCAGGTTTATATGGGCAAACATCCTTCTGTAAGAAATAAAAATTTCACATTGTGGCTATGTTGTCCTCCCTTATTTGATCCACCATCCAAAAAATATTGTTCAGCTCTCAGGGTTACCTATTAGTGTTGTTGAATAAATAGGTCACATTTCCTCAGGTCAGTCACTCATTGATTTGGTATTTTCCTTATTTATTCATTAATTTATTCCTTTATTAAACTATGTTGGATCTATCCTTTATCTGCAGAGTCTAGCACAGAGTCTGGAATACAGTAAACCTCTAATGCTATTGACTGACAGACTAAATAAATGAATTAATGAATTATTTTTAATTCATTTAGGTAGAGTTTATTGAAAGAATATGTGTGCTGCCCTGGCCGGTTGCTCAGTGGATAGAGCCTGAGGACTGAAGGGTCCCAGGTTCAATTCCCATCAAGGGCACGTATCTCGGTTGCAGGTTCGATTACCAGCCCTGGTTGGGAGGCAACCAATCGATGTGTCTCTCTCACATCAATGTTTCTCTCTTTCTGTCTCCCCCCCTCCCTTCCACTCTCTCTGAAAATCAATGGAAAAAAATATCCTCAGGTGAGGATAACAAAACAAAACAAAAAAGAAAAAACATGTGTGCTTGCTTTACCCCATGCTGACATGAAGTCTTCTACCAGTAATGGGAAAACATATAACTATATATAGTTATATATTTTCTTTCTCCTTGGAGAGGTTTTTAGTAATGACATTGTAAGGGGAGAAAGAAGAAAGTAACTATTGAATAGTTATGGTTGAAAAATACAAAGTAATTATTATAACTTCTCATTTTCCTCCTCTGATTTACACTTTTCATTTCTCTGCTCTCTACTGCCAACTTACTAATATTTTAAGAAGCCAAGAGGGATATTATGACCTCATTATGTGGTTTGGTGCTTGGGGAGTTTTTGAACTAGGTAATCAAGATAGGAAGCCTTGAATTCTGGGTTGCTAAGAAGCATAACAGAAAGAGAATGGTCAGTAAAGATCCATTTTTAAGACAATTGTTGTAGTGTCAGTTTTGAAAGAGCAATGCTGATTTACTTCTGTATAGTCTAATCACTATTATAGAAAATCTTTACACAAAATATTTGCAGTCCCAGAATTGTGGTAAATTTTATATTTTTGTTATGATCACCCCTATAAAATACAAAAGAAACAGTCCATGTTGTTGAGAAATTTGATCTGTATCATCCTCTGTGGCTTTGGAAAAATACCTAATTTCTTTGGACCTGTTGCTGTGAAATATATATTAGAGAGGAAAGGAGAGGGGGAGAGAGAGAAACATCAATATGAGAGCGTACTATCTCTGGGCTGCCTCCTGCATACTCTCTTCCAGGCAAGTGCTTGGACTGGGAATTGAACCAGCAACTTTTCATAGCTCGAGACGAGACCCAACAACCTGAGCCACACCGGCCAGGGTGCTGCAATATGTTTAAAGAAATAATGCTAATTGTAAATAAAGACAACCATATTGTGCTATTTTTTTCCTTTCACTGAGGGAGATTCAATATATTTTTGTGCCTTTGTTGTGTAACAAAATTTGCCTGAACACATTTCTTTGAGATAAAATTTGATTTCCTTGGAGACCCTTACACCTATTTTGCATTAAATTGCATCATCATATTATGTCAATCACTGCCAAAAGATGGTGGGGAGATGGAAAATAAAATTAGAAGAGCAAAGAAAAAAATAGGTCAAGAAATACGGCTTTCCAAGCTTTCTTTTAAATTTATTTCTCAACAATTTCTCTGGGGAAAAGTGATCAAGTTGGATAAATTTAGACTCAAATTAACTTTCATTGTAGTCTCCAAATTCCACTCAGAAACTCTAATTTTAATAAATATAAATGCTGCCATAAGAATTGCAAACATATTTATGCTCTCACTGGAAATGCCATCACATAGATACTTTTTAACTTAAAAAATAATTCAGACACAAAGTACACTTTTAAGGATTCAAACTTATGAACCATACCCTTGCTTAAAATAGAAATATAGCTATTGCTTTAGCACCTTTAGTTAAAATTGTTGAGAGCAACTTACTTGAATTTGTTTTTCTGAGCAGACAAGCCATTAGGAATTGGGAAAGGTGGTAGCTCTGCACACTAATCTGAGCTAGCTTTCAGATCGCAGGGATAACTTCCTTTGGCATCACGTCAGGAGATCTTTGGCCTAAGCAAGTTTCCAAAGGCTGAGGGCCAACTTCATCACATCTTGGATTTAAAATATTACCCTTTTGCCAATCATCTGGGAGTCATTGAAATAATAATTTAAATAAATGCAACATTCCTTAAAAATCTAAAATCAGATTCACATTTTGTCTCAAATACATTTAGCTCTGTGGCTTATATGTTGTAAATGTATTCTTGGAAAATTATTGAGAAATCATTTTTATCTCCCAAACCACAGAGGATGCACCCTAAAGACTTGGAGTATGATGAATTCCTGTAGCTCAAGCTAAGATTTTTCCATTGCTTTTGACCTGAAAACCCCTTAGGTGATCATTTCCCCCAGCACCACTGTTATGATTTTGCAAAATATAAAAGATGGAAATGTGAGGAAGAGAAACTAACAGTAACAATATTACTACACATGTTTTTTAAAAACCATAAAGAGTTGTCAGTCAGCCCACACAGATACAAAAGTGAACCCTGACAATGGAGTATGTACAGGGGGTGTCCACAGTGGGAACAATGGTTTTCATTGGCCCTCGGTAAGTTAGCTGTTATTTTTGTAGTTGTTGACTGAGTTTTAGACTAGTTCCTGTTCTGATATATATTATTTTATTGCCTTTTTGAGTTATGTTAAATATTATTCTCAAAGTAAAGTATTATGTATCAATAATATACCATTTCATAGAATCCTATCATTTTACATATGAGTAATCTGTCTTGTAGAAGATAATTATTTCTTACTTATCTAGACAATACATTTTTTATTTGAAAAATATTTTGCTCATATAAATAACACTCTCATGAATAGGAATGATCTGTAAAGATATCCCATAGCTGTCACTGCAGACCCCATGGTTCGTTTGCTAACTGTATAACTGACTCAACCCCAGAGTTGCTTAACTAACTTCTTAGGATTCCACAAAGGCCAAAGTCTTAAACCAAATATGAGTGTTTGAGTTTGAAGCATAAAAATATAATCCCTAAAGTGTAGCTCCTTATTGATTTGTAGAAAAAAAAGTTTTCTTCAGAAGGAGGAGGGTGTTTTTTTTTTCTTGCTTAATTTTTTTTTCTCTTTGCTTTTAGTCTTAAATAATGTGCCTTTCTGAGTTTTCATAATAATTTAAGTGATTTTTTGAAAGTTTTCTAGAAATAACTTAGAATTTTATGAAGATTGGGTTTGTCCTTGGACATTTTCTTAATAGCATTGTGCACTACCTCTTCTATATTTCTAACTTACTGCATGTCTATCCTTTGCTAACTCAATAGGAATACAAGCTAACTGAGGGCAGAGGCAATAACCTGTCATTATAGATATTCTCCTAAAAGGCAAGGTGGCCCTAGCCAGTTTGGCTCAGTGGATAGAGCGTCAGCCTGTGGACTCAATGATCCCAGGTTCGATTCCTGTCAAGGGCATGTACCTTGGTTGCGGGCACATCCCCAGTGGTGGGTGTGCAGAAGGCAGCTGATCGATGTTTCTCTCATCGATGTTTCTAACTCTCTATCCCTCTCCCTCCCTCTCTATAAAAAAATCAATAAAATATTTTAAAAAATAAAAGGCAAGGTGGTGCTTTGCAAATAATATATTTCTCTGAATACTCGTCAAATGTTCTGATTGTTTATCTTAAATTTTCCCCTCCAATTCACAAAAAGTTTCCTTGCCCATTCTACTGCTGAACTCCCATCATGGGAGCTTAATATGAGTGAGGTTCGCTGTGCCTAGGATTCCACATTGAGAGTTTCACTGCAGATGCCTACATAACCTAATTCCCATCCCTCTCTTCTCTATCACCAAATCTTTCAGTTGGGAAGTATATTCCTCTTGATTGTAAACACACACCTTTGTTGAAAGAAACAAAGACGGGGCTGGATGCAGTGGTGTGCTGGAGGCTGCTCTACTGCTTCGTCAGAGCCCATTGTGCTCATCCTCCTCTCAGCTCCACTTTCAATGGTGTCTCATGGGCAGTTTGAATTACACATGGGAATCAGCAAACGCTACAAATCGGGCTCCCCCTCGGCACCAGGAATGTCAGTGGTTAAACACTAACAGCATGCCACCACCTACACAATAGCCCATAACTACCGCCTTTTGTGGTTGATAAAAATGCAGCGAAAGATGTTGCTTCTGCTCATACAAAAAACTGTTACGAGGAGATGCTGGGGACGATGTTGGTAATCAACATTTTGAGACTTTACTATATCTCTAGCTCTTTTCTAAGTTCTTTAAATTAAATACATTAACCCATTTAATCCTCACAACATAATAAAACACATATACAGTAATTTCACTTATATGTGGAATCTATTTACTATATCTCCAGCTCTTTTCTAAGTTCTTTAAATAGATTAACCCATTTAATCCTCACAACATAATTAAACACATATACAGTAATTTCACTTATATGTGGAATCTAAAGAACACAATAAGTTGAACAAGCACAATTGGACAGACTCTTTGACACAGAGACCAGACTGGTGGTTGCCAGAGGGGATGGGTGTTGGAGGACTATGTGAAAAAGGTAAAAGGATTAAGAAGTACAAATTAGTAGTCACAGAATGGATGGGAATGTAATGTGCAACATAGGGAATATAGTAAATAATATTATAATAACTATGGTGCCAGGGGTATTAGAAATATTAGGGAACACTTTATAAAATATATGATTATCTGACCACTATGCTGTACACCTGAAACTAATACAACATGATATTGAATGTAAACTGTAAAAGAAAAGATATGTAGAGGAAAATCCTTTTGTTAATTCCACTTCCTGGATGGCTGAACAAGGCCTACATAAGGACACAATGATAAGAAACAATGCAAGAAGGACAGTTGCTATACAGTTATAAGGGCAAATCATCCATTTGAACAGAATTAGTTACATGTAGTTATATCCCTTTATGAAATACTGACAATGATTATTGAGATGATTACAGCAAAATCCTTTTAATTTCTCTTTTATATTTCCTATATAGAAAATATTTTTGAATACATCTCAATTTTGCAAATATTTTTAGTAAGTACTTGCATATTTTATTATTTTGATAAGTGCAAAACCCAACTTCTACTTATCTTTTTTTGGCTCCTAAACAGCATATTGCTGATAATTGCTTCACCATGGCAGTAGAGAACTCTATTGCTTTGTAAGCTATGATTTATGTTTAATGGGAATAATACCTTTTGAATTTCACAGTATAAGGCAAATTTGTGTACTGTTCTTTTTTTTTTTCTTTTCCATTTGGCAATCCATCAACATTTATATTGCTCACTAGAGGTGGCTTAAGTATTGCATGAAAAATGTTGAGCCATAAATAATGTGTTATTCACTCTAGTACTCATGGGTGCAGTATTGCCCAAGAATGATTCTTTACTTTAATAATATAATATACAAATACAAACTTGTAAATACAATACTGATTGAAAATCACTCTAAATAGAATTTTACTTGTTGAAATATGAATGCCACGTTCTCTACAGAATCAATTTAATAGTAGGGCTATTAAAGAGAGAGATTTTTAATAATTGCCCTTTCCCAACCAGTTGATAAAAAATATTCAGGTATGGCTTGTTTTGAGCATGAATCAAGATCATTATCAAGTAATTGGCTGAATCCCAGATCTCATTTGAGGAAGTATAGCCATTATTTGAACCTCAAGACCTGGGAATGTAGAATAGGCCCCTAAACCTAAATAATCCACTATTGTGAGAAGAAAGCAAAAACACAATATAGTTTCACCAGAAGGTCTCTGAGTACTCCTGCAGGAAAACCTATTTGAGTCTTTATTCTAAAATTTCATAAATATTACTCAACATGATAACTATTAACAACTTATGGGACAGTAATGACCTGCAAATAATTGTTGGAAAATGCTATCCTTACAATAAAAATAAAAACCTTTCTCCTCACTGTTGGAATATTAGCTATTTTACCCAGAGAGTGATTGAGTTCCTATTTTTACTACTACATAAAAATACAAATTGGTAGTTTCTAGAGTCATTAATCATATGACTACCATTATATACTTCAACATATATGCATTATCATTTCTTTAAAGTCAAAGAGCTATATGTTTTAATACCATCGAAAATGCTTTTATATGGACAGATAGCTACAATACCTAGATTTAAAAAATTTACTAAGGAGTTCTTCTAGTAGATAAAACTCTTACATTGTGTAATTAAACTATTTTTCTAAAGAGCAAGTTAGTAAATATTCTAGGCTTTGAGGGAAAGAGATCAATCTGAGGATATTATATACATAACCATTAAAAATGTGACCACTTAAAAATATTACAACAATTCTTAACTCACAGGCCACAAAAACACACACACACACAAGTAGAATCTAGATTTGGCCTCTGGGTCATAATAGGGTGCTGGTCTCTAGAAAAGAGAAACCTTAAAAGTAGAGTTAAAATTTTTTCCTGGTGGTATATATGGTGCTTTGTTGAAGCAATTTTGAAAAGTTACAAAAATACCATTTCAAAAATAAATAGCACCCTAGTGACCTTAAACAGCTAAAACATTTTCTCAACATATTAATGTTCCTGTAGGAAGTTCATTACCCACTTACATTTCTTAAGAAATGAAATAAAAACGGTTAACAAATTTATTCTATTAAAAAATATGAGCCAAGCATTATTCTTGAATCCTCATAACAACCTAAAAGTAGATACTATTTTATTATCAATTATAGTTGGGGACATTGAGGCAAAGAAAATGTAAGTAGTTTGCTTAAAATCAGGTACCTAACGAATGGCAAAGCCAAGGCTCACGCCCAACCCATCCTGCCTCATACAGACTGAAAAATATATATTAAAGTATATCAGCATTTAAGTGTATTATATACATTTTAGAATGGATTATTTTATAAAGTTGTCATATTTCTCATGGTCTACATTTGTCCTTTGACTACTTATATGTATAGACATGGCTTGACATTTTTTCAAATAATTTATAATAGAAAAACCCAGTGTAAAATCCAGAATATTTTATTACATATTCCTTGGGGTTTACACCAATAATAACTTTTCACAGTATGTTATTTGGGCAGCTTCTTTTTGCTACATCACTTGTCTGCTAAGGGCAAAAATAGCAGGTGCACATAACAACTATACAGTCCCCTCAGCCCCCTCACTAGAATTCAAGTCATCAGCGTGCTGACTTACATCAACAAATTTCTCGATTGCCACCTGCCCTAAGATCTAGGTTGCTTTGAATGGATCCTGCCCTTAGTGTGATATAGGTCAGTCCAGGCCATCATTCCACCTGTTAAGGGTGTTGGTTCTGGCTTCTGAGTGACTCATTCTTTTCTCTATTACTAATCACCCACGTACCACATTGACACTTTCAACGTCACAGATGCAGTGATAACAGTTGACCTTTGCAATATCAGGTGACACTGGCTTGAGACATTTATCAATGATGTGAAGGTGAGATGGTGTGAAAGTCCGAGCCAATAAACAGATTCAGAGGTCCAATTACATTCAGAGATAAATTAGTCTCTAAAGGCTCATTGGAAAAAAGGCATGCCTTTTGTAGAACTACATTTACTGAATATTTGCTGGATGTCAGCACGGTGCTGCATTCACTATACTCATGCTCTCCTTTAACCCTATGAGATAGTTCCTGTAATTATCTCCATTTTATAGATGATAAGAGATAAAAGAGAGGTTAATGAACTGCAACAAGACTAAGCAGCCCCCATTGCCGGTGCCACGTGTTGGCTAAGAGCCTAGACTGTGAAATCACACACTCACATTTAAAACAGGCTCCAAATGTCCTACCTGTGAAAGAGCTACGTTCTCTACACCTGTTTTCTCACCATTCACATGGGGAATAATAACACTTTCAATAGGTTCATACACAAAACAGCCTCGGAACAATGCATGTTTGCTCTTATCCAGTTAGCAACTGGCCAAGTTGAAATTGGAAACTATCAGATGTCTGAGCCTGGGTTTTAACTTTGATATCATTTTATTTGGTATAGATTTTGACTTCTATTGTTCTGCCACCCCATTGAATATAAGAACACCTTTCAAGGAGCAAATTAATTCTTATCAAGGCCTTACCCTATAAGGATGCTCTGCTTTGAGCAGCATTTTCAACATTGTGAGCATCTTCCCATGGCCCACTTACCATCACCCAGGCTGGTGCTCCTGAGTAAGTGAAAAGGGAAGAAATCTATAGCAACCTGGGTTGCAGTTCTGCATTGTCCTCCCAAACCTCTGGTTGCAAGATTAATTTGCGTGAGAAGCTGTGGAGCTCCTAAAGAGAGGAGTTCCCGGGAAGGCTCCATGTGAAAGGGAATTTAGATAACTAATTTTGCTATGGATTCCATTTTGTGAGCTTAGGCATAAAAGGAGTCAAACTCGTTCAGGTTTGTTTTTGTTTTTTATTTGCACTTGTAAATGCCAGCTCTGTTCTGTTCTTTATTCTAGATGCCTTTTCCTGTTCTCAGCGGAGATGGGGTTGTGGATTTCCTATTGTGAGTAATGGCTCTATTTGATTAAATAAATCACATTTCACACTAATGCATTGCACAAAAGGATTTAGAAACTATAAAGAATGCATTTAAAATCCCACAATGGACCCTATCACTTAGTTCTTTGGCACAATTATAGTTTCTAACACATTAAAATTATACTTTAAGAGAGGATTTTCTGAACATTTTCCCAAAGTGAACATTCTGTATCTCAGTGAAAAAAAATAGAAAAGAGGGTAGAGCATTCATTTTTTATGAAAGTTACAGAAGAAAGAAATACCTAATTTTCTGAATAGCAAATTATTTGGCTACTTTATTACCAAAATCACAGTAGATTAAAGCAAACTTAATGATTTCGCTTTTCCTATATTAAACAAAAGGTTACCTTATTCAATGCCTGAATAAGTTCCCTTTTATGAATATCAGCATCTACCTTACCAGAACCTAATTTATAAGGTAGAACAAATAATCCTAGTGGATAAACAAATTAAATATTTTTAAGCATCCTCAACTTCAGGCTTATTAGAAAAATGCAACCCAAGACAAAATTATTAAATAGTGCTATTCCTTTGTGTACTTTTCCATTGGTCACCCTCTTTTATGTCCCCACATCTACCCCAGGTCCCCAGTGTTTCCCCAAGTCTCCTTGTCTGTCACTGTCCCTAATCGCAGCAGCCCAGGAGAGCCGGTGCTCTCTCCAATTTCCTTCCTCAATCTATGATTCGTTATTTCCCATCACTCGGTATCTGGACTATACGGAATAGCAGGGCGTTTAATGTTATCCCACCTTTGTCTTGTCTGATTCTAGAATACAATGCCGAGGTGGTGAATATTAGGAGTTGTTTTTAAAAAGTGAGAACTGGTTAGCAGCCAGTGAAGGTTTTTGAAATCCTCCAAATCTCACAGTGAGCAGTTAGCTGCTGGCTTCCTCTATGCACTGGGCTGGCCCGAATATGCTGCTGGAGAAAAATGACTTTGCCCAGGCTGTTTTGATGGGGATTAATGAGCTGTGGGTTCTGAATAGGAAACTTAACCCATAATCAGTTCCTCTAGGGAATGGCAGGTAATTACCCTCCAGGAATGCTAAGAAAGAGAAATTTGGGCTGACTGAGAACAAATCTTGATTTGGGGTCAGCTGAATAACTGTAGGTGTGAGGATCAGGAATTGCATGTTAATTTATCAAACTGATCTAAGTAGAAAGTACTTTAGTGCAAAATAACAGAGACCGGTATCCAAGTACCAAGACTCAGGCTGACGATGGAAAACTTTTATTAGGTGGCAATTTACTTGTGCTGATTATTTTATTTCATTGAATCTGTCCTGGATTTAACTGATTTAGGTGTTAAGTGACATATGAATGCAGAAAAACTTTTGAAAAGCTGCCAATCTTATAACATAGCCTAAGTGATACATTTATCTTCTTAAGGATCAAGCAAAATGAATAAAGAACCGTAACTTCATATATAATTCCAAATGAATTATTGTAAGACTTTGTAACTCCATAGCTAGCTATGTTGCCCAGTGCAGTAGCCACCAGTCCCCTGTGCTGACTGAGCATCTGAACTAGGACTAGTCTGAGCTCAGATGCCCTGTTAGTATAAAATACACACTGGGCGAGAGAAAAGGAACATGTCAATAATTATATATGGATTATATGTGTTAGAAATATAGGAACAGTACCACATTTCTTTAGACAATATGACAACACTGGATCTATACTCTCTACCTGTAACAAAAATTCTTAGATTTTTATTATAATTTGATTCTACTTGTAAAGCAAAAGAGATATTCGGGTTTAGATCTATTAGTAGAAGGCTTATCAATATTATTAATATTATAGTCATATTTAACATCTCTCTTCACTGATCTTAGAAATAGTATAAACAAAGAACCCTTTCATTAAAGTAAGGGATACAATTTATTGTCTTGTCCTAAAAACAAAACAAAACAAAACAAAACAAAAAACCTGTCTTCCTCCTTGAAGAATTACTTCTAGGCCTCCTCTCTGAACACCAACATCATCCCTCCCCCATCCTTCCCCATGAAAGGCAGGGATGCAGGTAGCACGACAGGGAAGCCAGCATGCACACTGAGGTCCATGGCTTTCTATGTCTGATTGCCGCTGTCCCTGCCCCCTTGTTGGTCTCTGGGGCAGCATTTACATCCATGAGAAAATACTTTCCATGAGTGCAGTACTTGTTCCATCTTAATTTCCAGGCCTGATAGGAAGAAAATTATGCCTGCAGGAGGAAAGGCCTGCCTCATTCATCTCACCCTCCCTCTATAAAAAGCAGAAATAGAGTCCTTTGATTTGTGAAAGTACATTTTTCTATTTCCATTTTAACAGGGAAGTAGGTTAAAAGGTTTTCCCAGAAATAATCAGCAGTTAAATAAGTGGCCTCTTTCATTAAGTATCAACTGTCATTTGTATGATAGAATAATTTAGGGATGTCGGTATAATCAAGCTTGCAATAAAACAGATTCATTTCAAGAATTTCTAGTTAATATTGTGTGAACCAAGTAAAAACAGCAAAGCATCAGTTAACAGCTTTAGATACCTTTCCCATTGCATTACTCTGACATTTTCTGCAAAATTGCTATCTTTTATTTCAATCAGTCTACCTGCTTCTGAGAAAGGAAAATGAAAGAAATTATAGTAAGGCATTCAAAGGTATTTAACTATTCATGATATATATTATTTCATCTCTGGTAAATATGTTCAGCATAAACTCCTGGCTTTCAATTTCTTCAGTGCATACTCAGGGCAAGACTATAGAGAATTGTAAACCCTAGTTGAGACTTGTTAACAGAAGTGTCATTCTAAGGCTTTCAAGCTAGTAGAGCAAACAGATTCAAGAGCACTGGTACAAACAACGAGCACATTACAATAGGGGGACTAGCAGTACAGCAAGGATAGGAAGGCTGTACATTAGTTATGATGAGGGAGCATCTCATTGACGAATTAAGGTTTGATTGGATCTATAGAGAACTATGCCTGTCTGTTCAATCTTCTTCCTAGCCCTCACCTCTTAAAGGAAGAGGAGTTGCTAATTTTATTGTTAAGAATTCAAGACTAGATCTGAGCCACATTTGTTAGTGGTTAACTGTGCTTTTAAAACATTAGGGAGCAGCCCTGGAGAGGAAGGAAGAGGGAGAGATAGTTGGTTGGGGCATTGTCCCATATCACAAAAAGTTGCGGTTTTGATTCCCAATCAGAGCATATACATAGGTTGTGGGTTTGATCCCTGATGGGGGCACATATAGGAGGCAGCCAATCTATATTTCTCTCTCACATCGATGTTTCTCTCTCTCTCTACCCCTTCCCCCCTCCCTCTTTCTCTGAGAATCAATAAAAACATATCCTCAGGTGAAGATTAAAAAACAACAAGTAGTTCTTCCCTGCCACTCATTTTTGGCCTTCTTGTAATAAAAGAAGGCATAGATTAATATACACAGTCGGCCTTCTGCCTCCATGGACTCCCAATGGGGAGTAGACAACAGTATAGGTATTTATTGAAAATTCTGCATAGAAGTGGACCCACACAGTTCAAGCCCATGTTGTTTAAGGTTCAACTATATAGGGGACTATAAAATCAGCGACCAATAAATTCTTAATGCATGAGCATATACAGTTCACCTCATTTCACATCATTTTAGAAAAAAAGATGCTGAAATTGTGAAGGCAGTGCTATCTTAAGATAGTCTAAGAGGCAGCCCAGTATTATGGTAATTTTGAGACATACTATTTTAGGTAGGAAAGTATTCTGTAATGGTCACATCAATCTGTCAAAAATAAGCTCCTGCGAAGTAATCAAAACTTAATTTGGGTTGTTTTTGTGTTTTTTAAAACTGATGGTGTTGAGCTAGTGCAGTGATTCTCTTTTATTTCCTTTGTATATGGAACTTTGGAAAATTGAAACATTAGAGATTTGCAGTTTGAATAATCTAATTTTGGATATGCTTATAAAGCTATATAAGCTCCAGACCAAGAAAGCCCTGACTTCAAATACTAACAAAGAAACCTGAACTTCAACTGAGTATCTTAATGAGATCTTTATGGTTATATTTGAATACACTAGAAAGAAATGTTTAAGGTTATACTTTTCTATATTTTGTGGGAATTTAATTTCGCTCTATAATCAAGGGTTTTATTGTGAGGGGTTAATATGGTTACATTTTTTGTGGATTGAAAAATACGCCTGGCCGTTGTGGCTCAGTGATTGAGTGTCAACCTATGAACCAGGAACATTTTTTGTGGAGTGAAAAATACGCCTGGCTCAGTGATTGACCTATGAACCAGGAGGTCATGGTTTGATTTCCAGTCAAGGCACATGCCCGGGTTGTAGGCTGGATCCCCAGTGGGGGGCATGCAGGAGACAGCCTATCAATGATTTTCTCTCATCATGGATGTTTCTATCTCTCCCTCTCCCTTCCTCTCTGAAATCAACAAAAAATATTAGCAAATCATATTTAAAAAAAATGAAAAATACTTCTGCTTCTCGACAGTTGGACTTCACTTTCTTTGTATTAGTTGTATCACTCTGTATATCAGTCTTGGCTAAATTATGCAGAGTATGAAACAATTCTGAAATCTCAGTGGATTAAGACAATACATGGTTATTTCTTGGTCATGCTATACATCCAACATGGAGATGCTAGTGCGTTCTGCTCATTGTAGTACCCATTGTACAAGAATATAATCTGACATGCAAGAAATAATAGAGATGATTTCTTAGCCTAGTGTAGAATGTGGTCTTCTAATAACCTAAAGAAAAATCTTTTCCTGACCAGTTTCTGTAAATTTTGGAGGAAACATAAAAGAAACATTTATTAAAACATCTAAGGAATACTAATCATTGTTATCTCATTTATTCCTAGAAGGACTCATAGAGACATTTGCAAATTTTAAGAGAAAAAATTTTATACTTATTTTCCCCATTGACTGTTTAGACCTAGCTGTCCTTCTTAATGATTTAATATAATAAAAATTAAAGAAGAATTTTTGACTGTGAGATGCCTAATGCTCTTTAGTGTGCCCTCAAAAATGAGAAGCATTGCTAGAATGGATTCAGTACAAGGAAATGCATTAGTCCAACATGTTAGGTAATGAAGTCTTTAATGTAATAGGAAAAAGGAGTAAAAATTTGTCCTTCTGTGGCAATGGTCTATTTGAATTCCATTTTTTAAAAAGAAATATTTTTCTTGGACTTCGTTGAGTCTTTCTAATGCTTTCTCTTGGAATTACATGAAACTAGCATGGCAAGGTGACCTGGGACCTCCATCTTTTTGACTGGGTGGCCTGGTTGATTCTCACTTCAGTCTAGTTCAGCTTGCCTAGAGATTATACTGAATTTTGGGACAAACGTCTCAGCTAATGATAAAAATATATATACATACGGCTCCCCCACCTCGCCAACGCAGCGGCAGGAACAGAGAGAGGCCTAGCCTGGCGTGAAGAGGAGTTTTATAGGGGGGTGGAGTCAGGGTAGGAGAGGGGACTGTGGGCCCTGCCGATTGGCCAGGCGCAAATCGGTGTCTCATTACACAGGATGTGGTCATCTCTATGGCGTGCACTTCCCTTGATTGTCATTGGTTAGTTTAAAGAAATCCTGGGCGTGGCTAGCAGAGGCTTGGGCTCCCAGGAAGAAGGTAGCACATGGCTGCTGCCCCAACATGGAGGATACCGGGCAAGATGGATGGCGTAGTCCTTGCCCTTTCGATTCTCACTTCAATCTAGTTCAGCTTGCCTAGAGATTATACTGAATTTTGGGACAAACGTCTCAGCTAATGATAAAAATATATATACATTTGTCTGAACTTGTTTCCTTCACATAGATCCCTTTGGGGGGACTCCATGGATGTGGCAGAAGGGGAAATGGGTAGAGAAGTTCTACCTACAACAGGAAAATCACAAAGGACTCAGGGAATTTGGATTCCACATCCTGATAGTCACTTTTTAGAAAATTTCTTTTAATCACCATTGAGACAAAACTAATAACTAACTTCTTTATGTCTGAAGGTTAAAAAAATTAAAGTCTCAATATTTAATTAAGACCATGTTTTCTTTAGTCTTAATTATGTTAGTAGAATTAGCGGGCAAGATGGATGGCGTAGTCCTTGCCCTTTCGATTCTCACTTCAATCTAGTTCAGCTTGCCTAGAGATTATACTGAATTTTGGGACAAACGTCTCAGCTAATGATAAAAATATATATACATTTGTCTGAACTTGTTTCCTTCACATAGATCCCTTTGGGGGGATTCCATGGATGTGTCAGAAGGGGAAATGGGTAGAGAAGTTCTACCTGCAACAGGAAAATCACAGAGGACTCAGGGAATTTGGATTCCACATCCTGATAGTCACTTTTTAGAAAATTTCTTTTAATCACCATTGAGACAAAACTAATAACTAACTTCTTTATGTCTGAAGGTTAAAAAAATTAAAGTCTCAATATTTAATTAAGACCATGTTTTCTTTAGTCTTAATTATGTTAGTAGAATTAGTTTTAGCTTACTAAATTTATAACTGATTTTAAGACAGGAGTTAGTTATGGAAACTAGTAATCACTAGCTAATACTCATGCTTCTTAGAGTAAAGAAAAAATAGGCTAAATGTCTAATTATCTTACCAGTTTGGAAAGATTTTACAGTATCTTCAGTGACATATTTGCAAGTTGTAAGTAGATCCACTTTAATATGGTAAAGTTAGAATATGAGAAAAACCAATGCTTTTATATTTAGTTGTTTCTAGGGAAATTTCAGTAAGAGCAATATATTTAGATTCTATTTTTCTATGAAGAGACAAAATAGTTTATTGCAGTTTCAAAATCTTACAAGGCTTACATAATAAAAATAATAAGATTTTACTGCTAGTATTAGGCAACTCTTTGTTAAATTTAGAATCCAGACCATCTGTTATAAGTACAGTTGCAATCAAACCTTTTTGCATTAGTTTGTATTGACTACGCAATAGAAAATGAAAGATATTACTCAAAATGTAATTCAAATGCATGGTGTTATTTAAGCCCACTCAGTTGGTTGAGCATCATCTCATGTATGGAGAGGTTATCAGTTCGATTCTTGGTCAGGGCACATGCCTGGATTGTGGAATCAATCCCCGATTGGGTAGCATAAGGGGGACAGTTGATTAGTGTTTCTCTTCCTCCCTCTCTCCCTCCCTCCATCCCTCCTTGTCTCCCTCGCTCCCTTCTTTCCTTCTTCTCTCTAAGCATGTCCTCAGGTGAGGATTAAAAAACAGCAATAGTATTATTGAAAATGTAAACTGATTTCTAGATAACAATTGGGTTTTTAAAAGTTCTATTGGGTCTTAATGTTTCAAAATACTATATAGTTTGGCCTCATGAATCCCATTTGTGAAGTCTAAGCTACATGAAGAGCGCAGGTCAAAGAAATAGTTCTATATGCTAAACTGCAATCACACCTCATCTTCATAATAACATATGTGGGTGTATTATTACTCTCATTGCATGGAAGGACAAAACAATGTTCAAAAGTTAAATTTTAGTACCACACAGCTAGTAAATGAAATCACCAGTATTTCCACAAATGTGTACCTATTATTAATATCCATGTTTTATATTACTTCAGACTTAACCAATAGAAATAAATTAGTCATTTAATCAAGTGTCACATTTCATCCTAACGATTAACTAGCCTACTGGAAAAGCTCCCCCCCCCCCCCAAAAAAAAAAACTTTTTTGGACAACTTACTAGTAATGCCTTGTTCATGTTAAACAGTCGGTTAATATTCATTGAATTTACTGACCACCATTTTTTCTAATTCTAAAATTCAGCAAATTCTATGAGTTGTCCAACTGTCACCTTTTCACACTGGCCTTAGATTTGACCCATCAGTTGGAGCAAGCAGTTGAGATTTTTAATGGGATAGTTTATTTTCAGTAAACATAGTATTCTTTATATTTTATGTAGATGCATTTGTCACCAGGTATCTTTATCTTTCCATATATACTTATTAAAATGTAATACTCCTGGCTAACATATCCTCCCCGGGTTATTAGAATACTATATGGAAGAAGTGAAAAAAAATGCAAGGTAAACTGAGTGTCAAAAAGTAGCCAAGTTGCCTGGCCAGTGTGACTCAGTGGCTGAGCATCAACCCATGAACCAGAAGATCATGGTTTGATTCCCAGTTAGGGCACATGTTTGGATTTTGGGCTTGATCCCCAGTAGGGGGCATGCAGGAGGCAGTCAATCTATAATTCTCTCTCATCATTGCTGTTTCTCTCTTCTCTCTCTCTCTCTCTCTCTCTCTCTCTCTCTCTCTCTTTCTCTCTCCCCTCTCATCTTTCTCTCTGAAATATATTAAAAAAAAAGCAGGGCCAAGAAGAGGGGAAGAGTAAGGGAAGTGGATGGGTGAGAAAGACAGAAATTTAGAAGGAAGGAGGCAGGGAGGAAGGAAGGAGAGAGAGAAAGAAACAAAGAGATTAAAGACTGTGTTTAAATTCTTAGACTCAGTCATCTTTGAAATCAGCAACTCATTGAGTCTCCTTGGATATTTAAGTTAATATATTCAGCATTCTTCTCACTCTAGTTGAGTTGGATTTTTGTCATTTCTAACTGAAAAATGTATGGTTAATTTTTAATGTCATATTTATTTTATATAGAATGTATCCTTTTAAAAAATATGTTTTTTTGATTTTAAAGAGAGAGGAAGGGTGAGAGAGAGAAACATCCATGTGAGAGGTTGGCTGCCCATGCCTACTACTGGGGATTAATGTAATCCTTTTAAAAATATGTTTTTTTGATTTTAAAGAGAGAGGAAGGGTGAGAGAGAGAAACATCCATGTGAGAGGTTGGCTGCCCATGCCTACTACTGGGGATTGAGCTGCAATCCAGGTATATGCCCTGACCAGGAGCTGAACCAGCAACTTTCTGGTGCACTGGATGATGCTCAACCAACTGAGCCACACCAGACAAGTCTGGGATGTATCTTTAACATGGCATTCATAACTGTGCTACTACTTTGAAATGGCAATCTATTGAATTTTGTTTAAAGGTAAAAATAATAATAAAAATATTATATCTTTGATTATTTTATTACTAGAGGCTCAGTGCACTAAAATTCATGCACTGGCGGGGGGGAGGGGTCCCTCAACCTGGCCTGCGCCCTCTTGCAGTCCAGGACCCCTCGGAAGATGTCTACCTGCCAGCTTGGGCCCGTTCCCCGGGGCATTGGGCCTAAGCTGGCAGTCAGACATTCCTCTGGCAGCCTGGGAGCCCTCAGGGGATGTCCGACTGACAGTTTGAGCTGCTGTTGGACATCCTTAGCACTGTCGCGGAGGTGGGAGAGGCTCTTACCATGCTGCACTCTCAGCCATCAGCCCGGTTTGTGGCTGAGCGGAGCTCCCCCTGTGGGAGCACACTGACCACCAGGGGGCAGCTCCTGCATTGAGCATCTGCTCCCATATGGTCAGTGCACATCATAGTGACCAGTCGTTCCCAGTCATTCCGCCTTTAGGGTCAATTTGCATATTACCCTTTTATTATATAGGATAGTTTGAATTTCAAATCTGTTCCCTAAACAAACCAATGAGCAATGCTCTTTTGTAATAGTCATTTACAAGGGAGAGAGAGATCTTCGTTGATATTGATCTTTGTGCAATTATTATAAATTTTCTTTAGAGTACTGCTTACCTAATGCATTTTATGGCTTCCTGTATCATAGATTTGTATTAGGAAAAATGTGGTTATATACACATTGGTGAAGTCTTTCTTCTCCCCTACTGAAAGCACCGCATAATGCACATTCTATTTCTCATTATAGAAACATGTTTCTCTATCAGACTTCATTTGAGTCTCAGTCAACAAATTTATAAATGTCTTCAGCAGGAAATGAAAGCTTTGAAGAGCTTATGATGTATACTGTGTAGTAATACTTCTCTCTGGAGTAGATATTTAGCAGATTTTAAAATTTCATCTAGTAATGCTTTTTCTTTTTATTTTTTTTACACATGATGAACAACATAGACATCTGTGTGTGAACCTAGTTAGTTAACAAAAGCAAATGTACGCCCTCACCTGAAGAAAAGGGTAAGGAGGAAGATTTCTACTTATAATCAGTATGGTAGAGGAAGCTTTTCTCTGCCAGTCAGTTTCCTGGAAAATGTTGCTAGCTGACATGCTTCATCATAATGTAATTCAATGACTCTGAACTAATCAAATCTAGGATCCCTTTGGCAGAGATTGGGGTTCATAAATATTCACTTGAAGTTCTTCTTTGAAGATAAAAAAAAGCTCTAGAAATATGCTCCTATTATCATTAAGGAGAAAAAGAGTCATTACTTTTATGTCTTATTCTATCTCCCCAAATCCCTGTAAAAAGAATCAGTCATAGAGGAGAGTCTCAGAGAATGAAAGATTGAGTCTTGGCCACTATGTGTGGTTGTGCATGTTGTGCAAAGCCCTATGTGAGAACTCTAACTTTGGTGAAGCCAAGCTGGGATTTGGATACCATTCAGCTTGCCAACCTAGAAATTTAAGTTTATTACACTTCTCCCTTTGCCAGTTCAACCTGTGACTTTCTATAATAAATCCCAAGTCATTAATACACTATCCTTGTGGAGAATTGATATAATTATATTCCTTCTTCAGCACATAGAGACATTTGAGTAAGGTAACCTATGAAAGAATCTTACTACAGTGTCTAGAATATGAAAAATAATAAATGTTATATATCACATTAATAAATGACTAGCCCAACCTTTCTCTTTTTATCCCATACTTAAAACCCAATATTGAGTAACTCATGGACTTCTTATAAATATATTCTGTCTTTAAAAAGCAACACTAGTGGTTTATAATTTGCCCGTTGCGCCCTAACATGTATGTGCATGTGTGTGTATCTATATCTCGATCTATCTACCTTCCTACCTACCTACTACCTTCCTACCTGCCATTATTTTCTAAATATCCATGCAATCAGAATTTGGTAATACTTTTATGAATCAATTTTTACATCATAATATTAAATCATAAAAATATTTGATATATTAAATCTTTTATTACACAAGATTAAAAGTGGTCTGAATTTAGAAAAGAATTTAAAATATTAACCAGGATTAATAACAAAATCAATCAAATCCACAAGGCTATGATGATTCTCCTTTACTTGCTAATAGGCTTATTTCAAAAGAATTTAATTATTGAATGTTGAGTTATGTTATATCAGACAAAAGTAAGTCTTTAATTTAATACAGACCTATTTTATGGAGAAATTTCATCTTAAACTTAGGGTAATACTTATGCTCAGCAATTAAAATTATACTAGAAAATTTTTACATGGGAGAACTAATGAAAACATTTTTATGTCACTAAGAACATAATCAAAACTTTGGAGTCTATTTCATAAGAACTCAAATCCCAAAATATAATAATCTGTTCCTATCAATATATTTTTCTTGTGAGTTCCTGTGAATCTTTCCATTTCTGACTTAGAAATTTTATAATAAATATTATTTATTGAAGACCATTCTGGGAAAGCCAAACAAGAGATAATTCTTATACTGATTCTGTCATACATTTTTCTTTCTTAAAAGTGAACGATAAATAAATTTGAACTTCACAACTGATATGGTTTGATACACAGTAGACAGTTATAACTCTTTTCCAAAAGAAGTTTATTATCAGTTTACCTCATGGGTGATGGTGAGTCTCCATATGAAACCATAACTCCATGACACACGTGGTGCTTCTTATTATTTGAAAAGCATAATGATTATGACACAGGAGACAAGTTCTCTCTTCAGTTTGCTAACTAAAGTAGCATTTAGTCATTGAACTGACCTTAGTGTTTCTTATGAGAACTGAGTCCTCTACAGTACCAGTTAGTAGTAGCAAGCTAAGGTGTTGGTGTGGGGTTGCGAGCAGAGAGCAGTTTGTCACAGTGCAGACAGCAAAGGAATTAATTTTCCATTGGCATTTCAAAAGCAATATTAAACTCAAACCCAGCTAAAAGTCTTCTGCTTTCTATCATTACCATGTGCTGGCATTTCTAAAAAAAAATGTCCATGATAAAATATTCCTTCTCTTTGGAATTGACTGCTTTCTTTACATCACTTCCCAATACTAGGTACACCATGTTCATTATGTATTTGAAAATATTTTATA
The DNA here is from genome assembly GCF_000412655.1 of Myotis brandtii. NCBI lineage: Eukaryota > Metazoa > Chordata > Mammalia > Chiroptera > Vespertilionidae > Myotis > Myotis brandtii. The sequence continues at coordinate 742,792 of NW_005371516.1, forward strand.
ATTCGAAGTATTTATGGTAAGTTAATTCATCATTAAGAGTCAGCCCATCCATCTTCCTTCTCCTTTGATCATCTGGAATTGTGGTAACATTTAATTACACCAAAAATACCTCCCCTTTCTATTGTCTTGCATTATCTTAACAAATTAAACAAGTGACAGTGGTATGTCACTTAGTTGATATCTTTGAATTGTAATGAAGTTAAACGTTTTATGTAGTTATTCAAGGGTATAAGTTATCTACCTGATGAGAAAACTCAGCTGCTGACTCCAAGCCCCACATAGCTTTTAGGGTGCCCATGGGTAAATGCTCTTCTGCTTCCCTCTTAAAATTGTCTTGTGCATTTTGGGGGTATAGGTAATTGCTTCTTACTCAGTCAGATATAATCCATGCATGGACTGGGCCAGAAGGATTAAACTCAGAGTTGAACAAAAAGTTTCTCCTCACAAGATACCAACTTTACCTTCTACCTTAGTACCAGTTTTCTGGAAATATTGAACTCCCCCAAACACCACTGGACAACCTGTTCATAAAGCAAAGGCAGGCGGATTAGAATTCGCTGTAGAATGAGAGGACACCACCATGACAGTCTTAACAATGTTTCAGGAGGAGCGAGTCAAAGAAGAATATTTATAGGACTTGAGGGCTTATGCTAAAGAAGTTTAAATGGGTCTTTCAGAATAGAGAACTGGTTGGGATTGGGCAAAAATTGTGACACAATTGCTTAAGATTGGTACATATCATAAAGAAAGGGACTAATGGTGCCCTGGGAGTCTAACTCTACAGACATGGTGTGAACACCAAATGTTTAAAAAATTGACTTTAATGTTGTTAGGGGGTAAAATGGGCCTTCTCTGTTTTACCATGATTCCAACCTGTTTTATGGAAACAACTTTACAAAAAAACATTTTCTGCCTGGTTCTGGAGACATCTGAACTGTAACTCCTTCTATTATCTACTTAGTGGACCCTGTGGTAGTGGTTTCACAGATGTATACTTTATTAATGAATATATTTAAAGTAAATGGATTTTAGAGCACACATACATTTAGATATTCACTTAAAAGTTTACATTTAGAAAATAAAGTGAACGTTTTTAGTGATTTGGCAATATGCTTGCTGTAAGTTTGGGCATGGACTTTAGAACAGGAGAGTTAAGAATTAAAATCTCAACTCCACTACTTACTAGTACTAGCTGTTAACTCCTAGCAAAGTCAGGCAATTCTTCTGGGGATAGTGTTCTCAGCTATTAAGTGAAGGTAATAAAATGTTTCGTGTTGTTTTTGTCTTTTATCATAATTAAAAATAAATCTTGAGTAGACTGAATAATTAAAAGATAAAAAAGTTAATATGCAACAAATATAGAATAAAATTGAATAGTGGATTTAAAAAGAATTTTCAAAAATTGTTTAAACAGAAAAGAAAATGAAAGAAATCACAACTTAAGTTTTAAATACTTGACACATAAACCTAGGAGGGGCATACTTTGGTGTGAAAAAAAATACACCAAACAAAACTAAAGGTAAATTATAACTTGATATTTCAAAAATCAATATATAAAGCTCTAATATGCAGTAAAGAGTGAGCAAAAAACATGGATAAAATTCACTAATAAATATAAAAAGGACAAATTAAATAAGAAAAAATTCACAACCCAAGAAATAAACAAAAATGTTCAACATTACTCACTATTAGAAATTTTAAAAATTTTAAAAGTTCTAGTTTACCAAGTTTAGAAATTACTGTTAAGCCAGAGTGATCAATATAGCATAGTACTGGCCAAGGAATGAAAGATCAAAGGAACAGAAGAGCTCAGAAACAGTTCTACTTATACAGTCAATTGATTTTTGACAAAGGAGATGAATCATTGCAATGGGAAGAGAAAAGTATTTTCAACAAATGGTTCTGGAATATCCACAAAAAAATGAATCTCAACCCCTACTTCATATCACCCAATCCTGGTGTGAGAAAAATGGTGTCTTTTCAAGGAAGATAAATCAGTTGATCCAATAAAAACAAATGTCCTTCTTTCTCTGAATGACTCCAAAGAGGAAATGAGAAATAATTTCAGATGTTATAGACTTGGCATAGCTGGGCCAGAGAGAAGCATATCTTGCCCTACTTGTCAAGATAAGATCATGAACTTCACTCAGGGATGTCTACTAAGTTATTTCCATAATCTTAAACCAACCTTTTCATTTTAACTAGGACATTAAAGATGGGGACTCAGTGGGTTACTGATATTTCTTCCAACCACATCAATCTAGAGTGTTAAACATCTTTCTTTTGATGGTATCCTCCCCTGGATCCAATACTAGGAAAATGCAAGTGTAAAAGCTTGCCCTTACTTCCTAACCCTAACCCTCACCCTACTTCCAATTTACTTTACCCCTCATACCCAATAAAAAGGTTTCTTTCTTCTTTTAAGTGGCTACTATTGAAGGTTTACCATGATTTGGCAGATGAGTTAGAAGATTCAGATAATCCATCAACTGTTCTAGCAAATTTAGTGGACTTTTTTTGACAAAGTATATTATCTCAAGACCTGGTAAGTCTTAGGTTGGATGTGTTGAGAGAACCAGACTAGCAGCATTCAAAGAGGCAAGGCCTTGGGACCAAACTACTAAAGAGACAGACCCTAGCTCTGAGGGGAAGTGTTCTGGGGATCGAGCACAACAGCACACCATTTCAGGAAGACTTAACAAAGTATAGACTAGCCATGCAGAACTGTTCCTTCACTGGAGGAAATGGGACACCCAGGATCACACCCATGTGACCTCATAGAGAATGGGGAGAGACTGACAAAAATTAGGGAAGGCACTGGTGCTAGGAAAATGTTGGTGCTAAAATAGCTTTTTGAAAAAAGAACTAATACAGAAACTAAGGCAAAAGCTCAATTGTTATTTAGAGCTTTAGTACTAGTATATGTGGCACAGGTGGGAAATGGGATGAGATGTGGGGCAGAAAGCCTAGGGTTTGGGAATAAACATGAATGTTGTGACCACAAGTGGAAAAGGCAAAGGGTTATCTTCTTCTCAGCCACTGTACCTGAATCCATCTAGGTTCCCTGAAGTCTCCAGAAGGTAAGATAATACATAGTTTTGAATTTATATTTCTAAATTCTGAATAATGTTGTTGTCCTAGACTTAAACTTAGCCATCTGGTGAAGATGTAGATCAAATAGAATGTTTCATGATCTTTTTATCAACCTATTCTTAAACCTTTGAACTCTGTTTTTAAAAGTACGGCTCAAAGACCTTATTCATCACATTCACTCCTTTTATGGGTCCTTTTTTGGTATCATGAGTAATAACTCTCTGCTTAGTCCTAAGGTAAGATTCCCATGTACTACCCAGGCTGAGTCATGTACATTTTGGGGGGTGGAGCCCAGAAATTGACATGGTAACTAGTTTCTGAGGTGACATTCAAAAGTTTCAAGATACAGATAAATAACATCAGAGAAAATGAAAAGGTAGTGATAAAAATCAGGCAGATACAGTCATAGGACAATCTAGAGAAATCACCTAAAACTGGGTACTAGCCTTTTCTGTCTTCTTTCCTTCCTTCCTTCCTTCCTTCCTTCCTTCCTTCCTTCCTTCCTTCCTTCCTCCCTCCCTCCCTCCCTCCC